>NW_024070211.1:73547816-73846374 GCF_014754425.2 Oryx dammah
GAGAAGCCACTGCAACGAGAAGCCCATGCTCCACAGCAAGAGAAGTCGCTGCAACGAGAAGCCCATGTACCGCAGCAAAGAGTGGCCCCTGCTCGCCACAACTAGAGAAAGCCCACACACAGCAACAGAGACCCAGTGCAGCCAAAACTAAGGCTTTAAAAAAATCTTTTCACTATGTTGGTACTTAGTACTTGGGGGCAGAATCATATGCTCTCAGTATAACTCAATCCCTTTATCTTAAAATAGTTCCAGTTCCTGATAGTCCCATACTGATCAATGGCATCACCCAGTCACTTAAATTTTCTCCTTCACCCATATCAAACCTGACATTAAGTCTGATAGATTCTGCCATTTTTATATCTTTCACTTCTTATCTATTCTGTCTTCCCTAATGCTTCCAACTAGATTCAGGTCCTCAACTCTCATCAAGATTATTGATATTATCTCTTATGTATATTCCTGTTTCTTGGCTTAGTCTGGCATAATGCACCTTCCACCCTATGGCCAGAAAAAAAATTCCAAGTATGTATCTGATAGCATTGCTCTTTCTCTAGCTCTCTTTAAAATTCCTCAGGACCTAGAATGATGGTTTTCTAGGCTTTGAGATGTCATTAATCAGTATCATCCACTTTTAAAAGTTGTACTGATATTGCTAATAGCAGACACTTCTCAATTTGAATTGCACTTGCTATCTTCCCACTAGACTGGAACTTCCTTGAGAGCAGAAACTATGACCTAATTCATTTGCATTCAACAGCATTTACTGAGGGTGCACTATGTACACTAGCTGCTGGGATAATCTAAGTAAAAACAAACATGGTTCCTGCCCTCACCTGCGCTTATAATCTAGTTAGGGAGACAGGTATCAAACAAGCAACAAATTAATGTAAAATTGCTACTGTGACAAGAGCTAGGAAGGAGACACACAGTGTATAGGGAGCTTAAAATATGGGACATGAGCCCATTAGAGTTAAGGAGAGAATTTTCAGAACTGCTGCTTCAGCTGGGTTCTGAAGAGCAGACAACAGCTAAAAGGTAGAGAGGCAAAGAGGAAAGGGAAGAGCAGAGAGGGAAGAGCATAGATGAAAGCCTTGTGGCAGGAGAGAACACAGCAGGAAAGGATACCACTGGGGCTGGAGGTGAGAAAGCAAGCCCTTCTTGGTACAAAGAGACAAGATCACACGGGGCCATACACTGGTTTGAGGAATTTGATCTATCAAAAGGCTGTGAGGTTTTTAATTAGGATATATCAGGGAATGTTTAACAGCAGGATTCCTGTGTGCTGCTTCCTGTCTCTCGAGCCCTCTGTTCCTTATGCGCTCTTGTCAGGAACGAGCAGAGTGGCAAGCCGCTCCCAAGACTGAGATCAAACAGATGGGACGCTTGCACAGGATTTCCTTCATTAGCTTTTCCATATGGCGAAAGGGATGATTTATGATCCTCTTTTGCTATGGATTGTCTTTTGGCTTTACGGCCTCTATTACTCCTTGTTTCCTTGGTAACTTGTAAAGTCTGGTCTTTTGATCTTTATCTGAAGAAGCTACCTTGTAATAAGGTATATATACTCACACAGAGTTCAATAAAGGACCCTTGTTCCACTAGAGACTTGGGTCCCCGTGTCCTTCTTTATCTCTTTCTCTTTCTCTGTCTCTCTTTCTGGCTGATTCTCTGGAGCGTGGAGCCTGCCAAGCTCATTTTCCTGCCCGGGCTTTCAAGACCTCTCAAGACCTTTTGAGAGGGTGCCCTGTGCCTATGTGAACAGGACAAGCCCTGTCCTGGGGTTTTATTGGCTTTCTGCATAACCCAGGGAATATTAGCCTCTTTCCTTCTTTCACTTTCTTATTGTTGACTCCAGACCACCAGGTTCCGGTCCATTAAAGGACCGCAACAAGGATATCACTAGTTGAAATTTGAAAAGACCCTCCTGGCCCTAAAGTGGCACTTCAGTTCAGTTCAGTTCAGTTCAGTCGCTCAGTCGTGTCCGACTCTCTGCAACCCCATGAACTGCAGCACGCCAGGCCTCCCTCAGTTCAGTTCAGTTCAGTTCAGTTCAGTTCAGTCACTCAGTCGTGTCCAACTCTTTATGACCCCATGAATCGCAGCACACCAGGCCTCCTGTCCATCACCAACTCCTGGAGTTCACTCAGACTCACATCCATCGAGTCTGTGATGCCATCCAGCCATCTCATCCTCTGTCGTCCCTTTCTCCTCCTGCCCCCAATCCCTCCCAGCGTCAGAGTCTTTTCCAATGAGTCAACTCTTCACATGAGGTGGCCAAAGTACTGGAGTTTCAGCTTTAGCATCATTCCCTCCAAAGAAATCCCAGGGCTGATCTCCTTCAGAATGGACTGGTTGGATCTCCTTGCAGTCCAAGGGACTCTCAAGAGTCTTCTCCAATACCACAGTGCAAAAGCATCAATTCTTCGGCACTTATCACACCCAAAATCTCAAAAATCTCTCAAGAAAATCCCCCTTGTAGCCTTTTTTTTTTTTTCTGGGTATAGGGTACTTTTATCCCTTGTAGGCTTTTATCTCCCTTCTTATCTAGTATATATACTTCGCCAAAACATACCCATGGAGGGAAAAAAAAATCCCACCACCATCAGATTCCAAAGGACAACTCTTCATAGTCATCCAAGTATTTCTCTTCCTTGGACTGGACCCTTCTCCAAATTTTCTATCTCCCCCATAAAGGAAGCCAGTTCTAATTCAACCCAATATTTATTACCCAACCAGCAAACTTACACCTATATTCATTGAAAAGAATGACACAAATGAATTTACAAAACAGAAACTCACAGACATAGAAAACAAACTTATGGTTACCAAAGGGGAGAGGGATAGGTTAGGAGATCAGGACTGACACATACACACTATTGTATACTAAACAGATAACCAACAAGGACCTACTGTATAGCACAGGAAACTATATTCAATATTTTGTAATACCCTATAAGGGAAAATAATATGAAAATAAATATATAAATAAAATATTATATATAAATAAAATGTTGTTGTGTAGTTGCAACATCGTATTTCACTTAGGACTCTTTTGCAGCCCCATGGACTGTAGCCCACCAGTCTCCTCCGTCCATGTGATTTCCCAGGCAAGAATACCGGAGTGGGTTGCCATGCCCTTCTCCAGAGGATCTTCCTGACCCAGGGATCAAACCCATGTCTCCTGCATTGGCAGGCACATTCTTTACCTGGGGGGCCCAAAATAAATACATACAAACATAAATAAATATTTATTTATTTAAATGTAATTGGGTAGACCAAAGTTTGTTCAGGTTTTTCCATAACATCTATGGGAAAATCTGAACAAATATTTTGGCCAACCCAATATATAGCTGAATCACTGTGATGGACACTTGAAACTAATCAACTAACTAATCAGCTATAGTTGACATCATAAATCAACTATACTTCCATTTAAAATATATATATTCAATTACTTAAGATGAATTTAATTAAAATCAATACCAACTTCATATTTGCTTAGCTTACAACGATTCTGAGGCTTTTTCCAAATCAAAATTGAACAAAAGTGAATAGGTTTCCATTTCTGAATGTGAAACACTGCTCACTTTTATCAGATACCTAATAAAAAATTTTAAGTTCATTTTTGAGAAGTCAATCCACAAACACGGTAGAAGAGTTCAAAGGCATTAAACTCAATGTATGTCACCCAGAGGGAGCCAATTTTATCTGTTGTCTGTATATGTGTATTCTCGTAAAGGTAATCTATAATTATACAAGTACTGACTATGCCAAAGCCTTTGACTGTGTGGATCACAATAAACTGTGGAAAATTCTGAAAGAGATGGGAATACCAGACCACTTGACCTGCCTCTTGAGAAACCTGTATGCAGGTCAGGAAGCAATAGTTAGAACTGGACATGGAACAACAGACTGGTTCCAAATAGGAAAAGGAGTACATCAAGGCTGTATATTGCCATCCTGCTTATTTAACTTATATGCAGAGAACATCATGAGAAACGATGGGCTGGAAGAAGCACAAGCTGGAATCAGGATTGCTGGGAGAAATATAAATAACCTCAGATATGCAGATGAACCCACCCTTGTGGCAGAAAGTGAAGAGGAACTAAAAAGCCTCTTGATGAAAGTGAAGGAGGAGAGTGAAAAAGTTGGCTTAAGCTCAACATTCAGAAAACTAAGATCATGGCATTTGGTTCCATCACTTCATGGGAAATAGATGGGGAAACAGTGGAAACAGTGTCAGACTTTATTTTTCTGAGCTCCAGAATCACTGCAAATGGTGAGACTGCAGCCATGAAATTAAAAGACGCTTACTCCTTGGAAGGAAAGAGTAACCCAGTAAGTAGTAAGTTATGACCAACCTAGATAGCATATTCAGAAGCAGAGACGTTACTTTGCCAACAAGGTCCGTCTAGTCAAGGCTATGGTTTTTCCAGTGGTCATGTATGGATGTGAGAGGTGGACTGTGAAGAAAGCTGAGCACTGAAGAATTGATGCTTTTGATCTGTGGTGTTGGAGAAGACTCTTGAGAGTCCCTTGGACTGCAAGAAGATCCAACCAGTCCATCCTAAAGGAGATCAGTCCTGGGTGTTCCTTGGAAGGACTGATGCTGAAGCTGAAACTCCAATACTTGGGCCACCTCATGCAAAGAGCTGACTCATTGGAAAAGACCCTGATGCTGGGAGGGATTGGGGACAGGAGGAGAAGGGGACAACAGAGGATGAGATGGTTGGATGGCATCACCGACTCGATGGACATGAGTTTGGGTAAACTCCGGGAGTTGGTGATGGACAGGGAGGCCTGGAGTGCTGCGATTCATGCGGTTGTAAAGAGTCGGACATGACTGAGCAACTGAACTGAACTGAACTGAAGCTAGCTTAGGGCTTCCCAGATGGCACTAGCGGTAAAGAACCCACCTGTAAATGCAAGAGACTTAAAAAATGTGGGTTCAATCACTAGGTTGGGGAGATTCTCTGGAGGAGGGAGTGTTAGCAACCCACTCTAGTATTCTTGCATGGAGAATCCCATGGACACAGGAGCCTGGAGGGCTCCAGTCTGGTCCACAGGGTCACAAAGAGTTGGATATGACTGCAGTGACTTAGCAAGCAAGCGAACTTCAGTTTGGATGCATTATAAAACTCTGTAGTTATATTCCCTTCCCCACCGATGTTGTATGTTTTTAATGTCACAATTTACATCTTTTTATCTTGCATGTCTCTTAACAAGTTTTTGTAGTTATAGTTTTTTTTACTACTTTGTCTTTTAATCTTCAAACTTTGAAAGTAATTAACCTATCACTTTTACAACTTTATTCTGATTTTTCCTACATAACTTACCAGCGGTATTTATCCTCTGTTTTCCTGCAGCCAATTAACACTCTTGTTTCAGCCTAAAGAAATCCTTTTAACATTTCCTGTAAGGCCAGTCTAGTTGGAATGAACTCCATTACCTTTTGCTTGTCTGGAAAACTCTCTCCTTCAACTCCTAAGGATGGCTTTTCTGGTAGAGTATTCTCGATTGGCAGCTTTTCTTCTTTCAGCATTTGATGCCTTCTTTTTAATAGGGGACTAGTATTTCATTGTATAGATATATCAAACTATTCAATCCTCAAATCATGAATGGTCATGCTTCCAGTCTTTTAAAATTGCAAACTACTACTTAAATGATGTTGAAGTGAAGTTGCTCAGTCGTGTCTGACTCTTTGCAACCCCACGGACTCTAACCTACCAGGCTCCTCTGTCCATGGGATTTTCCAGGCAATAGTACTGGAGTGGATTGCCATTTCCTTCTCCAGGGGATCTTCCCAACCCAGGGATCAAACCCGGGTCTCCTACATTGTAGACAGACACTTTACTGTCTGAGCCACCAGGGAAGTCCTTAAATGATGTTGAACATCTTTTCAAATGTTTATTTGCCATCTGTATCACTTCTTTGTGAAGTATCTGTTCAGATCCTTTGCCCCCCCCCCTTTTTTTAGCCACTTAGCATGTGGGATCCTAGTTCCCTGATGAGCTCTAAGGCTGTATCAACTTGACTAAGTTGCAGAAATTCTCTTACATTCCTAGTTTGTTAGAGCTTTTATCATGAATGAGCATTCAAGGTAGACACTTTTTAAGTGTTGCTTTCAGTCAATCTGCCCTGGAACTTCTAAGCAAGGTAGGTAAGAAAGTAAGTTATTTAGACAACCGTTCACGCCAGGTGACTACCAAAATACCTCAATACTGTGCGTGACGGGGGGCAGGCAAAGCCAAGATAGATCAGTACACTGAGCATCGGAGCCCCAAAACGATGACAAAAGCCTGGAGATTTAATCAAGAACTCAATGAAAGTACCAGTTGCCTTTAGAAGTATGTCTTCCTGTGCTCTAATCTTTGGCAAATAGGAGCCTGGTGGGGTTACCGTTCAAGAGGTCGCCAAAGTCGGACAGGACTTAACAACTTAACAACAAAAATTTAAAACTTAGAAAATTATTCACACACAGTAGGCGTTGGCTCAAAGCCAGAGACGCACCCACTCCCAGGGTGGAGCTCTGCGGAATTTTCTTGCAGGGACAGGAGAAAGGGTTAATGAATAGTGTTACCATATTTAACACTGATAATTTTTTCCCTCAGTTGTTTTTACAACATCTGCTTCTCTTCAAACTTCTCTTTAAAATCACAGATTTTAAAAAACCACTACCGAAACGCACTGGAAACCTAGTTTGGAAATCAAGATACTCTGATTGCTAATTGGATAACCTTTGGCAGGCAATTAAAATAAACCCTCAGCTTGCGCAGTCGTGGAATTCAAACAAGATAATGTAAAGGAAAAGCACTGAAGTGCAGCACAAACGTGGAGCGTCATTTCTTCTGCACCCTTTCTCAGGTAGGTCCCTGCCAGAGCCACCCGTTGAGCTAAGGCTGTCCGCCTATCACTTGAGAGTAGGGCCTACGATATTGCGCACACCGATGCTGTGAAAAATAGAGGATGTGCCGCACGACTGCGACACAGGAAGGTTTTGTGTTTTTTTTTTAAGCGCTGCCAGACTCCAGATTCCAGCATCGCCGGGATTTGAGAGTTCACGCCCAGGACACATGGCGCAGCCGCGTGCCCGCCTCTCTCGTCACCCGACCCGAAACCAGTCTCACCCTTCCTCTCCACCACGCCCTTAGCCCAGCCAATCCTAGACCCGGCATGCACCGCGCCGACCTTTTCCTTCCAGCCGACCCCCACCTCTGGGCGCCTCCAAATGACAAGGGGCGCGGAGCATTGTGGTCCCGTGCGCGAGAGCGAGGATGGAGGCAGGAAAGAGAAAGCAAAAGGCTTGGGCGAGCCGACAGAGCGGTCCCCGCGCACGCGCACGCACGGCGACGGAGGTGAAAAGAGGCGGTGCCTGGTCTACGGCGAGCGGAGTGGGGCGGGGTCGCGCGGGCTTGGCGGGGAGTCCGCGAGCCCGGAGGGGCGGGGGGTGGGTGAGGGAGCGGGCGGAGGAGGAAGTGTCATGGCGTCGGGCCGTGGAGCTTCTTCTCGCTGGTTCTTTACTCGGGAACAGCTGGAGAACACGCCGAGCCGTCGCTGCGGAGTGGAGGCGGATAAAGAGCTCTCGTACCGCCAGCAGGCGGCCAACCTCATCCAGGAAATGGGACAGCGTCTCAATGTGTATCCTTTCTTATTCTTGGCCTTCCGCCGCTCACGCCCTGTCCCTCTCACTACTCGCCCGGTCGCCGGGCCTGGTGCCCCCTGAACATGGCGCCGTCGCCTCGGCCTTTGCTGAGCCTCGGCCGCGCCGTAAGGGAAGGCAGGTTCGGGTTCGGAAGGCCGCGAGCGACCGGCGGAGAAGTGGAGGAGGAGGGGAGACCGGGAATGCGGGCCGGGAGGCTGCGTTGTGTAATGTTTGGGCCGCGCGTGGTGGCGGCGGGGGATGGGAGTGCCGCCCAGACGAGAGGGGACTTTTAGGGATTATCGCAGAAAAGAGGCTGTTGCTTCGACTTCGTCCTAGAAGGGCTTGTGAGCTAGCTCTCTCAGCGAATTTGATGGCGGTTTTCTCGTACCTGGGGAGCGCACGGGAGGTCTTTATATTCTTGACAAGGTTTTGTATGGGTGTGCGCTCCCCTGTTTCAACTCTGATTTGGGGTTTAGTCAGCCGTAGCCATTGATCAATCCTTCCTGGGCTCGCTTAATTTCAATATTAGAGCGAAATGCTCGGCATTTGTTGTTACTGTATTACCATTTCGGTCTGGAGCCTTTTATAACCGCCAGCCCCCACCCCACCATCCTGTGGGTATTTATTTATTTATTTACTTATTATTACAGTTTGGGGATTGGTTTTGAGTGAACGAGTGGCGTTGGAAAAGGACCGTAGATCGGATATTTTCCTTCAAAATTGTTTTGAAAAGAGATCTTCTTTTTCTCCAATATTTCCTAAATGTTACGTTCCAGCTCTCAGCTTACAATAAACACTGCGATTGTTTATATGCACAGGTTTTACATGCACCATTCTTTCACCAAATTCAGTAGATATGTAAGTACTATTTTATTGCACTATTTTATTGTTTGTTTTTGCTGCAACCAAATTTGTTGGTCGTGGATTTTACTACTGTATTTAGTGTTCCAAGTTAACAGTGAAGGTGAAGGGCGTGATGAACATTTTGCTTCAAATGCGCGGTTTCTGGTTCGTTGGTTTGTTGGTTTTTTAATTTGGGATGACAAGCTGCCAGGCTCTGTGTCAGGCTCTGCCGGCTCTTTTGAGCTGAGAGATAAATCAGAGAAGCGTTTCTTTTCTCAAAGAGTGTTTATTACATTTGTATGCATTTAAGTTTTATGTTCGACGTTTAAACAATTTCAGGTAGTAAGGTACAATGTGATGAGACGCGGTCCTCTGGACGCATATTGTTTCAAATAGTGGGAATTGGGCTTAGTTTAATTGCAACGTTATTTTGTAATAATCCTTTGAGAGAACTATTTTGCTTTTTAGAAAAAGTATTTCACTTGTTAACACAATTTAAGTTATCAAACGTTATTTATCATAGTTTAGCATTAGTTGTCTACTTAAATTTTTGGTGATTTGAATTGTATCTTGCTTCAGACAAAACTATGTCGTGTGTGTGTGTGTGTATAATTAGTTTGAAGTACATCTTACCTTGCAACACTAAGGTACTGATTTGGAACGTATGCTGTAAATCTGTGTGTCACAAATTGAGTAGTGGCTTTTAGTTGCAATTTTAAATTATGAAACAGGGCAGTTGGATGTGTGCTCTTTGTTGTACCTGTAAACAAAGAAAACTACATATCATTTAGAAATACTTAACTCTAAGGTAATTATTTTACCTTATTTCTCACCATGTCTTTTGCTCACAGCTATTATTTTAGAATGTTACTCTGAAAGGTATGTGGAAAAATTGACCATGGAAGACTTCACGCACGGATTGTTATTAGACCTTTTAAGAAAGCAGTTTTTGAAAAGGTTCTTTTTTTGAGTTGGAAGAAAGGAAAAGCCTCATAGTTTGGATTGATTCCTATATTAATCCCTTCTGATGGTAAATCTGACTTGGTTTATCAGATTGGCATATAGGTTTATCTTAGAAACAGTATACATTTCTTATATACATTTTGGTCTCTTGCAGTCTCCATAGCTTCTACTTCTACTTCTCCATCTTTTAAATCTGTGTGATTCTTGTTCTGTTTTTATTTCCCTAGTTATTTCTTGTGCATAGAACTTAGATCGGTGATAGTGTTGGGAAGAGAGAGGAAACCTTTTTGGTAGTGATATTTAGATTGAGAGAAATAGCATTTTTATTTAAACTGTCTTCTAAGGCAGTAGTGAACTGATAAATACTAGTGTGAATATGACTTAAGTAGCCCTGGAAAATACTGGTAGGAGTCATAAATTAAAATAGTTCTGGAAATTCTCTGTGTGGCTGCAGGTGCCCATTTGCTTGCTTTTCTACTTCAGTAATGATTTCACTACAAGACTACACTTCTCATTTTGAACCGTCCCTCTTTCATAATTTGTCTCTATGGCCTGTTTGGTATGCTTTAAAGCAAATGCTTACAGCCAGAATTCACAGCTGTAACTTTAAGTTGACTGGTGAAGCCCAGGTCGCTGGCATTCTAACTCTTGTTAATTTATTTAAATGCCATCATTTAATAAGAAAGCCAAAGTACTCATTTTTATTACCCTACTTTCTGTCTTATGTGTGTATAAAGGCAAACCTCAATGTTGTACAGTGTTGTTATTAGCAGAATAATTGAAATCTGATGTTTCTGTTTTGAGAAGTAAATTGCACTCTTCATTTCTAATCATTGTCTTTTTTACCTTTGCTATTATATCAAAAGTGGTTTTAATATTTGTGTTGGTGCACTTGCAACAATTGCACAGCCTCACTCTTTTATCTTTTTTCCTATTCTTTTAGGGTGAAGGGGGTGGTCTCAAATTGAATGTGAGTCACTTTTAAATTCATATTCTGCCACATTATTGGGAAAAGTTTTCTTATAAGGCTATAATGGAATGTCATAGTAAACTTTAAAAAAGTTTAAGTCTTTACAAAGTAAATTAAACACCATTTGGTATATTAAACCAGAACAAGCTTAAATTTAAAGATGTTGGTGACAAAATATATCCGATTTTTATAATAAATATGCCTTCATTATATTAAAATATTTATGTGGCTTTATTTTTTCTCACATTGACAAATTTAAAAGTAAAAAATCCCCTAAAGGTCAAGTTGCTCTTGTGTTAAAAATCAGTGTCAACAGAGCTATCTTTTATCATTGTCGGTTTCTCTTTTTAGAAGGTTGGCTTGCTATCAGCAGGAAATGAGTTTTATATGTAACCTAATTGCATAAATCTATCTTTTGCTCACTGGATGCAGTAAGATTTATGTAATTAAGATTAGTAATTGAAGAATGGCCTTGCTGGATCAAGCTCAAGATGAACCTAGTAAAGTGTATAAAAAAAAGCTCTGGAACCAACAGTGCCTCCAAAGTATATCCTGTGGGAGAGCATTGTCCCCCGTGTCAGTCATAGAGCACATATTGACTCAGCTTCTCCTAGAAACTCTGTTCATTAGTTTGTTTGGTTAGTCAAGCTTACAATGCACTGTTTCTTGTATTCCAAGTCTTATGAGTTCTCTTAAGATGAAGTTGTAAAGAGCACATTCTTAGTATTTTTATTGGTCATTGTCTAGTTTCCTAACATTTCTCCAGTTCATGGGGTCATTTTAATCTTCTCTTTACTTTCTTTGGATATGTTGCCTCTTTCTTGAACTTAAGCAATTGAAACATTTATGCCAAACTTAAATGTATTTTATTAGTTTAAGGTATCAAATACATGGTTAGTTAAGGGCAGTATTCAGAACTAATGATTTTTGACTTCTAAGAGTGCATCATCAATGTCATATCTGAGTTTCACTAAATACATCTAAAATTAGTCAGCTGATAAGCATGAAAGACCTTGTATTTGCTTGTGCTAAAAAATGATTACCACTTTTTGCCTTCAGTCCTAATGATTCTCAGTTGACTTGGCTCTTGACAATAGATAGCACTTGAAAATTTAGAGATGTTCTTTTAGCATTCTTTTCCTTCTCTGTAAAGACTTAAATGATTTAAAGGAAATCCATTCTTATATCTATCTAGAAAGTTGCCCATAGTCCGGATTGTTTGTCCTATAATAAAGCATTCTCCCATTCTGATTTTTAATAATTTTGCATCAAAATTTATTCAAGATGGCAGGGCAGGGCTGTCGCATGCAGAATCTTAGTTCCCAGACCAGGGATCAAACCTGGGCCTTCTATTGGCTGCTAGAGTCAACCACTGCACCACCAGGCAAGTCTGGTGCAAGTTTTTTTTAACAGTAGATTTCATCCAATTTACAGCAACTGTTGCTTACTTATACTAAAATTACTCATAAAATCACTGTAAAAAATTGACATTTGTGAAAGAAAACCAACATTTTGGTAGAATTGGTTAGCTAAGGATTTTGTTTAAATTTTTATTGTGAAAGCTGTAAATTTCTGTCAAGCATAGGAATATAAATAAAGTTAAATGTAAAAATTCACCACCACCACCCCTCAGCATTCAGGCTAGAAGGTGAGCACCATAAGGACAAGGGGTGTTTGTTTATCTCTTTTCTTTTTTGGTTATATTCACCATTACCTCACATGAACTAGATATTCAGCAATGGTTTGTAAACAGAATGGATCAAATCTTGTTGTTTCACAGGTGTGTTGAATGAATTCTTCTGCATTTTCCTCTATATACATTCCTCCCTATGTAGATACATTGAAAGTGTTTTATTATTTGAAAATTAACAGACACGTGCTAAATGAAAATGGTAGAAAAGGGGATATGATAAACCTCCCTTCCGGCTAAGTGTCTAAGCCCCATGCCCTACACCATTTGTTCATTGTTTTTGTGTGCCCTTTCAGAAATACTTTTTGCTTGTGCAAACATTTGTGTGTATCTTTATCAGCAGAGGAAAGGGTTTTTGTTTGTTTTTTCACAGGCTTTGGATCCAGCACATAGCAGCAAATATAAAAACATACAGAATTGGACTGATCCCAGTTGGGGACAGATGTGGCTGTTTCTGGAGAAGTAATTTTTAAGGTGGCACTAGAAAAGGATGGTATAGATTTACCTAGTGGTTCTCAGCCAGAGGCAGTTTTGCCCACCACGCATTTAACAATGTTTGGAAACATTTTGGTTGTCACAACTAGGGGAAGGGGTACTACTGATACATAGTGAATGATAGAAGCCAGAGTTGCCGGCTAAAGCCAAGAGGTACCTGGTACAAAATGTCAGTAGTGCTAAGGTTGAGAAAACCATGGGTTAACCTAAAGAGTTAAGGAGACTAAAGCTATGTTATCCTTCCTAGATTAATTTTGAGTGTTTGGTGAATTTTATATTTCTAGTAAGAAATTGCCTGTTCATCTTAATTCCTCAAGGACCTTAAGAACAAAGATCAATTTGTGATCTTTTTCTAATTTAGGGCTTAAGGGAAACATTTTTGATATTCCTAAAATTTAAAGTTTAAATTTAGTTTGCCTTTCTTTGAAGTACTAATGCGTTCCTTAGCCTCTTATTTGAGCTTTTTGTGAATTTCTTATATTAGCAAATATTTTAGTAGTTTGTCTTCTAATTTTGTTTATGGTGGTTTTTGACATAATTTTTTTTTTGTTATTCAAACATACCAGCCTTTAATTTTGCTTTATTTCATTACTTTTATTTTTATCTGGAGATAAGTGTCTACTATATTCATTTACTGGTTTCATGGGAAGAGTTTCTTGGGCTTCTGTGTTTTGTTTTTCCTCCTTAGGTTAATTTTGGTGTGTTGTTCTTAAATATTTATCTGAAGTTGGTTATCCTCTTATTGCAAATAAGGAAGAAAAGAATCATAAAGGTTAAACACTTTGTCTGAAGTCACACAGCAACAGAGTGACAGAAGCAAAAATCTCACCCAGATCTAGACTCCATTGTTCATGCAGTTATCACTATTTCTGCCTCAAGTATCTGTTGTTAGGAATCTTTTCATAGCCTTGAAGTTTATCACTGAAAGCAGTACGTATAAAGCTTTTGCATTGTGCCAGTAGTGATTCACCAGCTTCCTGCATGAGAATTACCAAAATGTTCCTTTAAAATATGCTTTAGTGAACTATATCTTAAACCTGTGTGATCAGGATACTTGTGGTGAGACCTGGGATCCTCTCTCTTACTGTTAAGGTAACACTGACATCTGCTAAAAAAGTTGAAGATTGTTCATTTTAATTTTGAGTTCTCCTCTGTGTCTCATAGTCCATTATACAGTCAGCCCTCTGCATCTGTGGGTTCAACCAACCGTGGATTGAAACTATTTGGGAAAAATTCAACATTTCCAAAAAGCAAAACTTGTGTTTACCCCACACCAGCAGCTCTTAATATTTACATAGGAGTTGTGTTATATTAGGTATTATAAGTAATTTGGAAGTGATTTAAAAAATAGAGAAGGATGTTGATAGGATTTATGCCAGTACTACATCATTTTATATAAGACTTGAGCATCCATGGGTTTTGGAATCTGTGGAAGGGTCCTGGAACCAGTCACTCCTGTGGCTGCTGAGCGATAACTGTACAGTGGCCATATATTGTAGGATCTAAATCAGCATGTATTTCAATTCCTTTAGCTGCTAGAATAAAATGTCTTTGAAATCTGAGTGGTTGTTTATATTATAGCTCACTTCTACTTCTGCCTTTTAATTTTGTTTTTTAAGATTTATTTCCTTGGGTGCACCGAGTCTTAGTTGCAGTACTTGGGACTTTTTTTTTTTTGCTGTGTGTGGGATCTTTAGTTCTGGCATGTGAACCCTTAGTTGAAGCATGTAAGATCTATTTCCCTGACCAGGAATCGAACCCTGGGCCCCCCTGCATTGGGAGCGAAGAGTCTTCGCCACTGGACCACCAGGGACATCCCTGCCTTTAAATTTAATAAGCAGTTAGTCCAAGAATAATCTTACGTTCAAAATCCACTAATACTACTGGGAAAGATCTCACTGTATAATATGCACTTCACTTAGGGCAGCTGAAATATTACCCTTCTGAAGAAACAGATGCGGTTACTAAGTTACTTGTCCAGAAAGAAAGCAGTCATCATGTGATTGGCATTTGAACTCAGATCTTTTGCCTAATCCCATGCTGTTTTCACTTTTGTCTAATACGTTTAAGAAATGTCCCTAATGTATTTAAGAACTAGGGTGCAGTAACTATTGATGCTGGTGATTTCTAAAGAGATGAGTATACAAATGAATAATGAAAATACTCTCAGATTTTTGTTTACTTATCGTGTTGTACAAAATCCAGGGAAATCCTCTTTTGAATTAGGCGGGACAGTCTTTCAGCCATACATCAGTCTTGGCGTTCCTGCATTGCGCATCCCTGCTTTCCCATGTGGTGCATTCCCTTCACTTTTCATGCGGTCCTGACCTGTCAGGTTGCGCGACCAAGCTAAAGTTCCAACTCTGTAAAAACATTCCCCGGATAACGCTGCTCTTTTTTCATTCTCTGACCTTATCCTTTGGGTCTTATTCACATCCTGTTGCATTTTACCTATTTGGTGTCATTTAGTTCTGTAGCATAACTGCATATATGGAATGAAGTGGGTTTCTGTTTTGTTTTGGGGGGCGGTTTTGGCCACATGGCACTTGGGATCTTAGTGCCACCAGGGATCAAACAACTTGTGTCTCCCCCACCCCCCAGTGGAAGCAGGGAGAAAGTGGGTTTTAAAACAATTAAAAATTGTTATAAAATGAAACACAAACATATAAAAGCACTAAATATATAGCTTAGTGAATTATTATAAGGCAGACAACTTTGTAACTCTTACTCAAGCAAGGGGACTTTGATAGTTAGCCCAGAATTGCCTTCATGTGCCCTATCCCAGTGTCAGCCCTTTCCCTCCCTACACAAAGGGACAGAAACTCTACAGTCCTTGACTATTATTAAAGAATTGACAGATTTCCTGTCTCAAAGTACAGGTTTCCCCTCCATCCCTTTCTTTTACTTGAATTTTGTCTGTTGAGGGATCTAGGACATTTAACCTATAGAGTCTCCACCTGTCTGAATCTTGCTTATTGTAGACTCATAGTACAGTTTATCATTTTCCTTTGTTCTTGTTGTTCAGTTGCTCAGTCATGTCCAACTCTGTGCGACCCCATGGACTGCAGTATGCCAGGCTTTCCTGTCCTTCACTGTCTCCCAGAGCTTGCTCAAATTCATGTCCATGGAGTCGGTGATGCCATCCAACCATCTCATCCTCTGTCATCTCCTTCTCCTTCTGCCTTCAATCTTTGCCAGCATTAGGGTCTTCTCCTGTGAGTCGGCTCTTCACATCAGGTGACCGAAGTATTGGAGCTTCAGCATTAGTCTTTCCAATGAATATTCAAGGTTAAATTCCTCTAGAATTGACTGGTTGGATCTCCTTGCAGTCCAAGGGACTCTCAAGAGTCTTCTCCAGCACCACGGTTCTAAAGCATCAATTCTTTGGCGCTCAGCCTTCTTTATAGTCCAACTCTCACATCTGTACATGACTACTGGAAAAGCCATAGGTTTAACTACAGTGACCTTTGTCGGCAAAGTGTTGTCTCTGCTTTTTAATATGCTGTCTGGGTTTGTCAAGATCTTCCCTGTAGCTCTGATGGTAAAGAGTCTGCCTGCAGTGCAGGAGACCTGGGTTCAATCCCTGGGTCAGGAAGATGCTCTGAAGAGGGGAACGGCAGCCCACTCCAGTATTCTTGCCTGGAGAATCCCATGGATAGAGAAGCCTGACAGGCTACAGTACATGGGGTTGCAAAGAGTTGGACACGGCTGAGCGACTAACACACACACACAAGGTTTGTCATAGCTTTTCTTCCAAGGATCAAGCATCTTTTAATTTCATGGCTGCAGTCACCATCTGCAGTGAGTTTGGAGCCCAAGAAAATAGTCTGTGTCTGTTAGCAATATTTCACCGTCTATTTGCCGTGAAGTGATGGGACCGGATGCCATAATCTTAGAGTTTTGAATGTTTAGTTTTAAGCCAGCTTTTTCACTCTCCTCTTTCACCTTCTTCAGGAGGCTCTTTAGTTCCTCTTCGCCTTCTGCCATAAGGGTGGTGTCGTGTGCATATCTGAGGTTATTGATATTTCCCCTGGCAATCTTGATTGCAGCTTGTGCTTCATCCTGCCCCATATTTCACTTGATGTACTTTGTTCTTGTATTCCCTGAAAATTACCAGTTGGGTCCAGAAATTTGATCAGACTCATTTAGATCCCTTTGGCAAGACTACCAGTGCTGTTACATTCTTCAATCAGGACACTCCTAATGTCTGGTTTCTTTTTGTGGTGTTGATATTCAGTGCCTCGATCCTTTAATTCATTGATACTCTTAACTCTTCATGTCTTCATTTTTAAGTTGTAATATTTTTTATAGTGAAATGCTGTGATTCATCTACTATTTGGACACATGCTGGTACAAGTTTATATGGGAAAGGTAGGATAAATACTTGATTCTTGCCCCGTGTTTACCACCTTTGTTGAGATAAAATCCCCACACTGTGCTTCACCTTTTGAAAGTGTACAATACAGTGGGTTTTGTGTACATTCATGAAGTTGTGTGCATCAATTTAAGAAATTGTTATTACCCCAAAAAGAAACCCCACATCCTTTAGCCATCTCTTCCCATTCTTCCCCCGCAGCCTATTGGACAGTCTCTATAAATGGAATCATTCAGTCTGTGATCCCTTGTGACTGACCTCTTTTACTTAGTATGATGTTTTCAGGGTTCATCTGTGTTGTACTGTGTATCAGTACTTAATTTATTTTTCATGCTGAACTACCATTATACTACATTTTGTATGTATATTCATCAGCTGATGGACATTTGTGCTGTTTGTGCTTTTTGGCTGTTATATTACCACTATGAACGTTTATGTGTGTTTTGTGTTTCCACATAAATGTTTTGAAACCAGAACCATGTTTTGGTTGCCCTTGTATTTTCCCAGGAGTAGAATTGCCAGAGTGTATATAATTCCATACCCATATAATCTGGGATAGTTTCCTCAAATATTTTATTATAACAAGATATTCCAGGTTCATCTTGTACTCTTCCTTTTAATCTTCATTCATGCTTAGTTCTGCAGGTAACTTTATTTGTATTGTTCACTTGAAAGTGAAAGTATTGGTCGCTCACTCCAACCCTCTGCAACCCCAATAGCCCGTCCAGGCTCCTCTGTCCATGGAATTCTCCAGACAAGAATACTGAAGCAGGTAGCCATTCCCTTCTCGAGGGGGTCTTCCCAGCCTAGAGATTGAACCCAGGTCTCCCGTATAGCAGGCAGATTCTTCACCATCTGAGCCACCAGGGAAGTATTGTTCACTGAGAGTTGAAAATATTAGTCACTCAGTTGGATCCTACTCTGCGACCCCATGGACTGTAGCCTGCCGGGCTCGTTTGTCCGTGGGACTTTAAAGGCGGGAACGCTGGAGTGGGTTGCCGTTTCCTCGTCCAGGGGATCTTCCTGACCCAGGTCTCCTGAATTGCATGTGGGTTCTTTACTGTCTGAGCCTTTGGTGCTTATGTTGAAATCTCTGAGTCATTTGTTTGAAGTTCTCTTGAAGATCATGGAAACAGTATTATCTGAATTCTTGCATGATAATAGTTTGTGCCCTTTATACCCACGGTCAATTTGGGGGTGTAAAATACTTGGCTCTTGCTTTCTTTTCTTGAGTATCTTAAATTTATGTAAACTTTTTTCTTTCCTGGTAAAAAGCATTGCTGGCAGTTTGGGTTGGTGATCTAATTTTCTTTCTTTCTTTCTTTCTTCTTTTTTTACCTAAGTAGCCCAGGAGTTTATTTTTCCCTTTAAAATCAGTCATGTCAGTACAGTGTGTTTTTGTGTTGGTTGCTCTAGGTTGATATGATCAGGTGTGTGATATGCTCTTTGAATATGTGATTTCATATCCTTTTTACTTAGGTTTTATGTTATGAATTGATTTTTTAATGTCTGGAGGTGAGTTAGCTTTTTGGTGTTTTTTAATTGTGGTAAAATATAGCACAAATGTGACATTTAAGCCATTTTTAAACTGTATTAGTTCAGTGGCATTAAGTACATTCGCATTGTTACGTAGCCATCACCACCATCCATCCATCTCTAGAACTTTATTATCTTCACAAACTGAAACCATTCATTAATCAAACTGCACGTGTCTCCTTTCCCTCAGCAACCACCATTCTACTTTGTCTATGAATTTCACTCTTTTTGGTACCTCTTATAAGTGGACTCCTAAAATATTTGAACTTTTGTGTCTGGCTTATTTCACTTTACATAATGTTTTCAAGATTTGTCTTTGTTGTAGCATGTGTCAGAATTCCCTTCCTTTGCTAAAGCTGAGTATGTACCACAAATTGTATCACAACTTGTTGATCATTTTAATCTGTTAATGGGCAGATGTATAGCTATTATAAACATGAGTGTACAAATTGCTTGGTTCCTTACTATCAGTACTTTGGGGTATGTACCCAGATACGCAATTACTGGATCACATTATAATTCTGTTTTAATGTTTTGAGAAACTGCCATCCTGTTTTCCCCAGCACCAGCACCATCTCATATTCTAGCTAGTAATGCACACAGATGCTAGCTTCACATCCTCTAAGGCTTACCCTTTTCTGGTTTTCTGATAATAACCATCCTCATGGGTGTGAAGTGATTGAAGTTTTGATTTACAATTTTCTGGTGACTACTGACCTTGGACACCTTTTCATGTGTTTATTGGCCATTTATATGTATTCTTTGGGGAAACATCTATTCAAGTCCTTTGTCCATATTTTAGTTGGGTGTTGTTACTTTATATGAGTTCTTCATATACTTTGAATATTAATCCATTATCAGGTATATGATTTGCAAGTATTTTCTCCTATAGGCCAACTTCTCTTTTTTTCCTGATGCACAAAAGTCTTTAACTTTGAGTGCAGATTACCTATTTTTCTTTTGTTGCTTGTGCTTTTGGTATCATACCCAAGTAATCATTGCCAAATCCAGAATTATGAAGTTATTCCCATCATCTTCTAAGTTTTAGTTCTTATATTTAGGTCTTTGGTCCATTGTGAGTTAATTTTTGTCTATAGTATAAGGTAAAGGTCTCATTTTTTCATGCAAGTATTCCATTTTCTCAGTACCTTTTGTTGAATTTTTTAAAAAAATTCTTTTGTTGCTGTTTTGGCCACTCTGGGTCTTCATTGCTTTTGTGGAAGTTTCTCTTGTTTTAGAGCATAGGCTCTAGATGCATGGGTTTCAGTAGTTGCAGCACACTGCTGCTGCTATGTAGCTTCAGTCGTGTCTGATTCTGTGTGACCCCATGGACTGCAGCCTCCCAGGCTCCTCTGTCCATGGGATTTTCCAGGCAAGAGTACTGGAGTGGGTTGCCATTGCCTTCTCCAAGTTGCAGCATGAGGCCTCAGTAGTTGTAGTGCTTAGCTGCTGCAGGGCATATGAAATCCCTCCAGACCAGGGATCGAACCCATGTCCCCTGCATTGGCAAGTGGATTCTTACCCACTGTGCCACGAGGGAAATCCCTGAAGCACTTATTTCTAGCATGATTTTTGATGCTATGGGACAACTCATAATTTTTTTCTTACAGTGTCTTTGTATGACCTAGATAATTTTTATCGAACTCTTTTAAGAGCTTTAATAAGTAGATGTGCTTCAGGGGAGCTTTTCTAACTTCACTGTTCTTTGTGTAGTATTCAGAAATGTAGCAGGTTTCTTTTTGTGTTCTGGAATCCTTTTTCTGTGAGTCTCTGCTGAAGCTGCACCATTACCATTTTTCCTTAACTATAGTCATAGTCCCAAATTATAAGCTGCAATACCTAGAACTAGTTGGATATTTATTAATGAAGCATCTTCAAGGCACAGAAAATAGTTAATTCTAGTCTTAGGGGACAGGGAGTGTTGGGGCAGTTAAGGGATATGGGAGAAATAGCCTCACCAGCCTGTGGGACCTAAAGATGAAACCTAAAAATATATTAGAAGCTTGTTGATAATGTATTAACAAATAGAAAACAGACTTTGAGTTCTTTGCTTCTGTTAGGGCTTTTTTTGGATTAGGAGATTGAAGAGTAACAAAATGACCATGGCTCTTTCTTAAATACAAATGTATGCACAAAGTTTATGCAGTAAATTAATTACTTGAAAGAATAAAGACAAAAATGATTTATTTGAAACTGATGGTGATATAACCATTTTCAGTGACTTAACAATCACCTAAGCTTTTTGTTAATGCAGACTGACCTTGCCTCCAACTATCAAGGTTGAAGACAGCAATGAGAGTGAAGAATGTCAGCAGCGAGAGCATCATGAGCAGGCGGGGGAGACAGTGGCCAGGAATGGGCTGGAGGAGGATAGAGAAGGGAGGGAGTCAGACTGAGAGGGAGAAATCAAAACATACAAAGGAATAGAAAAAGAGAAGTGTGGAAAAACAATTGGAGCGAGAAGAGAAAAGAGTTACAAGTGTAATCATTAAAGTAAAACCAGGTGTCATCATTTCAGTATTTGAATCTGTATAGTTAAATAGTTAGGACTGCAGTGAACCCTTTAAAGAACTGAGTTTGTACGAGGAAGAAGATGAGCAAGAAAGGAGGGAATTTTAAAGAGCGTGTTAAATCACTTTTTAAATTTAAAATCAACAGTAGAAATACACAACTGTTTTATTTTGCAACATAGTACACTTAATCTTAGCCAAAAGGCCTAGAAGAAATATAGTAATAATAATATTTGAGTCTTAATACACAGCTGTGGTTTTATTTTGCAACATAGTACACTCAATCTTAGCCAAAAGGCTGAGAAGGGATGTAGTAATATTTGAGTCATATTAACTGTGAGGCACTATTCCAAGTGCTTTACGTATATTGATTCCTTTCATCCTCAGCACAACTTTATAAGCAGATACTATTTCTCCCATTTTACAGATGCAGAAACTGAACCACAAAGAATAAGTAATTTTCCTAGGCTAGTCAGATAACAGAGCCAGGATTCCACTGAGACAGTCTGACTACTATGCGACAGCTGGTGTCATCACCTCCACCTTCCCCTCTCCATCATTTGTATGGTATATTTCTGTAGAAATTTGTCTTGTTTTGAGAATGTAATATCTCCGTGAAATAGTTGTACGTCTGCTAGAGTGACAAACTCTGGACACAAGATCAATGTTTATTACCTTTAGTTAGAGTACCTTGAGAAAGTTTATTAAACTAGGTACCAGAGCACAAAAGATGGATAGCACATGGTCCCTGTCCCCAGTAAACTGAATCTCAGTGTGTAATTGGTCATGTGAACCAGCCAAGTGACTATTTTCCAATATTGGTATAAATTCTTTGACTTTGAACCAAGTTTGGTAATGAATGTTTGTTGCCTTCAGAAGTGTGTTCACCTTTAAAAGCCACAGACCAACTAGAAATGTTGTTATTACTTAAACTTTTGGAGTTATTTTCATTTTAGTAAGCCATACAACAAAATCAGCTTTTCATACGAAAAGCAGTAGTACCTAGTTTAATTACCTTCCTTAGTCATCCTAAGCCTCACATGGATATTCACTAAGTATTTATCTAAAAAGGTGTGGTGTTTTGTTTTGTTTTTACAGCCCTGATGGAGTAAGATGTTTGCAGGCAGTAGAGGAGGAAATCTGAGTGGAGTTAGTGGATTTCACCAGGAACTTTGAAAGAGTGTTGGGTATTAGTGTTGTTCTGAAGGAGAATGAGACTTGAACGCTATTTAGAGGGAGAACAGAAAGACTTCTGTTAGGCATGTGGGTAAATAAACAAGGAACCTACCCTGAAGATCAATGTTAAGCTCCTCAAATGCTTTTTTTTTTTTTTTTTAATTTTTGTAGAATTTTAGAATCACTCACTAGTATGCATATTGTGATTCCATTGAGACTATCTTCTAAGGTGAAGAGCTGTGTGACTTGAAAGTTCTTCTTGATACCAAGGTTTACAAAAAGTCTGAAGAGGATGGAGCTGTTACTAGGAGTCCAAAGAGAGTTTTACCAAGAAAAACTCACTGGAGATTTTCAGAAATGCCTTTTAGGAAAGTTAAGAGAAATTATCTGGCAGTTAGGCAAACAGTTTATTAAGTTCAGCCTAATTTGACTTTTCACTTGAACCTCTATGCTTCACTCTTCGACAGATGGTTCTAACATTTGAATTTTGGTGTAGCCATTCCTCTTTTAGACAGGAATGAGATAATAAATGAGAGATTGTGGGAAAGTGAAAGTATATTCACTTTATTGTTTCTTGCATTTCATACCTTGGCATTGGCTCTTAGATTTTTATTATGACATTTGGAATACTGTGAACTTAATGTTGGTGCCTTTATGTGGATTTTCCACATGTCATTCATTAAGTATTGTGAACAGCAGCTGCACAATGCTAGATAATGGGAACACAAATGAATAATTTAGTCTCTGTGTTCAAGCTGCTTCTGGACTGGTAGGGCAGGTAAATATAATAAATCAGAAGTTAGAATACAGTATAAGTACAATGGCAGAGGAATATACTGTTTCCTATTGAATAAAGAAGAGCATTTCACTCTGATTCCAGAAGTTGGGAGGATGTGATCTTTTGAGGTAAGCTGTTAAATAGCAAAGAAATTAATCAAACTAGGTAACAGTGGTAAGAAATTTTCAGTATGTAGAAAAAATGACAGAACAGATGGAAGATAATTGTCTACTCTCAGTTATCTTATACTTTTTACAATTTAGAAAATCCCCTGCCCTGGATCACTGCTATATAACTGATAATTCAAGAATACTGACTAATTTTGGTATTGCTTGACTAAATCAGCATTCTCAAATTTTTAAGCCTGCCTTGTCATTTTAATTTTAAATGACTGAAATAAATTGAAAGTCCAAGGTGGAATTATTCAGTCTGTTTAAGGTAACATTATTTTTGGTTGTTTAGAGCCAAACTCACTTAATTTTAGGTCTGTTTTAAAGATTTTTATGTAGTAAGACAACTTCATCAAGTCATTTTTACTCCATTTACTTATCTGCAAATGCAGTTGGATTAGAGAAGGCCCCTGTCAAAGCCAAAATCCAAGGATTAAGTTTTATGTCTTAGGAGTGATATTGTAAGTTGTTTGAAGAGCTGTCAGAAGAAAGGGTCCATCTTCCCTATATCAAGTTTTCTCTTTATTTTGACTACCCAAAACATGTAATGGGATTTATGCCCTCCTTTCTCCTCCCGTCCTTCTGTTGGTATTGTTTCTGTGTAGGGATTGATTACCCGCCTCCACACAATTAGATGTTCATCTCTTAAAAAATAATGTACCTGAACCTTGACATTTAGAAATGATCCTTTCACAACCAATTTCTTGTATGGAATCTTAGAATGTTACTTCTAGTAACATTTAACATATGCCAGTTTTCTGACTCAGCAATTATTTGGTTTAGTGCTAACTTTTTGGATAAATAATTGCTCAAAATGGTGTTCTCTTAGTCAGTATCTCTGTAGTGCTGTGTTCTTACATTTCTGTTTGCAGTAGACAACTTACTAAAGGTAAAACAAATTGATGATTTATTTGTCTCCAGTTGGCAAGGTTTCTACGCTATTGGTTTGTCTTACATGAATTTTTAAGGTATTTTTAATATTGCTTTATTGAAGTTATAGAGAAATTAAGTAGCAGTTTCATGTTCAGAATCCTATGATTTTGTCTAGGAGATTTCTTTTTCTCTCTTAAGTAAGAGGGTATAGCTCTTAACCAAACAATGAAGCGTTGATTAAAAGAGTACCAGTGAGTGGTGACTGCCTCAAAAGAGGGAAAATCTGACTATACCACCTTTTTTTTTCTTTACTTTCTTCCTTCCTTCCTTTTTAAAGAGGTTTGGCTTTATTATTTTGCTTTAGTTTTTTCCTCTACTTCCCCAGTGTGCATTATTATTGTTATTTAAACTTTCTTTTAAAGTGTAAGTCTTTTCCTTTTAGATTTCTAAAAAAGCAAAGTAAAGCAAAGCAAGTAAAACAGATTTTATAGACTGAAGTAACAAGTTATATCTAATGAATAACTTTCTAAAAACTTACATCAATCTTGTCATAGCCCAGCTTCAGTTCATACTGTGAATATTACATTCCTTTTTTGCATCCCCCCCCTTAAAAAGTAGAAGGTGTTCCCAAAATGTGTGTGTTTTTAAATCACCAAATTTTGTCTTTTCTGCAGATGATATCACCTACTGCATTATTCTTGGCTGCAAAAGTAGAAGAACAGGCTCGAAAACTTGAACATGTTATCAAAGTAGCACATGCTTGTCTTCATCCCCTAGAGCCACTGCTGGATACTAAATGTGATGTATGTAAAAATTCGTTGTTTTGAGTTTTCTTTGTAAATTTGAAACCTTTTCATCATTTAGACCTAATAAAAATGTAATTCAATTAGTGTTGCTGTCCCGTGCTGCTTATTTCTGTTATCACTTAGGAAGGTAAATACCAGGAAGTGATCTGACAGAAATACATTTCATGTTATGTTTGTGAGGTTTTTGTCTTTCTGAATCATTTTAAGTCCTTGATTCAAAGGTACTCTTTTAAGTGTTTCATGTTCTGTTTATTCTCACAGCAAATCAATGATACACGTAGAAGGGACATCCTCTCATCTTTGGATGTATTTTAGACCATAGATAGATATTTTCTTAAATTGTCAGCAAATGAAGGAATAGAAAAATCTCTGGATTTATCTCTAGACCAGTAATTAGTCTTTTTACAGAAGTGTTCTATTATCAATACATATATACTACTGCTTTTCTCTGCTACATAAAGATGCATTTTACTATGCTTACATGAGTGGCACTTCAAAAATATTTTTATTTTCCTTAAAATAGTCTGGAGGGGGGAAAAAAAAGTAATACTGGTTTCCAAACAGCTTGTTCCTCATCAACATTTCAATAGGTCTAGTTTCAAATCCCCATTTTTAAGTCTTCTGACGTCCTAAAACGGAAGCTATAGCATTCTGGGCTTTTGAAATCATTTTTCTAGCACTCCTATGTAATTGAATTGCTTTATCAAGAACTATTAACTACTGAATGACTACTAGTATTAATTCAGTTCGATTTGGATCAAGTTTAAGGTCCAGATTAAATATATCTGATTCTATTAATGACAAGCATTTATCCTACATGTTGGATTTAAGAGACTAAAATATTAATGTGGCCATTCAGTATAGTGAATATGAGATTATTTAAAATTATTTCTTGTAGTTTCTATTAACTTTACAAACTCAGAATTATTTCTTGTGATTACTTAGGGTATTGTTTATATAATAGAAAAGACTGTGTTGTAAAATGAAGCTCAGTGATCTTCTCAAAGTGGGCATTAATAAAATTAAAGATGCTTTCACTCTTGAGTTTAGCAGTATGTCCTTACATAAATGAATATTTATATATATATAATACGGTTTTCTTATCACCCTAGTCATTTGTCATGATGTAAGAATGAGATGGCAGAAAATTTTTCATACCTTTTCTTCCCTGAGTGATTACACTTGAATGATTTAGTGAAGTTGAGGAAAAAGTCTCTATTTTTGTCCCCACAGGTGTTTGGTACATTGTTTCTGTGTTTTATAGCTTAAAAAAAATTTTTTTTTTTAATCTAAGGGTTTGAGGGTTGGTTTTGATTTTGTCTTTTCTGAAGAGAAAAAGTTATTCTAAAAAATAACTCACTGACCAACTGTGGAAGTCAAGGAATTAATACATGAAGTATCCTGTAGTGAGCTGATGAGCCTTTTGTTTAAAGGCCAGTTTGAATTTGATCTTTCTTGAGTTGGTGCTTCCTATCCTTAATGGGACTTAAAGTGCCAATGCCTAGGTGAAGTTTTACCTTACAGACTGGAGATCTCTTTTTTTTCAGTTAATCTACCCTCTTTTGTATTATTAGCCTTAGATTGGTTTTGTTTTGTTTTGCTTTAACATTTCTTATAATAGAAGTAACTGAATCTGTTTATCACAGAAATAGGTTTTATCTGTCACCCTCAGTTCATCTTCATTTTCCAAAAGATTTTGTTGGAGTTTGTAATGGATCTGTAATTTAATCTTAAGAGATTTAACATTCCTGTGGTCTAGCTATGTTATGTTTATTAAACTTTTTGATATTATTTTTACCTGGCAGACTTATCTTCAACAGACTCAAGAACTGGTTTTACTTGAAACCATAATGCTACAAACCCTAGGTATGTACTTACGTCAAGTATTATTTGTGTATGTGTTGATCAATGCAGTATTCTAAATAAAGGAACAGATTTCTGAAATAATTTTATCATTGAAAAAAGTTTCAATTTTATCATTGAAGAAAATACAGCTTGGAGCCAGAGTAGTAGTGCTTGGTTCTGAGGAAACCATTTTTAAAATTTTAATTTCATTTAGCATTTAATTGAATGGTCAACATAGCTTTCAGTGTGATTTCTCATATTTTCAGATAGTTAAGACTCTGGTTCATTCTGGATTTGCATTGGGTAATAAAATGGTCCTTTAGGGCTGTCGTATATGATTATAATGTTATACACATCCAAGGCAGTCCCGCTATGCTAGAGCTTATGAATTTATCACATCATTTTAAATATGACAGTAATTTAAGTGTCTATCATCCTTGTCTAAAAGTTAATCGTCTATAAGATTTGTGCAACTTAAATCATCTTTGAAGATCATTTATTCTAATCTTTTACTCATGAGGAGATTGAGCTTTAAGCAGCTGTGGACTGTGTAAAGTCATGTATTACTTCTGGAAGGACCTAGCAGGGTGTCATGGGAAGAATATAGGCTTTATTGAGATCTGCACTTAAATATATACTCTTTATTTACTTTGTAAACTTGGTCATAGTTCCTTTACTTTTATCCTATGTGTGCAAGGTAGAATAATAATTCTGCTTTAACACTGTGAATTTGAAGGTGGAAGATATTTTTAATTGCCACATGGTGTTTCATAAATAATCACTGTTTATTATTAGTTGTTTTTATCTTATTTATACTCAATTCCCAGATGTTGAATAGAATTCATAATCGTAGCTTTCCATTATGACAGATTTTTTTTTTGTTACATAAGTAGGTTGTTTGAAACACGTATAACTTCTTGAAGGTTTTTATAATATAAAAAGATAGAAAAATGAAAGTGAGAATCTGGATGCAACTAAACAAGAAAAATAAAAGTGAAAATCTTTTTATTCTCTCCAAATCTAGTGATTTAGCATGTTACTGTTACTATATAAATCTGAGATTTGACAAATATTCATATAACGAAAGTTGAAGGGGAAAACGTTATTTTTAAGTTATTTTATCATATAAAATCCATCATATTCATATTACTGATGACAGAGTTCTTAAACACAGAATGAACAGCATTATTTTAAGGGGAATATTAGAATTTACAAGATACAACTTCATGGCTAAAGTGTAATTTTTGCAAGTTTAATAACAAATATGAATAGACCACACAATAACTTTGAAAATCGAGATTACCTGCTTATTGGAATATTATTCCTTTACTACTTCTCATGGCACTATACAACAACCTGCACTTGTAAGAAAGGAAAAGGAGAAACTATGCCCTACTTATAGGGTTCACTTGCCTTAACAGTTTTTTTATTATTAGTAATAAGATGTAATTACAAGCTAACTGATTGAAACTCTTTTATCTAAGGTACACTGAGAAAATAAGAGGACTGTATCATTTAAAAGATCACTTCTCCCACTGTGGCCCAAAGATTATATTTATGAAAAATGTTCTTGTCACATCTTCTGAAAGAAGGAGTTGGAATATACTTAAGAAATATGTTACATAGATGAATTCCCTGCTTAAATTGTGGGGTTGCTTTAATAATTGTCAGATTGTAGTTTGTAACTTAAGGATAATCTCAAACTAATTGTAATTCAGAATTTTGAATAAATACTGTTTATCTCTAAGTAACTTTTTCAGTTTTCGTAATTGGAATGCTTTTGAGATATTACTTCTTATGATTGAAGGTATAATAAGCATGTCAGTGATGAGAAACTAACTTTTGATTTTTTTTTTAATAATGAAAAATTCATACTTACAGTTGTGTGATGAGTGGGATTTCTCAGGCAAGTATTGTACTGGTATAAGTGATTGGGAAAAAAAGTGCTTTTCATTTCAGGTTTTGAGATCACCATTGAACACCCACACACAGATGTGGTGAAATGTACCCAGTTAGTAAGAGGTAAGTGATCTTTGAAACTTATTACCAATGCTTCTTATTGTCTATATTTGAAATGACTGCTGTTCTGTTCTCCTAGCTTTTGGGGGTTTTATTATAAAATGACAAATGTCAGTGTGAAGCATTATGTTTCAGTGTTCTACACCTGCCTATTCATCTACTTGTATATTTGGTCCTTGCTGGTGAATTAACTTCCTTTAAATTTAGGTGAGAGTCTCTTTTCACTAAAAAAATAATAATTAGAGGGCTTCCAAATACTAGAATTGTTTATTTTGGGCTATACTCATCCCATTTCAGTTAATGTTTAAGATGTGGGCCATTTAACATATAGGTGGAGGAAATAGTATTAATTTCCAATTTATATCAAACTTCATTGACTTCTTGAAAACTGATTACAGTTTTCGAATTTGGAGATCACCTTCACATCTTTCAGATAAAAATTGCCTTTAGATTTGTCATTTTAGGGAATGTTAACTCCTGTGTTCATTTGGCCAAAATTGATTTAAGTTCTTTAGCCTTACTAAAAGTGGCTTCCTTTTTGTGTATAATACATAATAGCATGTGATATACCTATTAAACAGTTTATAAACAAGAGTACAAAGTTTTGTACTGTTTCTTTACTACTTATAAAGCATGTGGTGTGTGTTTTTCTACTCTTGTTAATGAATCCTATATATCATTGTATCTCTAGAAATAAGTTTTCACACAGATGCATGCTGTCCTGCTTTTCCTTTCCTGTTTACCGTTTGAAGTGGTATGCACTTGTCACTTGGAACTTTTAGTGTGCCTTTTTCTGTTACTTCTTTTTGAAAATGAAATTTTGCGATTTTATTCCTTTACCACTAGACTTCTTTAGGTTTGTTCTAAACAAAATGGGTAAGACTTTTGAAAGCCTTGTTTCTAGTGTTTACCTGAATGTTCTCTTATTTTATTCATTCTAAATTGAATTCATTTTATCCCTAGGTAGGATTTTATTGTGTTAATGGCTACATTAAAAAAAAAAAAACCTATTGTCTGATAACTGAGTTGTCATTGTTAAGAAATGGACTTAGATTTTTTTTTAAATCTAAGAGCAAATGTTACTTATATTTAATTATGGTTCTTATTCATGGTTATATGTTTTGTAGCACTTTCTCATCCTTAGTATTACAGCATAGTATAGAATTGTATGGATAAACTAGTGTAGACATGGAATTAAAAAATAAAGCTTTAGAGAAGTTTTGTTTCCCTGGAAACTTGAAAGGTTGAGCTGTTTTGTTTGAATAATGGAGAGGCACTTAATTTGCCCTAAGTTGAGCTTAGCAAAGAAAGATGTTGAAGAAAAATATTAAATATAGGTTAAGAAGTATAGACACACACTTAGTAGAAAATGAAACTGAATTTTCAGCCTGGTATTGTGAAATTTGAGTCAGGTTCTCTTAAATCCTGTCTAAAGAAGCTAGAGAGATTAAAGTCCATTTATTTTGCAAAACTGAATAGTAAAATATAAACATTCACAAAATCTGTAAATTGGATATATCATCCAAAGCAAAATATTTAAATCTGATTTTTTTGTTACTGTTATTAATGTTTAAAATGTGACGAATTCTTAAATTTTTGTAAAAATCTCGTTTAATGTCATTTTTGTCTGACTGACATTTACAAGTAACTATAATTTGCATCTTAGTCCATTTTTTAAATGTTCTTTCATGTTTGGTATATGTTTTTTTCCTTTGCCCTAAAACCACTTTAAGCTAACAAAAGAACATTTTCCTTACATTTTTCTCTGTCGCAATGACTTTTAATAGGTTACTGAATTTACATATATTCTGAGGTGAAGAGTACAATGGCAATTTAAAATTATTTTTACTTATCTATATATTTTGATTATTTTGTGGGGTGAGGGTGGGGGTAAATGGTTTGATTTCTTTGAAGTTCTCCCATGCCCCCCATATCTGGAGATGAGAAAGTTATTATGCTCTTTGCTGCAAAACTGGCTAATGTCATTTTACAGGGACCTTTCATTTCTGTGATTTCTCCTTCCCTCTCCACCAGGAAAGAATGCCTTACTTAAGTCACAATGCCTCCAAGACATCCGATGCTTTGACACTCTTCCTTAGCACAGCTCTGCTAAGCCCAAATCCCTTTTGTAAACCTTTATGTTGATGATCCATGGGGCAGCGGGGAATTACACGTGCCACGAATAAAACTAGGAGAGGGCAAGGAACTTGAGTCCTGTTAGAGTGGGGTGAGTGGAGGTGAATTAATCCTAGGTGAGCAGAGGGGAAAAGTATGTCAGTGATAATGAATGTAACTGGGGGAGAAAGGGAAACTGTAGCAAAGGCATCCATGTTGGGAAGAATAAGAAGTAGAAGAAGGGAGATGGGGGCTGTTTTCAATGCCAGTGTCTTAAGAAACTACTTATTAAAAATTGCTTTTCTGTTAAGGACCAGTATTGAAGTATCCTGATTCCCTCTAAAGTACTTATATCTTTTCTAAAGTTACCATTAATTGGATTATATAATTTAAAAATAATTACAGTGGTTTCTATTCATCCTTGTGATGTTTTTAGGTTGTTTATTCTGTTGATGCTTAGTAACATGATGAAAAACTGAGCAGGTTGTCCTCTCTGAGTTTGGGGGTTGGGGGTTTATTTTTGATTTTTGTTTTTTGTTTTGTTTTTTTGGTGGAAGTACTTAAACCAACTTAAATGTGATGACTGAGGATTAAGTCTGGCAGGCAACTCTTTGTATTTTGTATTAGACTTCAAAATCTTTTCTTCTTCTTCTTCTTTTTTTTTTTTTAAATCCAGGAGAATGCTTTATTGCAACTTTTAGCTGACTAGATGCTTAACTTAGTAACAAGTTTAGCCCTTGTAACTGGCTAGCTAAAAGCAAATCGGCTTGTTTCTCAGATCTTTGGGGGATAGCAAGAAACATTTGAGTGAATGTTGTTGAAGATTTTCAGTAGTATAGAAAATGATGGCGCTCTTGTGATATTTGTAAGTAGTAAGTAAAATTTACTTTTTGTGTACAAATCTTTGAAGTTTTTGTTGTGTTGAGAACTTTTTGATGGTAGCATGTTAAAGCTGATAGTATTGTCTTCGTTTTTTTTTTCTTTTCTTACAGCAAGCAAGGATTTGGCACAGACATCCTATTTCATGGCTACCAACAGGTTGTTATCCTGACCCTCTTTGTTGCACTGTTGTAGCACACTATAGCTTCCTTTAATGCAGGGCCCCCTCAATGTGTCTCTCACCCTTGTTGCAGCAGGAGACTGGACCATCTACTGTGGTGGTACCTTCCTGTCTGCTTTGCGGTGTATTGTACAAGGGACTTTTGGCACAGAGGGGTTAAATGCACAATGTGAAGTGTAGTGGTGCTTTCTGGTGACATATTCTCGATTTGTGAGTGCATAAGTCTAAAATTGGTAGCCTGAATAGCAGCTAAAGATTACAAAGAGCTAAACTTAACCTAGAAATTCGAGCAACTTGGTAAGTATAAAGCTATTTCTAGTTTACAATTATAGTTAAATGACAATTTTTAAAAATTTCACTTTGATCCTATATTAACTTTAATCATTAAAGTTTTTTAATAAATAAAATTTATATAACTTGGGTTTTTTTTCCAGATAATACCCATCAGTAGTAGATTAGTAGTAGTCACATCCTATCAGTGCCTTGATTTGCATAAGTGTAATTTTTACTTAAACGTTCAGTACTTTCTCTAAAGAACAGTATGGGTTTGTGCTTGACCAGTAGACATTTTCATCAGTTCTGAAATAGAACTGGAAGAATAGTTTTTAAAAGCCTTTCATATCTAATATATAATTTTGTTCTGGATTGGTTATAATAATGATTTAAATTTGTTTTTTTAAATGAGTCATTGGGGAGGAGTGGACTAAACCAGCTTTATGTGGTCCTTAATTTCTTGTGATACTGTTATGTTTTGTTTAAAACTTTGAATTGCCAAAAAAGCCAGTATATTTTCTTAGGTATATATTGTTGGGATTTAACCTCTGTCCCTAGAAATACTGAATAACAAGGCAAGAACCACTTAAATTTAAAATTTGGGTTAGAAAAAGCTAGCTGTGACATGTTGCAAGTGCAGTTTTTGGCATGTCATGGAAGGAAAGAGGTAGTATTTTTGTAGATTTAGCAGCATTGGGCCTTGAAGCTATTCAGCAAAAGGTAAGTTTTCTCTGTGGCTTTGCTGAGAAGATAGTTTTACCTAAATAAGTGTTAAATATATAAGTTACTTCAGAATAAATGAATGTTAAGCCACATGGAATGGTAGAATCCCTGATTATAATTATAATGTGGTATTGAAATTACCTTGTCAGTTGTACAGTTTTCTGCTTTTTTCTTTATTCTACCATGACATTACAAAAGAAACAAAAATACCACCAAAAAAAGTTTTAAGTCATTTTACTTATATATAATAATTACTGAAAATGTACTGTTTTCCTCTACTTTTATAAAGAAATAGTTGTAATTTAGATGTAAAAACAAAGTTTAGAAATACTGATATATTAGTATTAGTAGTATTAATAATATACTCTGGGGAGTAAGAGTATGAAAACATTGATAATCTATATGGGTTTTTAGTGTTTGAGTTTTTGTGACCATAGTCATAAAAAGTGTCATAATGTTAGCTTTTAATTCTGTAAAATAAGGTTTTGTACTCTAGACTTAAAAAAGAAAACTTACATAATTTTGTTTTTCCTCTAATCTTATTGGTAAATGTTTTTCTTTGTTTTACATATTTGAATTTCTATGACTCTTCGTTCCAAATCTGCTCTACAACAGTCTGCATCTTACAACCTTCTGTCTTCAGTATAAACCAACAGTGATAGCATGTGTATGCATTCATTTGGCTTGCAAATGGTCCAATTGGGAGATTCCTGTGTCAACTGATGGAAAACATTGGTGGGAATATGTGGATCCTACAGTTACTCTGGAATTACTAGATGGTAAGTAGAGAAAGTCTTTTGGTTACAACAGAATATTTTCTTACTTTTTATCGTGGATTAAACATTCTGTCTGCTTCTGTATAGGTTTTAAAAAATATTGAGTTCCCATATTTTCATGGTCAGTTGAACAGTTTTGGCCAGTCTAGGATCCTCCTTCACCCTATAGTTACTTGATGCCAATCCCAGGTATCATTTCATCTACTGGTATTTCCTCTTTTGAAAAGATAAACAATCTTTTAAAACATAGTTCTGTTTTAACAATTTGGCAATAGGATTTAAAAGTACAGTTACATGATCACATGAAGAGGATGAGAATAAATTCATTAGCCTAAAGGGGGAAAAATGAACATATTATTAACCACTACTCAATATCTAAAACCCTTTCATGACTTTTCAAATATGATTTAATATAATGCTGCAGGTTGATAATACAAGCATATGTAATTTTAAAGTATACTAATTTTGTTGGGTTTAAAATGTATAAACACAAAGTCATGTATTAACTTACTGTAGAAGATGTGAAGCAGTAAGCTAATGGTATTTTCATGGTAATATTCCTTGTTCTGTTGTTCTGCTGGTGATAAAGCGTGTCATTGTTGCCGTGCATTAATAAGTATGAATTGACAAGGAAAAATTGGGAGTATAAGTTCTATAAATTATGAATCTGGCATTTGGGGGTCTCCTGATAGGAAATTTTTCTGGCAGGCCAGAGGTAGAATATCCTTGCAGATTAAGACATTTTAACCAGGAACTATAGATTACAGAAAGGAAATAGATAACACTTCTTAGATCTAAACTGGTATGTTAGGTTTTCAGCTTCTTTTTGTGTGCTTTCCCCAGCTTCCTTTACAAAATTAAAACTGATGAGAAAACTGGATTTATAGGATATCTGTTACGTAAAAGTGAGAGACCCCTAAGGCTTTGGAATGTGGTTTTCCATTAATATCTCAGATGCTGCTTTAAGGTAGAAATTTATTTAAGGATCTTCAGCCTTTTCTGTGAAGGGCCAAGTAGTAACTGTTTTAGGGTTTGTGGGCTATACTGTCTGTGCAACAAGACAACTCTGCCACCAGAGCTAGAAAGCAACCACAAGCAACTATAAGTGTATAGCTTATATCTATTTATATCTATAGCGTATATCTATTTACAAAAACAGGATACAGGTCATATTTGGCTCACTAGTGATAGTTTAAAGTTTATTCAGAGTAGTAGGAAATCTTCAGAGAGTTGAACTATAACATCTTCTAAAAACTAATGGGAACTTTTTATTTTCCCATTTGTGACTTGAAATTATCTGTACCACCATCTTATTTTAGCAGTCAACAGGTAAGATAAAATAGTTGTCTTATCTATTGATAGATATGATAAGATATAAATAAGATAAAAACTTAATAGAAATAGTTTCTATACATGTCTCTAAAATAAAGTTTATAGAAAGCAAGTAATCTGCCTTTTATCCTGCTCTTAAATTGTAGGTAAAGTCTTTTTTGACACAACACGAGCCATCTAAATATCTTTTTGCATCTATTCTGAAAAAGCTCAAGTTCATATTCATTTGAACATTGAATAGGAATCTTGGACACTTAACACATTGAAAATTTCAACATATTATGTAGCAGCCTTTTCTCTATTTTGATTACATTAAAAAGTAACAAAATTTCAGATGTTAAGAGTATCTGAATTTTACATTTAATGACTGTCACCAGAACAACATTGATTGTGTTTGGCCTACCTATAAGAAGGTTGTGGCGGGGCAGTTATTGACTAATAACAAACCCTCGTGTGTTTTTTATAATTTGAATTTTTCTGAAGCTGAATCAGAATGATTTATTGTTAATTTTGGACCCAGGGGGATTATGTATCTGCTAGATTAACTACTGTGTCCAAATAGAAAAGTGGTCTTTTTTTTTTTTTTAATGAAGAAGTGGTAGTATAGGCATTAGATCTTTTTTTCATCTAAACTGAATCGAAAAGCTCCTGAGACTTTAGCAGGAACTAGTTGTCGCAGATTATGAGCACATAATGATGCCAAATTTTTATCAGTCTCTTTATACTAAATTGGCATTAATAATATTACATGACATTCTCATTTGATATTATTAATACTTGTGTTGAGAGTGGCCAGTAACTTTATTAATAACACTATTTTTCTATGGAGTTGGAAACTAGAATTCATCTTAACCATACCACTTTGGAAAAGTGAATCATCTCTTATTTCATTATAATCCTAAATTTAAGAAGAAAAATTGTAGAAATGTGACCAGGGTGGTTTACTGAAATGTTAATAGTGTGTTGATTGCTAGGAAGTTACAAGTAAGGTAAAGAAATTTTTTCATTTTAACTTTGAAATGGTTTTAAATTTAAAGAAACTGTGAAATGGTACAGAGTCTGTGCTGTTATACCCTGTACCCAGTTTCTCTAATATTAGCATCTTACATAATAATAACATCTAAGATCCCATGTTCCATTTAGTTGCCATGCCCCCCTTTAATCTCTTCCAATCTGTGATAATTTTTCAATCTTTTCTTTCATGTCCTTAACACTTTGAAGAAATAATGGTCAGTTATTTTATAAAATGTTCCTCAGTTAGAGTTTGTCTGATGTTTTCCCATTGTTAAATAGAGGTTTTACATTTTGGGCAAGAATACCACAGAAATGAGTTGTCCTACTCAGTGCATTTCATCAAGGTGTATCAAGTTGATATGTTTTATTGCTGGTAATGCTAGTCATGATCACTTGGTTAGGGTCGTAAAGTTACTAATTTTCTCTTTGTAATTAATATCTTGATTATACAAATATTCTCTTTTTTCCTTAAACTTTTGGGCACTGATTGTAAAGAATCTAATGATGGACCTTGCCCACCACAATTATTCCTGATGTTTGCCTGATAGCAGTTTTCTGTTTGGAAGCAATTTTTTAAATGTGACTAAATTTTTCAGAGATTCTAAGTAAGCATTTAAAATCAGGGAGATGTGGGAGGAGGGGTTTTTGTTTAATTGGTTTTTTTTGTTTGTTTTGGTTTTTTTTTTAATCAAAAAAAATTTTTTTAAGATTCTTCTTTGAAAATACCAGTTCAGAGCTGTGTGTACTTCTGTATGTGTTGATGGTTGAATTAGGAAGGTGGTCATGAAGTAGATGAACTCTTGTGCTTTCTTTTTAATATTGCCCACTTGAGAGAATTCTAAATCTAAAGGCACCTTCTAAGTTTTAAATTTAAATTTTATTTTTAGAGCTAACACATGAGTTTCTACAAATATTGGAGAAAACGCCTAGTAGGTTGAAGAAGATTCGATACTGGAGGGTAAGAGAATTGACAGGGTTTATCAGAACATCAGTTTGCTAATAATTTGAATTTTTATGGTTAAATATTCTTATATCTAATATTTGAAGTAATTACAGTATATCATAAGCTACATGCGCTCATAATTTATCCCACTACTGTGTCCAGTAGACTTTGCTATAAATATGGATTTCTTATTCTCATAGTGATTACTGTGTAAATAGTATCCTCACTTTACAAGAAGGGGAATTAAAGCTAGACAAGTTAAATTCCTCTTTCAGATGCTGGGCTGGAATTTATTCAGTATCTAATTTAAAGCCAGTGCTTTCACTATATATAGTCTTATTTTATGGCTCTAAATAAGATGTTTGTTTACTGGCAATAAAGTCCAACCCCAGGTGATTTTATTTTCATATATTTAATATAGAATTTTTATAAGCAAAGAAATTTCTATTAAATTCCTTTGCTGTCATTGTTTCTTTTGTGTTTTATTTAAATAGGCTAACCAGGCAGCTGGGAAACCAAAAGTAGATGGACAAGTATCAGAAACGCCTCTTCTGGGTTCATCTTTGGTCCAGAATTCCATGTTAGTAGATAGTGTTACTGGTGTGCCTACCAAACCAAGTTTTCAGAAACCATCTACATCAGCTTTCCCTGCACCAGTACCTCTAAATTCAGGAAATATTTCTGTTCAAGACAGCCATGCATCTGATAATTTGTCAATGCTAGCAACAGGAATGCCAAGTACCTCATATGGTTTGTCATCACACCAAGAATGGCCTCAGCATCAAGAGTCAGCAAGGACAGAACAGATATATTCACAGAAACAGGAAACATCTTTGTCTGGTAGCCAGTACAACATCAACTTCAAGCAGGGACCTTCTGTATCATTGCATTCAGGATTACATCACAGACCTGACAAAATTTCTGATCATTCTTCTGCTAAGCAAGATTATACTCATAAAGCAGGGAGCAGTAAACACCACGGGCCAATTTCTGCTACTCCTGGAGTAATTCCTCAGAAAATGTCTTTAGATAAATATAGAGAAAAACGTAAGCTAGAAAGCCTTGATCTGGATGCAAGGGATCATTATATAGCTGCCCAGGTAGAACAGCAACACAAACATGTACAGTCTCAGGCAGCCAGCAGCAGTTCTGTCACTTCTCCCATTAAAATGAAAATTCCCATTACAAATGCTGAAAAACCTGAAAAATACATGGCAGAGAAGAAGGAAAAGAGTGGATCACTGAAATTACGGATTCCAATACCACCCACTGATAAAAGTGTCAGTAAAGAAGAACTGAAAATGAAAATAAAAGTTTCTTCCTCAGAAAGACACAGCTCTTCTGATGAAGGCAGTGGGAAGAGCAAGCATTCCAGCCCACATATTAGCAGGGACCATAAGGAGAAGCACAAGGAGCATCCTTCCAACCGCCACCACCCCAGCAGTCACAAGCATTCCCACTCATATAGTGGCAGCAGCAGTGGTGGCAGTAAACACAGTGCTGACGGAATACCGCCCACTGTTCTGAGGAGTCCTGTTGGCCTGAGCAGTGATGGCATTTCCTCTAGTTCCAGCTCTTCAAGAAAGAAGCTGCATATCAATGATGCATCTCACAACCATCACTCCAAAATGAGCAAAAGTTCCAAAAGTTCAGGTAGTTCATCTAGTTCTTCCTCCTCTGTTAAGCAGTATATATCCTCTCACAACTCTGTTTTTAACCATCCCTTACCCCCTCCTCCCCCTGTCACATACCAGGTGGGCTACGGACATCTCAGCACCCTCGTGAAACTGGACAAGAAGCCAGTGGAGACCAACGGTCCTGATGTCAATCACGAGTACAGTACAAACAGCCAGCATATGGACTACAAAGACACATTCGACATGCTGGACTCGCTGTTAAGTGCCCAAGGAATGAACATGTAATCATTTCTTTAGGTCAATTTTTCCTTTTCTTTTTTAATTTAAAAATTGTTAGAATGGAAAACTTCCTCCTGATCTAGCAGTGGTAACACCTGCTGTTACTACCACTGCTTCAATATTTGTAAGTGCTGCTTTATTCTTCATTCTGAAAAGAAGAGATTATAGTAAACAAGTCTTTATCTCCACATATGATAGTGTTATAAATACTGTAAAAGCATGGAAGGTGCAAAACTCAGTATTTCTACAATTGCAGCTAAGAACATTAGGGTGAATGGCTGGCTGCTTCTAGGAATATAAGATGCCTCAAACATTCGTTTATTTATAATTTGAATACTGTAGCTATTTTTTGTTGTTGCTTGGCTTTTGAATGAGTGTAAATTGTTTTCTTTTGTGTATTTATACTTGTATGTATGATTTGCATGTTTCACTGATAAAGGGATAAAACAGTATACTGACAACTGTTTACAAGAAGGTGGAGAAAAATGTACATACATTTTTGTATGTTTAGATATTACCATAAATACTCAGGATTGGAGCTGCTTGTAAGTATAACAATATACAGAATAACTTTATTTTATCTTGTCAGAGTCCATCACTAATCTAAAACAAAGGTGGCACTTTTTCATGTTAACCTTAAACTCTAGGCCTTACTGGAAGCCACTGAAGGGAGACACTTCACTACCGAATGGGTATGCAGTGCCACAGATGGTTGTTTACTCCATGAGGCACTGATTCTGCCTTCAGAGGTTCTGACCAGACTGGCTGCTGAAAGAGCCCCTGAATTTCTGAAGGCTTGAAGAGGAAGAAATAAAGTTTACATACTCTTGATGTGAAGTGCATTTAAGTGTTTGTTGGCTTGTTGCAGTACTATAAACACAGAGGTGTTAATAATGGTTACGTAGATTACTGTGATTTGAAAACTGAATTCACAAAAACTTACGTTAGTGCAGAATTAGTAAGTTTTTTTCTTAAATAAAGAACTTTAACACTACATATTTTAACCATAAACAGAATTGCTTTTCCTTTGGCATTCAGAATGACACCATGTTCTTAAACATACCCCTCCCTTGAAGTGTGTTTGTGTGTGATGCCATATTTCTTTTTCAGGTAAATGCAGTCTTCCTTACAAAAATGAAATTAAACCTATTGCTCTCTCAGTTGTTTTATATTCTAACAATAAATAAACAAAAAAGGTCACTGACTGTGCATTGTACCTATATTTATGTCTTACGGTTGTTAACAGGAAGCTCTCTGAGGGGAAGAAAAAAGGTAAGCCTCCAGATAAAACAGCTAGTGGAGGTTTTCCATTTGTTTGCACATCTCAGTATATTCCTGTTGAGGTCAAGTTTGCACAGTCTTCTGACTTCTGAGCAAATGATAGACTTTAACTTGTTTAAAATTTGTCTTAAATGCCAGTAACGTGGCTCTGGTTTATCAGCTAATCTTCAATTCTGTGGTAAATCTTTGAGCTGTTGAGTATCTTTGAGATGGGTTGAATTCAACTTCTGTTGAACTGAAAACTGTCTTAATTTTTTCCTCTATGTATATGAATTATTTTTGTTACAAAGCCACTGATATGTGCACAATTGTAATTTTACTCAAGTATGTTGCAGTTGTAAATATTAGAGTTTAATCTTGTGCTCTACTTTTATTTAGCAATTACCTGATTTGCCGATAGCTTTATAATTTTTTTTAAGATAATTATTCATTATTTTGTCAATGTTATTTGAATTTAGGATACTAGGAGTCTCTTTCTAGGGACTTTGCTTAGCTAGCATGTCCTAACTTTGTTCTTGTCTTGCATAACTTTAGTAATCTTTGTCATTACATGTAACTTTGTTGCTCTGTATGGCATATTATTGTATCCATAAACATGGTAATTTTGATACAGTTATACTTTTACAGTGGTACATAATCCAAGGACTAGTATAGAATTAAGAGTGCAAGATGAGGGAGGGAAGGGGTTTTTTTTTTGTTCTTGGTAATTTAGATGTGAAACCTCTACGGAGCTATCATGTGAAATGATACTGGGTGGTTGTGCTACTGTATAATGGGGATGATAATACCAGGAATTTTAATAAGATTTTGTAAAGAATATCCAGAAAAGTAGTGAACTTATTTTCAGTATGACATAGAAAACAATGTGAATATTTAAGGTCTGTGACTATACTTAAACTTCACTAAGAATTTGCAGAATTGTTTTGAGATGTGAGAATAAAGGTAATTTTGTTGAATTTTTTGGTGCTAATGATGGACAGTTAAAAAGGTAGCTAGTGTATATTGTTATGGGGAAGTACTTATTAGTTACTTCCAGAATTGATAATGCTATGTATTCACTTTTCACTCTGTAAATGTAATTCTTTACAATGACTTTATTTATTAAAGGGCAGACAGTTGTAATTTTTACAGGGTTGTGTGAGCTATTCAAACTCTTTAACTTCTAAACAGGATATTAGCTTCTAAAACCACAGTGGGGATAAAATATGGAAATTCTTTTAAGTTTTATTTCCATTAAATGAGAACCCTTATAATTCATATTGCCATGAATTTGACCATCTCATTTGCATAAAATAGTTCATCGGCCTGGTCCCAGTAGGCTCAACCAAAGAAAAAGACTCCAATGAATGGACATTATTACTGAGTCTTCTTGTAAGTAGCCATAAATAAACCAAAATAGTATCAAATTTAGGTATGAAATTCCACATGTGCAAAGTACTGTTAAGGTGATACATTTTTGATGAGATTTTTTAAAATATTTGAACTATTAAAAACCGTGATCTTTAAACATCCTATAAAAGAGTGATTCATTTTGCAGTTGTGTTTTCCTTAGAGATCATTGATTTGTTACCTTTATGCAGAAGCACATTACATAGAAAGGCTTTACTTCTACCTCTTTGAACTAATTTTTTGATATTGAGCTGTGCCCCCTAAATATTTGCCTTAGCTGTTTTAAAATACACTGTTTTCAGAACCAAAGCAAAGGAGTGATTTTTTTCACAGAAACATTCTCAGAGGCAGACATCCCAGAAAACTGGTGGTAGCATCTTTTAGTGGTAAGACCTTGCAAAATGTCCTAGTTCCTTTTTTTTTTTCTTTTTTTTTTAATTAACTCTGAGGTTCATTTTTTGTTGCAGGTATTTAAATACTGAAAAGTCATGTAGTCACCCCAAGGTTTATCTTTGAAAACAGTACAAGTGCATCTAGATCTCTGTATGCAGATTCATTCTTGTTAGAGTTCTTAAGAATCAAAATATCTACTGCGATAAATGGTTTCATGCAAAAAGTCATAAGGGGTGCTTACATTACTTTGTGCAAACATTATAATTATGTAGGATATGGTATTTCCTGGTCTATCTATCTTCTTTGAACTAAAGAAATGACTAGTTAAGGTCAATTTCAGTTAATCAAATTTGAAATGTTTTTGTTAACCGAATGTCCTGCCTTAAAAGCATTTTAAGCACATATTTTTGGTTATATTTGAGAACTTAAATTATTTTTATTCCTTAACTAATCTTAAGATTAATCTTAACTAATAAACCACTGCTTATATATGCATGACTATTACATACTCTTTAGGTAGTACCCTTGGTTGATTAGATTTTTTTAGGGTTTTACATTTACTATGGAAACAGAGTTTTAAAAAACATGGTAATATCTCTAAGGGAAGATGGTTCTGTCAAGATATTTCACCATTCCCAAGTTTTATCTAAACAGAAAAGCAATTTTTTGTGACCTACTACTGGCTTAAATAGGTGATTTTTAAGATCTTTGCTGAGAAAAATCAGAGCTTTTGTTACAAAGAATTCTTTATTCAGCAGTCTGTGCTTTCTTGGAAGGCAGTGGGATTTCCTAACCACATTTATCCAGAAAAATGATTAAGTCCCACAAGTGAGAAAAACTTGGTGACAAACGCTAATTTCATGGACCAGTTTTTTGTTAGGCTAATTTAGGAGTTTCTGGATTGGAGAAGCAGCGCATTCTGCCCCATCCTTCTCAGGTGTCAAATTACAGTACCAGTGCATTAATTTGAGGATTCACAACTATATTAATAACCTGAAAATTTTTTTCCTGTAAGCCAACAAATGTAAGCCAAATAGAAGTTTGTCTTGGTAAGAGAAGTTTGCCTCTGAAACATCTGTATTCCAAGCATTTTAGGTCTGATACTATGCATCCATTTTTTATTCTGCAATTTTAATTTGGGCACAGCCACCTTTTGCTTCTATGACTCCTCTTCTGTTCATTTACCCGTATGTGTTCTGCTTCAAGTTTCTTAAGGTAGCTTGCTAAATAAGCAAGATACATTGGAAGGTTGTGTGGCTAGGAGTAATTCTGGTCTCTCAAAAGTGACTTACCCTGTTCTCCTGTGATCCATTAATCGCAAAAGTAAATTCTGAGGGCTGATTTCCTTTATTTCCAAGATTGGGGGAGAAATCTCACTTAAAACCTGTTTAGTGGTTGATTTAACTTGATTTGCCTATTGTTAATGAGTACATTCTTTTTTTTAAAGTTGTGTTTTTCAAGCAGTTTCACCCACCTAGTTTGAAAAACTTATGTACTCATTTGTTGGCAGCAATAATTGGGATTTCATTTTGTGAATGTACTCAGAACCCCCAAGGACTATTGAACAGGATGTTTGCCAATATGAAATCTAAAACAAGAGTTTGTGTATATGGCATGAATTCAATTAGACATTGAATTTCATCTCAATATCTATTACAAGGAATTATTAATAAAGTTTATTGACAACATAAATCCAAGGCTCCAACATGTCTTGTTAATATAAATCAGAAATAACTTCCTGGGAGATGTGGGAAATGAGATCTCTAATATAAAAGTTAGTCTTTAGTTGAGTGACTTCATGTATCATCAAGGAGTGTGGCCACGAGGATCAGATTGTCCATATTCCAGTCTCAGCCCCATGACTTAGTTGCTGGTGTCTGGGTAAATGGCTTGACTTTGCGCCTTGGTTTCCTAATTTACAAAATGTCAGCGATAGTACCTATTCATTGTGATGTGAGGCTTAAGATTAATGGATGGTGTGGAAGAGCATCCATTAGAAGCAGGTTGTAGATAATTCAGGAAACTGGTAAAGGCCAGGCCAGGTGCAGTAAACTTGTGTGTTAGACAGTCCAGGCCTACGGTTTACAGAATTTGAGTTGTTCATTCAGACTCATACTTTGGTATTTTCTTGTGTGCCGCCTTGCATCACCTCCAACAATTAGTCATGTGAAATTTAATCATAAACTGCTTTACCCTTGCTGCTCTTTCCAACCCCTTTACCCTCCACACCGGTTTTCCTGCACTTAATACTTGAAAGAAATTGGAAGCCTGCAGTGCCTTTCATAAAAGAGAACTAGGATAGAAAAGTTACTTTCTCCAACAGGCATTTTAAGCCTAAATATAAAATAAATGTCTTGAAATCACATTAGATTTGTCTTTATTTCATGTTGATAACACCAGTAAGGAGTGAAAGTCACTTAGTGGTGTTCAACTCTGCTACCCCATGGACTATACTGTCCATGGAGTTCTCCAGGCCAGAATACTAGAGTGGGTAGCCTTTCCCTTCTCCAGGGGATCTTCCCAGCCCAGAAATTGAACCCAGGTCTCCTGCAGTGCAGGCGGATTTTTTACCAGTTGAGTCACAAGGAATAAGGAGCCAGTAAGGAGTAAGGGTTTGTTGTTTTGTGTTTTTTTAAGAATATAATAAATTAAGAGTTTTATTTAGGAACATAAAGTCAGAAATTCCCCTTAACCAAAGTTAGTAATCTCATTTAGCAATTCACCCTACTCAATTGTTTCTTCACTTCCCCACCCCCAGCCCCCTGCTGCTTTTAGTATAATGGAGAAAATTGTTCATTTTTGTTTCAGGTTTTGTATATGACCTACCTGTTTCCTCCCCCACAACACTACCTCCCAAAGCAATGTAGAGCTTCACTAAATGAGGGTTTTTAATCGTACTGCCATGAAATTAACAGGCTCATTGAGACCTTAACCAGTGTCCAGGCATATCCCCAAGATCAGTTTTCTTTTGTCTTTCAAGTCATAGGAACAATTGCTTTAGAGACAAGTCAGCCGTGGATTTTCACAAGTTCAGAGTCATAACAGTATGAGTGCTACAGCTCTCCCTCAGGGCTGTATATGTAGTTCAGCTTTTCACAGTACAGTGCTGTTCACAAAACTCTTGTTAACGATCAATGAAGATACAGACTGCCTACACCCAGTATCTTCAAGTTGAATCACCTGGAAAGCTTTTTTAAAACAAGTTGCTTTAGTTACATAGCTGCTTTCAGCTGAATACTTGGAAGTACACTAGGTATGAGGAATAAAATGGCCTGGTACGTGATGGGAGGCTTTTCATGGTCTTTTTAAGTGGCTTTTTATATTGGAAATACTCAGTGCACTAAAGGCCCAGGACTGTTACCATGGTCAAGCAGGAGAGTGTGGATAAAGTAGGCAGAATCCTGCACGTCCTCCAACCCCATACTCTAGTGCTCTGGCTTTTCCACAGTGGCAACTGTCCTAATTCAGCCATTGAAAAGTGTCCACAGCATAAGAGCTAGAATAAGGTAAAGTTAAGGAGGTTCTGGAGTTGGAACTACATTTAGGATTTTATTTGGGAAGTTAAATTTCCTTTGGTTGAGCTTAAGACCCGTTAAGTATGTAATGAAATTCGCTTCTGAACATGCTTGAAAACAGGGTGTGCCTGGTCACAAGGGGATATAGGCATAGAAGGAAATGCAGTGTTGCTAAATGAAAAATGAGAAGCTTTTGAGACCAATTAAGTTGTCAGAATCATTGTACTGGTGAATTTATCAGCATCTCGAGTTTTTTTTTTTTTTTTTTTAGTAGTAGTAATGTAACTGATTTCATTCATAAACTACAAATCTCGGAGGCAGCAGGGAAAAGACTAAAGTCAGATCTGGGTAGCAGCCCCAAGTCACTCACCAGTTGGATGACCTTAAGAAAGTTAACGTTCTTCTGAGCCTTACTTTCTGTTAATAAAATCAGACTATCACCAACCCAGACAGCCAGAATTAAATGATGTGCCTTTCACTATCAAGAGCTCAACAAATGCTTGCCTTCCCAGCCTTCACCTTTCTGAAATCCCAGTCTTCTTTCAGGACCTCTACCTCCTAAAGGAAGATATAAAGGGAGCAGTAATATAAGCTTAATTTCAACATTAATAAATGACAAGACACAAACTCTTAGGATCAACTTGCCTATTAAAAATGTACAAATTTTGAAGATTCTGTTAAATTAGTGTTGTGTTTTCCTGTATGGGAAGAGGGGTAGGTTTATTAACACCAACTTTGTGTGTCCTTTACTGTGATCTCTATACATAGTATAAACATTCCTTAGTCCCTGCCCTTTCTTCATCGGAGAAGGCAGTGGCACCCCACTCCAGTATTCTTGCCTGGAAAATCCCATGGACGGAGGAGCCTGGTGGGCTGCAGTCCATGGGGTCTCTAAGAGTCGGACACAACTGAGCGACTTCACTTTCACTTTTCACTTTCATGCATTGGAGAAGGAAATGGCAACCCACTCCTGTGTTCTTGCCTGGAGAATCCCAGGGATGGAGGAGCCTGGTGGGCTGCCGTCTATGGGGTCGCACAGAGTCGGACACGACTGAAGTGACTTAGCAGTAGCAGCCCTTTCTTCGTAGGGTTTTTATAGTTAATTGCTCCCAAGTCAGATATAATCATTCAGACTGTAAAGAATGCTGAATCCCATACGAAGATTAAAAAACCCTACTTAAGATGATTTTGATACACAAGTAAAATACACAAAGTATCCCTTCAGTTTTTATCAAATGTGAGGGAAGAACCCTACAAACCAGAGAGAGAGAAGGAAGGTATAGCCTCAAAGAACCTTCTAAACATGTTGGCCAAAGTAAGCTCTTAACTCAGCTGGACCGTGTTACACATATCTCAAAAACTTCTCAAGAAGCAGCTTGATTTTCACAAAGCTTCACAACTGGTGAGAATAGGATTCCCCTCAAGTTAGCTTGTAGTTATAACATCTTCAAACGATACCAGCTAGTAAATACCTGTAGACCTAGCTTAAGACAATAGGTGTCAATGAAATGTAGATGAATGGAGTCATAGCAAACTTTATCAAAAAGCCCACCAACTTAAGACTTTGTAATAATTCTGACAACTTGTCCCCATTCACTTTTGCAAGGTTTTTTCAGTGTCCTGGAAAGAAGAGTGACCTTAGCAGGGATGTCCTTCCATCAGGTGACGTGAGCAAAATGTCTTAGAAAAGTTTATATGCTGACCCACTCTCCCCTTATCAGATCAATGAGCTTTTATCCCACCAGCTGGCTTATGTTCAGCTAGTTCTCAATGCAGTAATGATTATATTAACCCTGTAAACAAGTGAAGACCTCAAATCATAGTACAAAGCACAGGGAAGGCAGCCTGAGGGTTATGGAGCCCACCTTGTAGAGCCTAGCTTCTTGTAGGTGGGAACTTAGGAGGAGTTAGGTGACCCTCTGGCAATGAAAGGCCAAGACCTTTAGCTCTTCCTGTTAATGTTGAGGCCCCTGTAATCTCCAGTGTTAAGACTGCTGCCTACGTAATCTGAATCTAGTGCCTTTCTCTACCTTCTCACCTTCCTCCACTCTCCTTTGTAAGAAATAAGTGCCTTTGCCCACCAAGCAAGAAAATACATTTACTTTTTTATACAATTTATTTTGAGCTAATGACATTAACAGGCAAAAAAATAGAAGGAAATAGCATATAAAGCAAGAGAATTTGTAGTTCCTGGATAAAACTGTAAACACTGGAATTTTTCTCTTTTTTAACTGTTTAAGACAATTTGCTCATCAGTTCAGTTCAGTCGCTCAGTCGTGTCCGACTGCAACCCCATGAATCGCAGCACGCCAGGCCTCCCTGACCATCACCAACTCCCGGAGTCTACTCAAACTCATGTCCATCGAGTTGGTGATGCCATCCAGCCATCCCCTTCTCCTGCCCCCAGTCCCTCCCAGCATCAGGGTCGTTTCCAATGAGTCAACTCTTCGCATGAGGTGGCCAAAGTATTCGAGTTTCAGCTTTAGCATCAGTCTTTCCAATGAACACCCAGGACCGATCTCCTTTAGGATGGACTGGTTGGATCTCCTTGCAGTCCAAGGGACTCTCAAGAGTCTTCAACACCACAGTTTAAAAGCATCAATTCTTTGGCACTCAGCTTTCTTCACAGTCCAACTCTCACATCCATACATGACCACTGGAAAAACCATAGCCTTGACTAGACCTTTGTTGGCAAAATAATGTCTCTGCTTTTGAATATGCTATCTAGGTCGGTCATAACTTTCCTTCCAAGGAGTAAGCATCTTTTAATTTCATGGCTGCAGTCACCATCTGCAGTGATTTTGGAGCCCCCCAAAATAAAGTCTGACAGTTTCCACCGTTTCCCCATCTATTTCCCAATTTGCTCATATACATGGGCAGTTGTGCCTGAAGCTAAAGAAGGCTAACTTGTAACTACAATTTTTCAGTTAGTGACATTGCAGGATCTGGTTAATTTGGGTTAGATTGACTTTCCAGTCCCTAAACCATCATTTCCACACTGAAACAGTAACCAAGTATCTGTAGTGGAGCTGGAAAGTCCTGATGTCTGTTCAGTGACTTCTCTTCAAGAAGGAGTGCTTCAGAAGCTGAACAGCAGAGGGTCGCTCATGCTGGTCCCTAAGAAGGCAAAAACATATTAGAATAAGCACCCAGCAACGTGCCTGCCAACTACATCTACTTGACTCAAAATACCTACTGTAACAGTGGAAGTACAACCTGAGCCCGTCAGACAGACTTAGGTTGAGTCCAGACTCCAGATTTTAGCTGTGTGATCTTAAACCAGGGACTCCAACTCTTCTCTCATGTTATCCCCATGTTACTGATAACGTGGAGATAACACCTAACTCATTGGGACGATTTTTTTTTTAATGTATATACAGCTTTTAAAGTGTAACATAGTAATAATACAAAAATTACCTGATTCAAAACCAGTCCCTACATTTCCATAGTACTTTTGTTCAATTTGTTGGGGTGTAATTTATACACATTAAAATACACTTTTATATGTACAGTTTAATGCACTTTTAGTTAGCATGAAATTTATTTTTAAATTTAGAGGAATTGAGGATTGAAAAGCCCTTTAGAAGTAGACATTTAAATATGCTTTGGTGATTAATTTAAATAACCCCATTTGGGGTACTCTTGAATATACATAAAGGGAGACAGTTTCTTAATTACCAGGTGGCGCGAGTGGTAAAGAACCCACCTGTCAATGCAGGAGACATAAGAGAAGCAGGTTTGAACACTGGGCTGGAAAGATCCACTGTAGAAGGAAATGACAACCCACTCCAATATTCTTGCCTGGAGAGTCCCATGGACAGAGGAGCCTGGTGGACTACAGTTCATAACGTGGCAGAGTCGGATACAGCTGAAGCAACTTAGTACACATGTGGCTTGGGTTTTTTCCCTTGCCTCAAGAAATCAAAATGGGGAGGTATGTTCAAGTGGGAGGGGACATAGCTAAACCTTTGGCTGATTCATGTTGATGTTTGGTAGAAAACAATGCAATAGTGTAAAGCAATTATCCTTCAATTAAAAATAAATTTAATAAAATGCTTTTGACAATGAACTGGTCAATGAACTAATGAACTAGTCAATAGTTTTCTGCAGTAAATTATTCCTTGGGCATCTTTTGATTAAATTTGCTGTCTTGATCATTTTGGAAACAAATGATCACGAAGAACAGCCCAGGCGAAAATGAAAATAAAAGTAAAATACTTTTAAAAGAAAGTGTTCATGAATGATTCTAAAATAAAAAATCTCTTCCCTTCCAGAAGCTCTTTCTCCAGTCTTCAAAATATGCAGAAATTTCCTCTCCAAAATGTCCTTAAATGACCATCATTTCTAGCTGCCATCCTATTTCTTCTGTTCCTGCCAAATTTCTCTAAATTGGGCAAGTCCAATAACTTGGTTTTCAACATTCACTATCCTAAGTCTTTACTATTTGGCCTACTTATCTCTCTACAAATTGTCTTTTTAAAATTAATCCTGACCAGGAAAGACTTTCCTGGCAGTCCAGTGGTTAAGACTCTGTGCATCCAGTGCAGGGGGTACTGTTTGATCTCTGGTCACGGAATTGAGATCCGAAGTGCTGCACAGTGCAGCCAAAAAATTGAGAAAAAAAAAAAGTAGTCCCTGTGAAACTAAGCATAACTTTCTCCTTACCAGATTTAGTGAGCTCAGCCTCCTTGTCATTTCTGTAGCACTTGAAGTATTCACTACCCTGCTTCTTTCTGAAACAATGTCTGCTTGGTCTTAGGAGAAACTGTTCTCTTTATTCCCCCACGGGGCAACTCCCCTCCCTCCCTTTCTTCCAGTTGAGTACTAGAATTAATTCTATGCATACTGTGTTATCTTCTCCCATGAGAATTTTCAAAAACATTTTCCTCAGCCCTCTAATTTTTTCATGATTATAGCTACCAACCTTTTGATTTTCAAATGTTCACTGCTTTCCTGAGCAACAGTTCCATAGCTTCAAATATTTCCTTCAACTTCCTCCACTGTTCCTCATTCACAACTTTCTATTATTTCTCCCATTATCCAGGTTTAAAACTATGAGATCCTATCATCATCCACCACCAAGTCCTGATTTACCTTCCTCTAAAATGTCTTGGAATCCCCTTTACACTCCCACTGCTTCCATTACCATTAAAGTCCAAGCTCTGAATTCCAGAATGGCCTCCATTCGAGGACCCTCTACAAAATCTGCTACCTGACCTTCCTCCCCAAAGACCTTTCTTTTCATGGTGTCCTTAACCCCAAATTCTTTGCAGTCCCCTGCTCTCCACTGCCTATTGCAACAAAGTTAAACTCCTTGGCCTGACCCCAGCATTTCTGAAACCTGCCCGTAGTAGTACCCCATCATTCTTCTGACTGCTTCCCCAAATTCATTTGTTATATTCAGTCCTTGTTCCTAGTTTTTAACCTGATCATGTCTACTTGTGAATCTTTGAGTGCCTTTCCCTTTTATTTATGAATATCCACACCTCCAAGGAGTTATTTTCATAGACAACAGGCAAGATTCTAGAGTCCTTAGGGTCTTTGGCATAGAATTTCAGGAGATAATTATATGCTTGCATGACACTCATTAGGTAAGGTGTATTAACATTCTCCCATGGGTTATTAATGGTGGAGCCCTAATTATGTACTCCATGCTATGCTAAGCAGTTACACACACCGTTTCACTTAACCTTCACAACAACCCTGTTAATTGATTATGAGTTGTGTATTGCTTAGTTTATGAAGCAATGGTTCAAAAGGAAAGTAAAAAAACTTCCACCCTTTCGCTTTAAAGCTGTTTGTGTGTATAATGAGAACTTGAAAAAAAAAAAAGTAGCAAACAGTTGTTGTGGATCAATAATAAACCATTGTTCAATTCAGAAGAAAGTAACCACAGTAGTTTTAAGAGGTAAGACCAATCTCCCAAACTAGTACTGGTCCATATGATATTCCTAATACATTTGTGTCCCTTTTGTGAGGTGTTTTGGCAGACAGGAAGGGGTAGCTCTCTGCCCACAGCTCTGCCTGCAAATCCATCCTGGGATACCTAGGGCATCTCTGCATCTGGGACTGCCCAGAACTGCACGCACCACCCCACCCCAACCCTGGAGTATGTGGTGCTGTCCTAGCTTCTGTGATTCCCTGAAAGCAATCAGGTCAGGCTGATTGATATACAGATGCTGGAAGAGGAAGACAGAGGGCTAAGAGAGACACATTCATCAGCAGACAGAGAGATCTTTGGGTTCTGAATATTCATTAACAATGACAAAATGAACTCGTTCCGGGAGGGAGCTGGAGGGAGCCATATATATTTGCTGAAATCTGGGGCACTAGAATTTTTCATCTAGGAATGAGAAAGCATATCTGTTTGAAAGGCTAGAATTTGTGTTTGGGTTATCAGGCCTTCCTTATCCTGCACATGCAGCTCAGTGCTGAGCCTCCTCGATGCTGCTCTACATCAAGAGTAGGTAGGTGGGCTTGAGCACCCCTGCCCTTCCCTTCAGTTCTCCCCCACCATACCCATACGTGCATAGAGATACACACACACACACTAGCCAAAGCCATCTCTCTGCCTTTCTGCTTTATTCTTTGAATTAAGGTTTCATGTAAGCAGAGAGTACCTGGCTAAGAAAAGTTTGAAAACTACACAAGTGGGTAGTCTCAGCTCCCTTACAGTCCTAACATTTTAACCAGAATTTTATTCCATAAATACCAGGAAGCCTCAGGACAGGAGAAAATAGGTGACCTTCTGGGACTTTTTTGCTTCCCCAAACACTACCCACTTGATGCTTTAAATACTTCAATTAGAGATTTGTTCCTTTGACTCAAAATGTTTTCTCTCACTTTAAATGCAAGTGTTTCTGGGGGAACAATACATTAAATCTGTCAATCATTGATTAATCAATTCATGTCATTTCCTTGATATGAATGAATTTCTCACATACTTTCCTGAGAGCCAGTTTTAGGAAGGAATGAGAACACTGGTTCCCCAAAAGGGGAGGGAAGCTAAGCACAAATGATGACATGTCACAGGCTAGTCCCTGGGAAGATGTCTCTTTGGTAAATAAGCAGATCTTGCAAATAAATAGCAATTCTTGCACATCCATTGATTTGAGCAAGTACTGTCTGGACCTGATAAGACATTTAATTGAGACACTTCCCACGTGAAGCATTACCCCCACACCCTGGTACAACACAGAACACATCACCCAATGTGGCTACTCATGATTCTTTTCAGAGCAAAATCACTCCCCACTTGATTCTGTAACCTGAGCAGAGCTAAAAATGGGCCATGAATCTCAGGGGAAATGTCAACTGCTTGGAATCTCTGGGGATTTATCCTCCTTTCTTGCTTTCAGTTTCTTACCTGGTGAGGCATACACGCACAAAGTCTGCTGCGTTTTCTGAGAAGCAATCTGGTAAAGGAGGCATCAGCCCTCGGTGTGCGCCAATGTAAAACATGGCTGCCATCCTGTCCATGGAAGCCAGTGGAGGCTTCCCGGTGGCCATCTCAAACACAGTGCAGCCAATGCTCCAGATGTCTGACTTCCGTCCATAGCCAGACTCATTGATGACTTCTGGGGCCATCCAATATGGAGTCCCATGCATGGACTTGAGCATGTCACTGTGGGTGCCATTTAGGCCAGCCCAGGCCAAACGCTTGGCACAGCCAAAGTCGATCAGCTTAATGATTCCAGTTGGCATAAGCATAACATTATTTCCTTTGATATCTCTATGCACCACACAGTTCTCATGGAGATAAGCAACACCTTGCAGAATTTGTTCTGTATATTTACAGAACACCATCTCAGGCAATGGCCCAAAACGGTTTATAATACTAGAGATGGAGCCACCAGGAACAAACTCCATGAAAATGCTTAAGATGTTTTCCTCCAAGCATGTCCCCAAATAGGCCACAATGTTGACATGTTTCAAGGCTTTCAGCAAATCAACTTCTTCCTGCAGTTTCTGATATTCTTTTTCAGTAGCTAATTTATCAGAGGTATCCAAAGCCACTTGTTTTACAGCTATTAGCTGTCCTTGGCTAGTAAGACCACAGTATACCTAGAAGCAAACCAATACCTTATTATTAAAGATAAACGGTGACTCATTCACAGATTGCCTCCCAAACCCTGGTTTTTCTCTAAGATGATACATCCTTATGTAAATGTGAAGTATTATACTTAAACAAATTGAAAGTTGCAGGGAAGCAAAGACTGGGATAAGTAGCATGGTGAATGCATATCATAATAGCTTAGATTCAGTCCTCTCTAGCAATCTGTGCAAATATTGGGTTGGCCAAAAAGTTTGTTCAGGTTTTTCCAAACCATCTTACTGAAAAACCCAAACAAACTTTTTGGTCAACCCAATACCATGTACAGTGCTTGGGCTTTTAAAAAATTTTTTGGAGTAATAATTTTTATTGGACTGTAGTTGATTTACAATATTGTGTTAGTTTCAAGTGTACAGCAAAGTGAATCAGCTATGCATATACATATAACCCAAATGGCAACCCACTCCAGTGTTCTTGCCTGGAGAATCCCAGGGACAGAGGAGCCTAGTGGGCTGCTGTCTATGGGGTTGCACAGAGTCAGACACAACTGAAGCAACTTAGCAGCAGCAGCTGGGACTTTAGATGGTATTTTATGCAATTCACAAAATATAAGAAATATCTTTTGTTTTTGTTTCTTGTCAATGGCTCTCCCAACTTTGGGTAACATAACTTGAATTGTTGAACAAAAAGACCTCTTTCCCACAGGACTTGACCCTCAGAGAAGGAGAGGCGAGAAATACAATGAGCGCCAAAGAATTGATGCTTTTGAACTGTGGTGTTGGAGAAGACTCTTGAGAGTCCCTTGGACTTCAAGGAGATCCAACCAGTCCATCCTAAAGGAGATCAGTCCTGGGTGTTCATTGGAAGGACTGATGTTGAAGCTGAAACTCCAATATTTTGGCCACCTGAAGCAAAGAGCTGACTCATTTGAAAAGACCCTGATCCTGGGAAAGACTGAGGGCAGGAGAAGAAGGGAATGACAGAGGATGAGATGACTGGATGGCATCACCAATGGGCATGGGTTTGGGTGAACTCCGGGAGTTGGTGATGGACAGGGAGGCCTGGCGTGCTGTGGTTCATGGGGTCGCAAAGAGTTGGACATGACTGAGCAACTGAATTGAACTGAACCACCCCATGAAGCCTGAGAACCAGAGCCAAAAGGAGAGACAGAGAGGCCAGACTCTGATGATGTTATTTGACCTCTGAAACCAGCTGTGCCCTGAGTCAGACCTACTCCAGACCCTTCAGTTGCATAAAGCAGTGGACATCCTTTTCTTCAAGCTGGTTTGGGTTGGGTTTCCTATTACTTCCAACTAAAAGATCTCTAAGTAAAAGTGTATATGGAGTGGGGAGGGCAAACAGGAAGATTAGGAAAGAGGGAGGGGTCGAGGAGGAATGGGATTTTCTATTTTAGCAAGCTTCCTGTTTCACTTACTGTGCCATATGCTCCCTTCCCGAGGATCTCACCCTTGGTCCACAGGATAGATTCTTCATACTTTAAACTATTTTCAGAAAATGTCTTCCTTTCATGTGAGTTGAAAAATCTCTCCTCTTTGTCATATCTCCTGAAGCCATTACTATATCTCTGGAAGAATGAGACAAAAAAAAAGTGTCATCATTACATTGAGTCCTCGGGACAGAGAGAAAGGGCAGATAGGAGAATCTTCCTTTTCTAACTTCGGACCAATCAGAGAAGGCCAAATATGCACCCTTAACCAATCACATAGGAGGCCCCTTCTAGTTAACCGTCTGCCCCAACAACCTCCCCAGAACAACAGCCTCCAATCAGGGCACATCTGAAGGCTTTTTTCCACTAAAAATCTTTTTCACTCCTCTGCCTGCTTCTGAGTCTCTACCAAATGCAAATGATGGTGGTTGACTCCTTTGCTATTATGAGCTCTGAATAAATAGCCTTTGCCTGTTCTATTTCCACAACACACACATACACGCAAACACACACACATAAAAGAATTTATACCTACATTTCCATACACATACACACATTTATACACAAATATACATACATATGGATATTCTCTCTCTCTCTCTCTCTCTCTTTTTTTTTTTTGGCTGTGCCACATATCTTGTGGCATCTTAGGTCCCCAATCAGGGGTTGAACCAGAGCCTTTGGCAGTCTTGACCACTGGATTCCCAGGGAATTCCCCAAACCTTCTTTCTTACATACATGTCATGCATGCACAAGCATAATAAGCAAGTATGAAGGTCAAGACCAGCTGCAATAGACTGAAGACCCACGGGTCCTCTAGACCCTTGCTACTCAAAGGAGAATCTGCAAACCAGCTCTATCAATATCCCATGGGAGCTCGTTAAACTGGCAGAATCTCAGACCTCAGACATATGGAATCAGTTCTACATTTCAGCGTGATTCTCAAGAGATATGTATCCACAGTAAACCTTTAGAGGCTCTGCCCTTGGGAAATAAGTATCTTTGTAGAGCTTACACCAGGTTTTCCAACTGTTTGATCAGAACCAAAAATATTTTGTCTTGATCTCCTCTATGAGTTCTTAAAAATAAATGACGATGGTGATGTAGAGGCACAGAGAAGGCCCTTAAGAATAAGACATGGCACAGGATCACCTTTCTTAGAAATGACGCCAGGTGCCTTCAGAGGGCCACATGGGTTCCTCCTCCTCCCCAGCCTTTCATGTTTCTATTCAAACTGAAATTTAAGGACTGCTTGGAAATGAAAGATCACAGAAGGTCAGTTTTTTATTCCAATTGCAGGGTAGGGTTATGGGCTGATTATATTTACCAGCTTGTTAGCTTTTCTTGAATGTGAACTGGCAGACTTGTAGACCCATCTCAGACACACAGGCGTGTACACATGTACCCCTGTCTCCCACCCAAGCCTGGCAGCCTTTCTGCATCACTATCCACCTCCCAGCAGAAACCACACTCACCATGAGGGTGGAGGTAGCCTTTTATGGCAAGGAATATTCCCACTGTATAGTGATTAAAGGTGTTGGGCTGGAATCAGGATGCCCCTCCCCACCGCTCACTCCCTGAGAGACGTTCTAAACCTGGATTTCCTCATTTGCAAAATGGAGACTTGTTATTACCTCCACTACCGACCTCATGGAGCTGTTATGAAGACAGAAAGAAGACAGTATAATGTGTTTCACTCATATGTGTCAAGTTCTCACCTTGTGTATTCTGTTCAATTATTTAAAATAATTATTTCTGATCCTGAAAGAGCGTGATATAACCCTAGTTAGCGTTTAGTGAATAATGTTTCAGCTAAACCAAATGCTTCTATCTTTAAAATTTAGGAGAAGATAGGACTTCCTGGTGGTCCAGTGGTTAAGACTTCACACTTTTCCAAAGCAGGGGGTACAAGTTCTAATCCTGATCGGGGAGCTAAGATCTTGCATGCCACAAGGTACAGCCAATAAACAAACTCCAAGTCTGTTGAGGTAGGTAAGAACAAGCAAACAAACAAAAACTTTCATCTTAAAAAAAATTTAGTAGGATAGGAGGGTGATATACTTCAGTGAAAACTAAAACAGGCATAACCCTACCACCTGTTAATATTCTTCTTATCCCAACTCCAATGCCAAACAAAATTTTTTTAATGTATTCAGGATTATTGCTTGTGTTTTCTTGAGAGCAATGGCTGTGTCTTGTACCCTATCATGTCTCCAGTTCTTATCCCAATACCAGGAACATAGGAGGCATCAATAATATTTTTGTATTAAAGCAGACCATTTGGCAACAAATGCTCAAGTGCAGGGAATCTTTGAGAAAAGATCTTTTCGTGTCTTCATATGCTTTTTGAACTAGATGGTGAGCAACTTCAGGGGCTGTGTATCTCACATACCACCTAGAGTAATGCTTTACCCACAGTTATCTCCCAGCTGTTAGTTGTTGATTGAAAATATCATCACCAAATATAATATCTACCTATTTTAGCAAGTAGTTTTGCTACAATAATGTGCCCAAAGTGATTCCAATGCAGTGTCAGGCTAGCTAAATTCTAGAAGTGAAGCAGCATAATGAAAACGGCATGAAAGTCAGGGGACCTGGATTCCAAACTTGCAACCAAACAATGAAACCTTGATGAAACTATTTAACTCCTTAGGGTTTCTGATTCCCCATATAAAAGTAAGGGTTTTGAAGCAGAGTGTCTCTGAGGTCCCTTCCCGCCCCAATGAATCTCTGATTATTAGTTATGTGATGTGCGGTGCTTAGTAGTGCAATTGTGTCTGACTCTTTGCAACCCCATGGACTATAGCCTGCCAGGCTCCTCTGTCTATGGAATTTTCCAGGCAAGAATACTGGAGTGGGTTGATATGCCCTCCTCCAGGGGATGTTCCCAACCCAGGGATCAAACCCAGGTCTTCCGAATTGCATGCAGATTCTTTGCTCTCTGGGCCACTAGGAAAGCCCGATTCTAGTTATACCAACCTGTATTTTGACATTTGTTGTCTCTCTACCTAATTCTTTCATGGTATTTCCTCTCTTGCTGAGGACAAAATCTTGGCTTTCAGGATCTGTTTCATCTGCCATTATTTGGCAAGAGTTGTTATCTTTCTCATCAAGAGCTAATAGTTCTGCAGCTAGACAACCTAAGAGTTCATCTGTCAATTCTTCATTCTTTACAGAGTCTAGAATTTCTTGGGAAATTGAATCTGCATCATTTAAAGTTTTTCCAAGTGTTTGATATGGAATTGACTCATTAGCTAAACTATCATGATCCAAAACCAGGGCCCAGTGTTGATATGCTTGAGAAGCTACACTTTCAGGTTTCTCTTGGGAAGAGAAACTCCTAAGAGTTTTCGACTTATCTGAAAACCTATCAAAGTCTTCATCGTTAGTTAAAATTTGGTTGGCATTTGTTTCACCGGGAGATGCTACCTTCTGCTCTTCTTGCAGTACATGCATGTTGGAACTTTTCTCACTGGGTACTGCCCAGCTGTTTTCTGAAAGAACAAATGGGGTCTGGTGGCGTAGCTCTTCAAGTTGATGCAGATCTCTGAGGCTCGTGGCAAGTATCTGATTGTTAGAAATGTCTTCTTCATCAGCAGACTCTTCCATAGAGACTTCTTCAACAACAGACAAATCTGAGACAGGAAAGAAATCATTCTGCTCAGTGAACTGCTCATGAGCCTGAACCAATTTCATGGGCTGAACTTCATCTTTGGAAGATAGAAAGTCATTTCCTGAAGACTTAATCTGCCACCCTGGTTCTGAAATGCCATCACCATTTTCAGCATCTTGTAGGGTGCTACCTACAGCCTGGAAATCCTTTTCTTTAGAAATTAAACTTCTGTGCTTTTGTTTAATGCCAAGAGAAGATTTGGGGGGTTTACCATGCGGTCTTTTCTGAGAAAGTCTGTTTCGGCTATTGCTGCTCCTCTCACTGTGTGAAGATCGGCATTTATTGGTGATACATCTGCCTGATGGAGCTGAGCATATCTCTCGGTGATACTTGTTTTCATGCCGTTCAGCCTCTCTCATGTGACAATAAACGGGAGTTCCAAACATTTCATAGATTCCAGGCCCGTTCGCAGTTGAATCGATCTCTTTGAACATGTCACTATACTTCAGATCTAAGTAATTCAGTCTTGGCTCTGCTGGTTGAGCAGAGAGAGGAACAGAAGACTTTTTTATTCCTGGATTTTTACAGAGGCAAGGGAATGACGGTTTTTTAGGTTTCAAAGCCTGGTAAGCAGATTGCTTCCTTTCTGTCTGTGGCATTCTCCTTTGAAACTTGGGTGGTTGCCAAGGTCTGGAATCCACAAGCCCCAAAGCAGGAAAAACTTGAGTTTTTATACTGGGTTTGTGCATGGTAGTCTTCACGGAAACTTCAGTGGAAATCATGAAATTTTGAGGTGTCCTGTTACTGATCTTGGTCTTTGAATCTAACTTATTTCTCTGGGTTTTCACCTTATGCCTGTCATTTTCTTGGTGTGCAAGTATGTTGAAGCTACTATTGCTACCAAGGATGCCCTTTCGTTTTTGGAGGCTTGGTTTGGTTATTGCTGGTTCCTTGGGAGTTTCATCTCCAGGGAAAGTGATGTGGATAAGAGGCACCATCCCATTCATTTCTGGTTTGGTTGTTTCTGCTACTGATATTTTTGTGCTTGTCTCCATGCTGCTATGATCTTCTGAAAGCTTTTCAATGGGGCCATCAGTGACTATATCAGACAAACTTTTAAGAACAGTGTAATCTTCTGAAATATGGTCTAGTTCAATTGCTTCACCTTTAAGTGCTGAAGCACTTTTTGAATCAGCTTTATCATTTTTAGTCCCTTCATCCTGGCTTAGACCTATATCTGATGGCAGGGCTTCTTGGAACTTGATTGGCTTGGTATATCCAACTTCTGAATCTTTTTCATAGTTTCTGGCTACTGAATCTTCTTTCTTTCCTGATGAAAGAGATGGAGCGTTCTCTTCTGCTCTTCTCAGTTCATTACCATGGCAGTCAATATCCTCTTCCCTATCTATAGGAAAATTGCTTTCCCTGAAATTTTCCAAGGACACTAAAGATTGTCCTTTTTCAAAGTGAGAGACTTCAATGTTGACACATCCTTCTCTTTCCTTGGATTTCCTACTCACTTCCTTTTCCAGGTGTTGTCTGTGATGGTGAGCCTTCCAAAAAGAGCACATGTTTCTGGACCAAATAGAACCATCAAAGGATCTGAGAGTCTGATCTGCTAACACCTTGAATGGTGCTTCCTTCTGCTTATTTGATGATCTAAATTCATCAGATTGACTAATAGGCTCTGAGAGCTTAGGTATGAAAGATACGAGGTGTGGAATATTTCTTTTTCTCGCTTTTTGATCCTTGTGACTTAGGGGTATAGTAAGGAGACCAGATCTCATGGGCAGAGATGATAGTGGTGGCAGAGGGAACTAAAAGGAAAGAAAGAAAAATTAATGAATGTAGAAACACATATGCATTTCATGTTAACTGGTTTCAAGTAATGTGAAGAGATTTTAAGATTCTCTTTAGGAAGGGCTTTAAAGTACAAAGTTATTCTGGAGATCACAATTTTAAAAACTAAAATCTCATTCCTGGTGTTTTCTTAGGACCAAGGTAAGACAATACTTTTATAAACTAATATTAATATTAACATTACAAGATTCATGCTTATCTATTAAAGTCTCTATCATATAAATTATAAAACATTTACATTTTTAAAGATTTCTGTTGTCATTTCTGTTTACATTCTATTTTATTTCTACTTTGTATCTATTCTCTTTTCTGTTTACTTTCCATGGAATTTATCCAAAACTTAAAATTCCCACTTGCTACTGCTGCTGCTGCTAAGTCACATCAGTCGTGTCCAACTCTGTACGACCCCATAGACGGCAGCCCACCAGGCTCCTCCGTCCCTGGGATTCTCCAGGCAAGAACACTGGAGTGGGTTGCCATTTCCTTCTCCAATGCATGAAAGTGAAAAGTAAAAGTGAAGTCTCTCAGTAGTGTCCGATTCTTAGCGATCCCATGGACCGCAGCCTACCAGGCTCTTCCATCCATGGGATTTTCCAGGCAAGAGTACTAGAGTGGGTCGCCAGTGCCAGAAGGAGAACTGAAAATTCCCACTTAGAACAGCTTAAAATTGCTGTTACATTTATTTACTCTGTGATCATTCACAACTACACCTCATTGCTTGGCTGAATTGTTTTGCTGATGGTGGCTTATAAATCTGCCATGCTATACACTTGAAAGTTAGCTCCTGGGACTTCCTGGATGGTCCAGTGGCTGGGCCTCCGTACTTCCACTGCCAGGGATGTGGGTTCGATCCCTGGTTGGGGAATTAAGTTCCCACATTCCTTGAAGTGTGGCCAAAAAATCTAAAAAGAGAAAGTTAGCTCACTAAATTTTTAAATTTTCCTTGGTCTTCCAACTATTTTAAAATTCAGTTCAGTTCAGTCTCTCAGTTGTACCTGACTCTTTATGACCCCATGGACTGTAGCACGCCAGGCCTTCCCTGTCCATCACCAACTCCCAGAGTTTACTCAAACTCATGTCAAATTAATTTTCAAATTAAGCTAGTTTATATTATTATCAGCCTCTAGAGGTCAGTGTAACCCAATATATAATATTCATCTTTTTGCTCAGTTAAGCTATAAACTCTTTACACGTTTCACTGTGGCCTTGTGTATATAGATTTGATACCTAATGATATAGCACAGAAAAGCATAGATCATGAGTGGTAATTAAGAGCTACATGTTTAATTTTCATTCTGTTGCCACCCACGTGTTAGAAGAAAGGAAAAGAAATCTGACTAGAAATAGGCATTAAAAACAGGAAAGACACAGTATAATTCCCCAGTTTTATTGCCTACATGACTTCTCAAAATTAGAAGCAGATTCTTCCAGTGCTTTAAACATCTCCCTAGTAGCAGCCTTTTTTTTTTTAGGCCAATGAACTTTTTTTTTCAACACTAAGCAATATATATGTGTTTTCTCAAAGACTTATAGGATACAGAAGAGTCAGACAGTTGGAGAACTGCAATGCTCTTTCAAAATGCTTTACTTACAAATGAGACAACCAGGAAAATCTTTCGACCATGGAAAAAGAATCACCTAACTTCTCAATGCATTAAAAAAAGAAAAATTAGGTATATCCAAAAGAGCTACTCACTTCATTATGTGGAGAACTATACCCAGAAAATATATATACATGTCAAGATATAATTTTCTCAGAAATTATTTGCTCTTCTATAAACTATATGTGAGTTGCTGTTTTTCCAAGATTATATGCTGAGGATTTGGGTTCTGAGTTTTTTGATAGAATTTATCTCTGACAAGATTCTTTGGTTTTAATTTGTAAGTCAAAAATGCTCAAAACTACTCTTACCTCAACTCTTCGGCTACTATACGTCATGTCAGAGATAGAAAACCCTGTAACAAGAAAAACAATAGTAATTATTATTAGGTATTCTTAGTAGTAGAGTGAACACAGTCAGCCCTAAGCCAGGGGATGTGGATGGAGTGATCCTGACTCTGAGGTTTGAGGAAAAGTTGGTAAAATGAAGTTTTTCCAGATGTGATTTACATGGAAGTGGGTGCAGAATCACCGCACAAAACTACTGCCACTGTTGGTGGGGGGGAGTGGCGGTATTTTAACATACTGGTTTTTATATAAATACATGTTATACATATGTTTTATATTTATAACATTTGTACACACATCGTGTGATATTTATTTACTTATTTTTATTTATATTCCTTCTGGAAACACATGCCCTCTGGATCAGAAAATAGAGTTTATTACCCGTGAGTCATCCCAGTGCCAGTTCCTTGCACCCCACTTCCCTGCAAGCTGGTGCAATGAGAACCAGATATTTCCCTGCGCAAGTGGTCAGGTTGTCCCACAGGAGGAGACCCTGAAATTATGAGACTCAGAGCTTACAGAGAGTGTTGGCAGTTCGAACCATCTTTCCCTTCCAAGAAAGAGAGACCTTTACCATGAAATGTACGCTAATGTCCCTAGGAGAAAGGGGAAATGTGTCTGAGTCATTTGTCTGTTTCTTACCCTAGAAGGTTAAGCAAATGGCATTTGGCAAAATCAGCCTTGATCTTTCTGGAGCAATATCTTATTTCTAATTTCCAAGCCATATTTGTCATTCAATCATTTTTTAAATTGGTCTCCCAATGCTTTTTACTCAGAAAACCCAGACTTCACAGAAATGTGAAAATATTTACGTATTATTGTCTCACAACTGTTGTTTGAACTCAAATATGAGATAGAGCATAAAGTCTGAAGGGGTGCAGGGAAGGGTGAGATGGAATTTACCAGGAAGGGTAAAACTTAATTGTTTTCTTACAAAAACATCAGAATGGTCCCTAAAACCCCACTCACCATCACAGCTTAAAGCTGAAGCCGAAGTCTCCAAACGTATTCAGGGTTAAAGTGAAAGTAGCTTAGTCATGTCCGACTCTTGTTGGAGACTCCATGGGCTGTACAGAATACTGGAGTGGGTAGCCTTTCCCTTCTCCAGGGCATCTTCCCAACCCAGGGATCGAACCCAGGTCTCCCACATTGCAGGCAGATTCTTTACCAGCTGAGCCACAAGGGAAGACCAAGAATATTGGAGTGGGTAGAAGAAGGCACATACATAGATGAAGTGGGGGAAGGTAGGGACAGTGTGCCCCAACCACTGGGGCATCCATTTCCCAGTTTTAGATGGTGTTGTCCATTCCAGCTGGATAATCCAGCACTGCTAGATCTTCCAATTGCCAAGGGAAGCCAGAGGGCTGGAGACTTTATGTGAAATCTCCCTCGCTTTCTTTTTAAAAATACTCTGAAGGCAAAAAAAAAAAAAAGTCTGTATGTCCTTATTTAGGCACAGGCTGCCATTTTGAAATTTCACTTCAAGAAATCTCTCTGAGATGTATCACAGGGAGAGAAGCCATTCTCAAGCAAAAAATGGTCACCTAAAAAGAGGATCCCAATAAGAAGGGGTGCAGGCATTCTGCTTAGCCACAACTGGCCAAAGAACCACCCCAATTCTTTATCCATTTATTCAGCCAATATTTATTGAGTTCCTATTGAGTAGCCAACACTGTCCCAGATGATGACAATATAATTGTGAATGACAGACTAAATTCTTGCCCTCATAAGTTCAGTTCAGTCGCTCAGTCGTGTCCGACTCTTTGCAACCCCATGAATCGCAGCATGCCAGGCCTCCCTGTCTATCACCATCTCCTGGAGTTCACTCGAACTCATGTCCATCGAGTCGGTGATGCCATCCAGCCATCTCATCCTCTGTCATCCCCTTCTCCTCCTGCCCCCAATCCCTCCCAGCATCAGAGTTTTTTCCAATGAGTCAACTCTTCGCATGAGGTGGCCAAAGTACTGGAGTTTCAGCTTTAACATCATTCCTTCCAAAGAACACCCAGGGCTGATCTCCTTTAGAATGGACTGGTTGGATCTCCTTGCAGTCCAAGGGACTTGCAAGAGTCTTCTCCAACACCACAGTTCAAAAGCATCAATTCCTTAGCACTCCTTTCTTCACAGACCAACTCTCACATCCATGCATGACCACTGGAAAAACCATAGCCTTGACTAGATGGACCTTTGTTGGCAAAGTAATGTCTCTGCTTTTCAATATGCTATCTAGGTTAGTCATAACCTTTCTTCCAAGGAGTAAGCGTCTTTAATTTCATGGCTGCAGTCACCATCTGAAGTGATTTTGGAGCCCAAAAAAATAAAGACAGCTACTGTTTCCACTGTTTCTCCATCTATTTGCAGTGAAGTGATGGGACCGGATGCCATGATCTTCGTTTTCTGAATGTTGAGCCTTAAGCCAACTTTTTCACTCTCCTCTTTCACTTTCATCAAGAGGCTTTTTAGTTTCTCTTCACTTTCTGCCATCAGGGTGGTGTCATCTGCATATCTGAGGTTTTTGATATTTCTCCTGGCAATCTTGATTCCAGCTTGTGCTTCCTCCAGCCCAGCGTTGCTCATGATGTACTCTGCATATAAGTTAAATAAGCAGGGTGACAATATACAGCCTTGACGTACTCCTTTTCCTATTTGGAACCAGTCTGTTGTTCCATGTCCAGTTCTAACTGCTGCTTCCTGACCTGCATACAGATTTCTCAAGAGGCAGGTCAGGTGGTCTGGTATTCCCATCCCTTTCAGAATTTTCCGCAGTTTATTGTGATCCACACAGTCAAAGGCTTTGGCAAATCAAGAAAGCAGAAAGAGATGTTTTTCTGGAATTCTCTTGCTTTTTCCATGATCCAGCAGATGTTGGCAATTTGATCTCTGGTTCCTCTGCCTTTTATAAAACAAGCTTGAACATCAGGAAGTTCATGGTTCATGTATTGCTGAAGCCTGGCTTGGAGAATTTTGAGCATTACTTTACTAGCGTGTGAGATGAGTGCAATTGTGCGGTAGTTTGAGCATTCTTTGGCATTGCCTTTCTTTGGGATTGGAATGAAAACTGACCTTTTCCAGTCCTGTGGCCACTGCTGAGTTTTCCAGATTTGCTGGCATATTGAGTGCAGCACTTTCACAGCATCATCTTTCAGGATTTGAAACAGCTCAGCTGGAATTCCATCACCTCCACTAGCTTTGTGTATAGTGATGCTTTCTAAGGCCCACTTGACTTCACATTCCAGGATGTCTGGCTCTAGGTGAGTGATCACACCATTGTGATTATCTTGGTTTTGCCCTCATAGAGGTTGTATTCTAGAGGTTGAGACTTTAAAATATATTACAAAGTAATACTAGAAATATAACTGAATATGATTTATAGTTGCCTGCATAGGTACAATCCTCTGAGCTAAAAAATCTTTCAGTTATTATAAATATTTAGAGGGATACTCTCCAGTATTGATGAAGAATGACATGAGATGGAAAGGCACTCTTTATATTTCTGATGAGAATGTAGATGTAAGATCTTTCCAGTAGGTAATGGGATAATATTTATTGAAAGCCTTTTAAAATGTGTATCAAAACTTGCCTCCTTAGGGCAGTAGGTAGCATGTCAGTCTCATAAAAAGAGTATTGAATTAAATGTATGAGTTAAAAGATTGAATGTACAGACTTTCCTCCTCTCTCTCCACAAACTCCACTAAAACGATGGTAGACTAATTTTTTTTTAAGGTAAAGAAAGGAACTCCCTGACATCCAGTGGTTAGGGCTCAGTGCTTTCACTACTGGAGCTCTGGTTGGGGAACTAAGATCCTGCAAGTCGCCCAGCCAAACAAAAAATAAATAATTAATTAAAAGGTAAAGAAGAACAACAACAGAAACCCAGACAGTAAAGTAGCACATGCATGTTATCAGTGAAATTTCAGACAGTGAAAACTATATGGATAAATAATATCCTATTGAGTTGTCAGCTTTCTCTGCAGCAGGGAGAACTCAACAAGAAATGAGAACCCCAGAAAGGAGCAGGAATTCAAGATATTAATACCAGACACCTCTAAAGGTGGGGATGCGAGTGAGACTGAAACAAGAGGTTGCTTCAGTCTGTACAAGCAGTAGATTCCGGATTCTCTGTCCTGCCCCAACAGTTGAGTGTTGCTCTTCTCCATTCCTGGCTGGAAGTGCATTCTCTGAGGAGCCTGAAAGATGCTAAGGCACTAGGTAAAGCTGAGAGCAGAAATGGGGTGCTGGAGTGTAAATGTGAGGATAAATGAAAGCCTCGACCTTGACATGTGACACTCCAGTCTTATAATCTACAGGCAGGGGGCTGGATTCTTCTTCTCACTGCAAAACTAGCTGAGAGAAATCTCTCACCCAACCATTCACGTCTCTGCCCATTCCACAAGTCCTTGTGAGCCCCTGGCACTTTTTAGACACCCCCTCTTAAAAACCAATAATCACCAAGGATCAACTGACATATGGGAATAGCCTCTAACATGAAAATATAGAGAACAAAACAGAAAGAAAGGAAAGAGCTCAGAGGAAACAGAGACAGTGAAAAACTACCATTAATATAATACATGCATCTTCTGCAGGAAGCTACTGAAATTACGTACCCACCCCCCACCACCAATGAGGTATAAACCAAGGGAGAGGAAGCTGGGTACCCAGCACACAGGGGTCAAACACAGAGAGCCAAGGCACTTCCGGGATCCTAGCGAGGAACTCCCAGAGAGACAGCTGGTCAGGAGGTCCAAGGACCAACGAACAGAGTGAAACAGGAGGGCAGAGTGTTCTAGGAGTAATGTCTCCAAAATCAAAAGAAACCAATGAATTACCTGGTGTGCAGTTGCCTGTACTGAGGTGCGTTTCTCAGGTCCATTAGACAGGATGGGGATGAATTAGTGACAGATATACAGAAAGTCAACAAATGGTGAAATGAAGCAATTATTAAAGCCAGGATAAATAGAATGTCTCAAAAGAAAAGCAATGCCATCAAAGCATAGTCTGGGGCTCAGCTGTGAATGATATTTTACCTAGTCATAATAAGGGAGACATTGAATATTAATTTTTTAAAGCACAAAGATTGCCTTGTGTGCAGATAGCAATGTGAAATTGTTAAATCCTAATATCTATGCTAAATCCTAATATCTACATTGAGCAATCAAGCACTGTAGTTATAAACATGTTATTTAAAAATGTGGAATTACATTCTAGAAGAATATTACATTCTAGAAGAAACAGTATTTGCGCTTATTTCTTATTTTTTATTTCTGCTCATCTGTCTTTTCTGACTTTTTCTTAAACAACATTTATTGATTATCTTAAGATTGCATTTAAACAAAAAAAAAATTAAGAGGAAAAACACCAGCTGATTTTCTCAGACAAGATCATAACACCTATGGAGCAGATCCCATTACAGAATACTGACCTAACCCACTTTGTTTTTGTTTGAATGTGCTGCTTTTATTACATCTTCAAGATTCTCTGTGGTTTGGCCAAGAGAAATAATATTTCCACAATGTCCAATTCAGTCTCTCCATCTATCCTTTCTCCACCTGGTACCTGTACCAACTGCCCCTCCTTTTCTCTAAACTCACCTCCTCTAGAAAACTATGTTTCTCCTTTTTTTCCCCTCATAATTAAAGTGGGGCTCAGATGGGAGTTGTGAGCTCTGAACACATGTGACATGGTGCTTAAATACGTTGGCTTTGGAGATGGGGGTCCAGGTTTGAACCCAGCCTCTGTAATCCACTAGCTATGTATCTTGAGCATACACTTAACCTCCCGAGGCCTCATTTCTGAAACAAGCATGTTAATATTAGCTGTATCAGTGAACATTTGTGCCTTGAAGTAACAGGCACTCAATAAATGGTTATTGCTGTTGTTGCTACTAATTCAATATATGATTTTAAATAGTTATGTGTCAGATCTGGAGCTTTGTGTGGGGAGGTGTGATGGTTTTTGCCTTTGTCATCTGGTGAAGACCAGCACATAAAAAGATAGTGACAATTTAGCAGGATGTGTGTTGGTTGGAGACAAGGTTAGGATCCTACGGGAGTCCAAAGGCATGGTAACTCACCCAGTCTTAGAGACATTCAAGAAGACTTCCCAGAGGAAGGCGTATCTAAGGGCATACCTGAAGGATGGCTTAATGTTCCAGTGGAAAAAACAGTGTGTGAAAATATTCATATGTTTGTTCTGGGAATGGAAGGCATTTGGCGGTGCTGATGTTTATCATCTGGTGAGGAAGAGTGAAAAGAGAGGGGGCTGAAGAGAGGCTGTGGAGAGCTGGGGGTAAACTTTGCAGATTTCAAGGACTAAGACCCTTGGGTGTACATCACAGTCCAGGTTGATGTTGACTTTTACACATAGCCTCTCAAAACAGCTTCAACATCAGGCCAACTGAAATCAGCCAGTCAGGGAAGGACAATTATTCAATGATTTCACTTATATGAGGGACCTAGAATAGTCAATTTCATAGAGATAGGAAGTAGAACAGTGGCTATCAGGGGTAACAGGAGAAAGGAGAGTTTAAGCTGAATGGGTGTTGGACTTCCCTGGTGGACCAGTGTTGAGAATCCACCTGCCACTGTAGGAAACATAGGTTTGATCCCTGGTCTGGGAAGATTCCACATGCCATGGAGCAACTAAACCTGTGAGCTGCAACAAGAAAGGCCCTGCAGTGAGAAGCCTGAGTACCACAACTAGAGAAATCCCCACTCTGCAACTAGAGAAAGCCCTGACATAGCAATGAGGAGCCCATATGCCGCAGTGATGACCCAGCAGAGCCAAAAATAGTCAATATATAAATAATGAAAGCATAAATCTTAAAAAAGTCCTGTGGCTGTAGAGCTTCAGTTTTACAAGATGAAAAGTTTTGGAGATGCAGTTCTGATGTTTGTGCCACAATGTAAATGTATTTAATGCCACTAAACTGTATGCTTTAAAATGGTTAAAGTAGTACATTTAATGTTATACACATTTTACCACAATAAATTTAAAATTAAAAAAAATTTTAAATGCTGTTTCATTTTAAAATTTCATTTAAGCTCTGCTTTCACACCCTAATGCTTCCCTGGTGGCTCAGATGGTAAGGAGTCTGCATGCAGTGCGGGAGACCCAGGTTCAATCCCTGGGTCAGGAGAAAGAAATGGCAACCCACTCCAATAATCTTGCTTGGAAAATTCCATGAACAGAGGACCCTGGCAGGCTACAGACCATGGAGTCACAAAGAGTCAGACACAACTGAGCGACTTCACTTTTCTTGCACCCAAATCCTATCATAATCATGCTTTTTTTTCTCCTTTGTTTGACATTTCCTCTGTTGTGCGATGCCCTTCATTGCAATAAGCCAATGAATGCAAAATTTGGGGCTGCAAGTTTGTCCCTGGTGGTTTAGGCCAATTGGTTTAGGACAGTGTTAGAGCCAGACATCCTGGAATGTGAAGTCAAGTGGGCCTTAGGAAGCATCACTACAAACAAAACTAGCGGAGGTGATGGAATTCCAGCTGAGCTATTTCAAATCCTGAAAGATGATGCTGTGAAAGTGCTGCACTCAATATGCCAGCAAATTTGGAAAACTCAGCAGTGGCCACAGGACTGGAAAAGGTCAGTTTTCATTCCAATCCCAAAGAAAGGCAATGCCAAAGAATGCTCAAACTACCGCATAACTGCACTCATCTCACACGCTAGTAAAGTAATGCTCAAAATTCTCCAAGCCAGGCTTCAACAGTACGAGAACTGTGAACTCCCAGAGTTCAAGCTTGTATAAAAGGCAGAGGAACCAGAGATCAAATTGCCAACATCTGCTGGATCATGGAAAAAGCAAGAGAATTCCAGAAAAACATCTCTTTCTGCTTTCTTGATTTGCCAAAGCCTTTGACTGTTTGGATCACAATAAACTGCGGAAAATTCTGAAAGAGATGGGAATACCAGACCACCTGACCTGCCTCTTGAGAAATCTGTATGCAGGTCAGGAAGCAGCAGTTAGAACTGGACATGGAACAACAGACTGGTTCCAAATAGGAAAAGGAGTACGTCAAGGCTGTATATTGTCACCCTGCTTATTTAACTTATATGCAGAGTACATCATGAGCAACGCTGGGCTGGAGGAAGCACAAGCTGGAATCAAGATTGCCAGGAGAAATATCAAAAACCTCAGATATGCAGATGACACCACCCTGATGGCAGAAAGTGAAGAGAAACTAAAAAGCCTCTTGATGAAAGTGAAAGAGGAGAGTGAAAAAGTTGGCTTAAGGCTCAACATTCAGAAAACAAAGATCATGGCATCCGGTCCCATCACTTCATGGCAAATAGATGGGGAAACAGTGGAAACAGTGGCAGACTTTATTTTGGGGGGCTCCAAAATCACTGCAGATGGTGACTGCAGCCATGAAATTAAAAGACGCTTACTCCTTGGAATAAAAGTTATGACCAACCTAGATAGCATATTCAAAAGCAGAGACATTACTTTGCCGACTAAGGTCCATCTAGTCAAGGCTATGGATTTTCCTGTGGTCATGTATGGATGTGAGAGTTGGACTGTGAAGAAGGCTGAGTGCCGAAGAATTGATGCTTTTGAACTGTGGTATTGGAGAAGACTCCTGAGAGTCCCTTGGACTGCAAAGAGATCCAACCAGTCCATTCTGAAGGAGATCAGCTCTGGGATTTGTTTGGAAGGAATGATGCTAAAGGTGAAACTCCAGTACTTTGGCCAACTCATGAGAAGAGTTGACTCATCGGAAAAGACTCATGCTGGGAGGGATTGGGGGCAGGAGGAGAAGGGGATGACAGAGGATGAGATGGCTGGATGGCATCACTGACTCGATGGACATGAGTCTGAGTGAACTCTGGGAGTTGGTGATGGACAGGGAGGCCTGGCGTGCTGCAATTCATGGCGTCACAAAGAGTCAGACACGACTGAGCGACTGAACTGAACTGAACTGAACTAAGCAGATATCAAAGACAGAAGTGCCCTAAAAGGAAATGTTGGCATCAGTGTGCTATCTAGTAAATAAATTTGGGCTACTCAAATCTTGAATGAAAGTATCCTCACTGTATGTCCCCCAAAACTCCCACAGATAAAGATCAACCAAATATGAATTCCCTGTAAAGATTTTCAAATTCTCAAGAAAAAGATGAGTAAAGAAATATTTATTGACCAAAGAATAAAGGAATCACTGTGTAATTCAATGAACTCACCTTCAGGTTTTCTTGGCCGCCCCTTCAGAAAGTGAGGAACATCTTCTCTGGCTACAGACTTGGAGAGTATCGTTTCTAAGTAAGGTCTTGGCAACAAAAAGCCCAAGTTCGTATTGAAGAGTTCCTGGGAATGTTCCTCTTTCTTTGCAAGTAAAGGCTCCGTGGTCACCGCCTTTGTCCTGAAGCCCACCATCTCAGTGTTTTTTGGAAGTGAAACAGAATGTGCTGGTGTCCATTCCTGATGCCCTGAGGTTATCTGACTAAAGGGGGGAGGAAATAGTTTAATTTAAAAGGCATTCCCCATGTCTTCTGGATCTCCAGTTCTTAGCCCACCTGACACCACTGGAAACTTTGGAGGACTATTTCCAAATGGTGCTGCTGAGTGGAATAGCTGTGTTGCTGAAAGTGAAAGACCTCCCCATTCTCTGACTTGCTCCCCACCTCAGCAGCCCTCTGCCACTCACACTGGTTTTCCCAGTCTCTGTTTCCTCAAGCAGAGAAATCAGAGGAGGAAAGGACAGAGACAAGGGGGTGCACCCTTGTACTTCTCCAAAGGCATTGACCAGAGGCCTTGGACCATTCTTCAAAGTCCCAGTACTTCTCAAACTATCTTTGGTGAAGAATCCATTTAAAATTTTACATTGCATCGTGGATTGAAACTTTTGTAAAATGTAATCAAAATGAATGACTATAAAAATTAAACAAAAATTGAAAACATGAAAAAAAGCCTCAAATTTTCCACTATCAGATCAATAAATATAAAATTACTTGACTAAATGGCTACACACCTTTTTAAAGGTTTAAATGTCCAAGTTCTATACTGACTTCCTTATTGACCAGTAACAGAAGGACCTCAGAACTCTGTTTTGAGTAGCACTGCTGCAAGGTCAGCAAATGATGGTCCTTGGCCCAAATCCAGCCTCCAGTCTCGCTTTGGGAGTTTGACTGGAACATACCCACACCCATTTGTTTATATACCATCCATAGAGGCATTCAAGTTAGGACTGCAGAGTTGAATCATTGGAACAGAGGACATATGGCCCGCAAAGCATAAAACATTTATTATCCAGCTCTTGCCACAAAATTATTTATTATGACCCCTGCTTGGGGATGTTTTTCTGAATTACTAAAAATGTGGGTTGCCACACAAGTATATACTTTAATTCCAATCTAACCTTTCAAAGAATACTTACTTGTTTTCTTGTAAATCTTCTCGGCCCATTTCTTGGGGATGGCTGACATCTCTCGGAAAAGTAACAATAATCTCAACACCTATGAACATGCAGGTCAGTAATAATAATAAGAAGAAAGTAATGAATTCCAGGGGTGATCAGGAATCAAATGTTTTTTTTTTGGTTATTTGGCTCATGTATTCTTAGTAATTACAGGATGAACATTAACTAGGAACTGAGTTTTAACCATCTTTGTATCTTTCCTGTCCTATATAAATGCTTGCTTAAAGGGCAAAGAATTTGTATAACAAAACATTCCAGAAGTAAAATAAAGGTTTATGATGAGCAGTGTTTTCTCCCTGAATGGAGAAAACAAGTCCTCCTTCTGTAAAGTGTGACTGATATCACCTACTTCACAGGACTGTTGTGAGAATTAAATGAGATAATTTATGTTGCCCCATCGGAACTTGCTTCTATCTGTCATTTGGTCATCTCTTATCTGATTCCAAGGAGTGACTTCTGGTATAACCCTTAAGACAGAAAGTTCCAACTTATAGAATGGATGCATGCCTACAAAATAGCACATTAAACAAATTGACATGAAAAACTAGTGTGGGGACTTTCCTGGTGGTACAGTGGATAGGAGTCTGCCTGCCAAGGCACAGGTTCAATCCCTGATCCAGGAAGATTTCACATGCCACAGGACAACTCAGCCCATGCACCATGACTACTGAAGCCTGCATGCCTAGAGCCTGGGCTCTGCAACAAGAGAACCCATTGCAATGAGAAGCCTATGCACTGCAGCCAGAGAGCAGTCCCCCCTCACCACAGCTAGAGAAAGCCCTTGGGCAGCAGTGCAGACACAGCACAATCAATATATAAACAAAAAATAAAAATAGTTCAAAAAACCTAGTGTGAACCATACCAGAATTGCCTGTCCTTTAAGATTTTCACCTATTCACTTTTTTGCTATTCAACAAACTTTTATCAAGTGTATGCCAAGTGTAACTCATTGTGCTAAATATAAAGAAACAAAGAAGGTACAGCTGTGGCCTTAGCAAAGACTATAAATAAGAAAGCAAAGAGCATAGCCAGATAAGCACTGGGAAAGAAATGTGCAATGTGTGTGTAGAACATAGAGGCATATCCTTCCAGGAAGATGTAGGGCTTGTCCCAGTATTCAGCTTATCCATCCATCTGTCACAGCCATTCATTCAGTCTGTGGATGCTGGAGAAGCCATGGTTTTAATCAGCTCCATTGATCAAAGTATAGTAGAGAAGATTTGAGCAGGTCATGAATCACAGAGATCTGGGTCTCCATCCCTCCTCTGCCACTTCCGGGGGGACCTTGGGAAAGTTACTTAAAAGCTATCATCATCAGCGTGTGCATGCTATGTTGCTTCAGTCATGTCTGACTTTCTGTGACCCTATGGGATATAACCCACCAGGCTCCTCTGTCCATGGGATTCTCTAGGCAAGAATACTGGAGTGGGTTGCCATGCCCTCCTCCAGGGAATCTTTCTGACCCATGGATCAAACCTGCGTCTCATAGGTCTCCTGCATTGGCAGGCGAATTGTTTACCACTAGCACTACCTGGGAAGCCTAATCACCATCAGCGTATCAGTTAAAGTTTTTATTATTTTTAAAGGACATTGGGTATTTTGTCAAATATATAGGAACCACCATAAGGAAAGCATTTTTAATGTGAAATGTTTATGCTTGTGTTATTTATAAAAATGAAGTTTCCTTGGAATAGTGGATTTTCTTTTTAACTTTTCAAATAGCCTATCACCACACTATGTAGCACAAAATGACAGGCTTGGGATTATAGAGCTGGGAGGAACTTAGAGGTCATCGGACCCAAACCCTTCGTTTTAGAGATGAAAAAACTGACAGTCATGAGGTTGTGAGACGGCTCATGGGCACTTTTGTAGTGAAAGGCAGATGGATGTCTTTCATACCATTTTTGTAGTCATCCTTGAGGGCAAACACCTAGCTGACATGTTAGAGTAAGAAAAACATACAGTATACATTCCTAATAACTCAACTGTCAGTGAAAAGGATGCTCTGTAAGATTAGGCACAGTTAGACTTTGCTGTAGAAGTTATTCTACAGTATATTCATGTGAACATGTTCTTAACAATGACTGTACTTTTAGAATCATTGAGGACTAATAAACCTAGATGGTTTTTTTTACCAAGAATGTTTTTAAGTAGACTTAATAAGCTAAAAATTTGTTAATTGGTTGATTTCTCTTTTTTTAAACCAAGAAAGTAAGATGCAAGTATAAGAAATTCCTGACATTTCAGACATTGTGAAAAGTTAATGGTTCCTAAATGGGGAAAAAAAATTTTGTCCTAATTGGCGGGGTGGGGGGAGGGATATTATAAAAACTTCTGACACTGAAATCATCTTGGAACATATATATTCTCTGTTTTGTCTTTTGACTACTGTGAGTGATCATAGGAGCCTCTGAACCTAAGAGTGGTCCAGGAAAGAGAATGCACTGTCACAAGTGAAAACACTTGCTCCTATCTAAATGTATCTTTCTAGTAAGAAGATGCAAATTAACCCCACCAGAAAATGTTATAGTAGAGAGAAACTAAGAGGCATCATTTAAAGACAACCAGAAACATAAACTTTCTTGCAGAAAAGGGGCAAGTGATATTCATAAAGTCAGAAAATGATGATTAATTATTAATATAAATGCTAAATTTTTAAAACAAAAACTTAATTGGCCTAGCCTAATTCATTCAATGAAGAAAAATTATTTTCTCCAGAAAAGTCTTACTTCTCTGTGTTTTCTACTTGCTTTGTTTAAATGGATGGGAATCAAGGTTCAAAATATTTTGATAACCTGTCTACCTTTTAGTAGTTTCTTAAATCATGATTTTCAACAGAATTTTTTACAGCTATATTTATCAGTCTTTTTTTTGCCACTAGTTTTCAGAAAACTAACTTGAGAGATGGATACCCAGGAGTTACACAAGAGAAGATAAGATGCAGGTATCCTTTTGCTGATATGAGTATCAACAGCGGAGGGAGGATCTAAAGTCAATGTAGAAGCATTGTGTATGCTGGTTGTGGCTGAGGCAGTGTGATCTGGGGGTCAGTGACCAGTTTTGAGATGTAGCTACAAGAATTCTTTATGACAGTCCAACCTGGGATCTGTTCTTCTCCTTTGTTTTTCAATGGTCTATGAACTTTTCTAGTAACTTTTAAAAGTTCCTTTCTTTTCACTCAAGTAGAACAGATTTTGTTATTTGCACATAAGAATCCTGATAGATATACACCATATTTTTTTTAATTAAGCCTAGTAATTTTAGAAAATAGGTTCTCATTCACTCACGAAAAGAATAATTTTACATGCTCAATTTCCAGTCTACAAGGTTTGCATCTGATATGTTCTGGGAAAATAGCTGATTAAGGAATGCAAGAAGATTTTTAGAATAAGGAAAAGGATGAGGGATTGGGGTGAGGGGCAAATTGTATTTCATAAATTACCATCTGTAAAAGTCCATAAGAAAGCAAATGTGTGTTGCAGGAATATTTAGCTGCTATGGATGTGAGAGTTGGACTGTGAAGAAGGCTGAGCGCCGAAGAATTGATGCTTTTGAACTGTGATATTTGAGAAGACTCTTGAGAGTCCCTTGGTCTGCAAAGAGATCCAACCAGTCCATCCTAAATGAGATCAGTCCAGGGTGCTCACTGGAAGGACTGATGTTGAAGCTGAAATTCCAATATTTTGGCCACCTCATGCGAAGAGTTGACTCATTGGAAAAGACTCTGATGCTGGGAGGGATTGGGAGCAGGAGGAGAAGGGGACGACAGAGGATGAGATGGCTGGATGGCATCACTGACTCGATGGACGTGAGTCTGAGTGAACTCTGGGAGCTGGTGATGGACAGGGAGTCCTGGCGTGCTGCAATTCATGGGGTTGCAAAGAGTCGGACACGACTGAGCGACTGAAATGAACTGAACTGAACTGAACTGAAAGACCAGGGCAGTGATCCAAACATTCGAGTTTATATATATTTTAGTTAGTGAAGCTTCCTTTTTAAAAGAATAATACAGTAAACAAACAGATATAAATTAAATGATTAAATGTGTATGTCTACAATCAAATAGTCACATGGATGTGCATAAAGTCTTTATAAAGTGTGCAAACACTTAAACATTAACAACCTGGGGTATGTTAGAAGCATGTAAATGGAATTTAAAGAGATTTATTGTTATTTAAGATTAATACAATGCACAATAATTCTCCATTTTTATTTCAGACTTTGTGACTTGAAAGAGTTACTAGCTTACTGAAGACTCTTATCAACTATGAGAAGAAAACTTAGAAACATAATCTCTTCTTTAGAATATATAACTGAAGTTATGAAAGCTTAAAACTGCAAGAACTTAGTTGAGATGCTGCCTGAGTGTTATGGTTCCTACATGAAAATCTAAAATATTACATACAAATTGATTTTTAAAGTATTATTAATATGAAGGGGCTTTCCTGGAGGCTCAGATGGTAAAGAATTTGCCTACGATTCAGGAGAACCAGGTTCAATTCCTATAAGCACCTCAAATGGCAAGCCATCTCTAAATTGAGCTGAATAAACAGTATTCAATCTCTTAGAAGGTGATTGGGACACAGTTGGGCTTCTGAGAACTCAGAGTTGAAGTCTTTGAAAGTCAAAGGCAGATGACAAGGACTACTTGGAGGGGGTCGGGACTTGTTTATTTTAATTAGGTTTCAGGGTTCATGACGTTTATAATTTCTTCCCTGCCCTCAGCCAGGAGAAAGGAGGTATCGAGTGAGTTTGGGAAAGATAGGAGGCTCCCCAGAAGAGGGCAGCATTGCATAAGGGGTCAAAGGAGACAGTGGCTAAGCTAGCTCTGCAGCCTTCTGGGTGGTTAATGGGGATGAGAAAAAAAGACATCCAAGAGGGCAGCTTCCCTGGCATGTTAGAAATGCAAGTAGGAAAATTACCAGAAAAGAGATCGGAGCAGTTCAAATAAACGTTTCATTTAAGAAGTGTATAGGGGAGTAGATGACAGACAGACGTGATCGCTGTGATGACTATGTTCTGCAGTGAGAATCTGTAAATACCTTGTGATCTGTTCAATGCAAGGGCATTTAAGGATAGGACAGGATGACACATTTGGAATGGGTGCTGTTTTGGGAAATTCCAGACTTATGACCTCCTAGAATACAAGAGTGCAACTTGGGCCTTTAGTTCTTTGTTCAGTCCCCCAACTCCTCCCTCAAGGGAAGAGGTCTGGGATGACAGCTAATGGAGAAATGCTTGGTCCTGGAAGAGAATAAGGCTTCCCAGGTAGCACTAGTGGTAAAGACCCCACCTGCCAAGGCAGGAGACGTAAGAGAAGTGGGTTCAATCCCGGGGTTGGGAAGATTCCCCTGGAGGAGGGCATGGCATACTCACTCCAGGATTCCTGCCTGGAGAATCCATAGGATAGACATGGTGAGCTACAGTCCATAGGGTCGCAAAGAGTCGGACACAACTAAAGTGACTTAGCACGCACACATGCATGGAGGAGGACAGATCCCTGTAGCTGCTGGAAGATTCTGAGAGAAAAGAAGTGAGGGAAAGGATGCTACCAGACAAAAGAGAAAGGAGATGAGAACGGCAGGTTGAGCTAGAGTAGGGTAGAACAAAGGAGAGACTGGATAGGTTGCCAAGACTCACTGATTCAAATATGGACCAAAGGATAGGATTTCTTTTCCTCTATGCTTGTCTGAGATTTCAAAGCTCTGCACTGAGCATGAGTGAAATTAGGGGGAAAATCCAAATAATCAATATTGTCTTTGTAAACACATCAAGGACAGAAGATGGATACCTTCTGTCCTGGGTTGCCAGTCTTGTCCATCACCACTTGGATCTCCTTCTTCACTAATCAATATGGAATGAGAGCAGTCATCATCTTGGTCAGACTCCTGAAATATCATAAAATAGAAACTCAGTTTTTCAGTGTAATACTTGGTTGGCAGGGTGAATGTTGGTTTTTTTTTCCTAGGCTAAAATTTCACACTGCTGATTCCTTTTAAATCGGATAAAGTATTCAGGACTAAAATAATGGGAAAATGTTTGTCTCCAGAGCACCAGGCTTTGACAGATGTGAATGTAATTAATTGCATAATCAAAGATGAAGATCAAAGCTGAAATTGCATATACAGAGAAATTCAATATTTTATACTTTATCATGTCTGTATTCAGGCTGTTAAGCTGCTACCAATTCCATCCGAGTGGGTAACTGGAAAGAATCCTTTGGCCACAGCCAGTGAACAACCCCAAAGGAACATGGTCTTTTCCATAACGCCTCCTTGGGGCATCATTTACAGATGGTGAGGGTGGAAATCCTTGCCCCACATGGAAGCTGCAGATATAACCTTAGACTGAAAGGTAGCAAAGCTGATTAAAGTTTTCACGATGACAGCCTTCTGATCTAATCGTGTTATGCAACTTCTCAAACTTCTCTTTTACAATCTAGAAAATGATCAAACTGCTGAAAAACATGGTTGAAAAACAGCTTAACTTAAAAAAAAACAACCAGCTTGACTTACAAAAAGTATTCCTGACTCTCTAAAGAAGAAATATTTTCTATGAGAATGCATTGTTGTTGATAGGTTCCTCCGTTAGAAGTTGTTGCTGGTGATTTTGCCCCTTTTAGTGACTAGAACAGTGATAGAGGCAAGTAATAGTTAAAATATCCCATCCTACCTGGATGTTATAATTAGCATTCTGGCTTCTGTGATCCAGATGAATGGCCTATTTAAGCAGACTATTGGATAAAAAGTCTTTGCCCTAAATGCAGATGTTTGTCCGAGAAGTGAGCAGACTTTATCATAAAGCCTCTGATATTTCATTCACTAATTCCCAAGAGAGTGTGGGAATCTTTTCACTTTGTTCATTTGACTTATCACTACCATTAAAATATTTTAGGTGTTCAATTTTTAAAAAACTTTTTATTTTGTATTGGGTTGAAACTGATTAACAATATTGCGGTAGTTTCAGGTGAACAAGGAAAGGATTCAGCCACACATATACATGTATCCATTCTCCCTCAAACCACCCTCCCATCCAGGCTGCCACATGACATTGAGTGGAGTTCCGTGTGCTATACAATAGGTCCTTGTTGGTTATTCATTTTAAATATAGTAGTGTGTACCTGAGCATCCCAAACTCCCTAACTGTCCATTCCCCTTGGGGGAAGGTGTTCAATTATAACAGCTTAGTTATCATATTTTACTTTATACAGCAGTACATGCTTTGTAAAGCATTCTCTACCTCCCAGCACAGGTTAGGGGTCCTACCTCAGACCATCCTGGTTGTCAGTGGCAGATGGGACACCTGGGCAGGTTTGCCCTGATCCTAGACTGTTGTCAATTTCACTGCTTATTCTTTGCATTTCAAAACTTCTACCACTCTCTGGCAAATTTCTTCTCTCTCCCATCCAATTACAAAGTGTGAGCGGTAGGGGATTACTATTTTATAAAATGCATGGAAATATCAAAACAGCAGTTCTTTAAAGAGCAGGAGAAGAAATCACCTATAATCCTACAAATAAAAAGCAAACTCTGTTCCCACAGACAGGATATTTTCTTTTTCTTTTTCCTAAGTGTTTAATAATAGAGTTGTATCATGTCATTTCATATCTGGCTTTTTTACTTATGACAGGTATAAATTACATAGCAATTTACTAAGTAAATATAACTTTAATGGAATTTTATCAGAGGGTCATAAAGATGTTTAGTAAGTCCCATAAGTGTTATGATATAAACCCCATCATGCATAGTAGGCAGTTTTTAATTCTTCATTATCACACATAGTGCTGTGAACATCTTTACAAGTAATACCCCAATTTTGTGTTATCTCTTTAGAGTAGATTCTCAGATATGGAATTATAAGGAATTATTGATCTGAAGAATATTCGAATTTTTTTTATGTACATTGCTTTAAAAGTAAATTTACAATTACTACTTACTCTCCACTAGTAGTGCATAAGCCTGTTTCACTACCTTCTCCCTTATCAATGATCAATTTTCATTTTTAGTAATGTGATATATGATCTGATTGTTTGAATGTGCATGCTTTTGTTAGTAGAAATGTTGGAGATAGTTTCAGATGTTTAGTGACCACTGAAGTTTCCTTCTTAGTATATATAATTTTTATTCATATGTCTAGAACACTCTATGAGACTTCAGAATATATTTCTTCCATTTCATATAATTAGAGTGTTTCAGTGAAATTTTTATGCGGAATAAAACTAATTAACACTAAATTTAGTGTTAAATATATAACTGGTTCTCACTTCAAGTTTCTATGTTGATTAATGATCTGCGGTTGGTCTCAACTGCTCAGTTCATTCATCAGTCGGTCCTTGAGGAAAAGTTGGAAGATGCAGACTATGGGCAAACTAGCTGCAAAACCCATAACAATGACTAGCATTTATCCGTACAGTGCCAGACATTGTTGGACCTTTCACACGTTAGCTGACTTAATCCTCACAAAAACTCTAAAGGCAGAAACTATTATTCCATTTATACATAAGGATCAGAGGAGTTAAGTAACTTAACCAAGGTCACCTAGCAAGCCAAATTCACACCCAGACTCTGAAGTCTGGTTACAGAATTCATAATCACTCTGCTTTCTTGCTACTATGAAAAATTTGAAACAAGAGAGTCTCAACAAGAACCAGAAGGAAAATTAATAATCATGAGAAAATTAAGAGAAAGAATATTCAAACATAATTTATAATTTTTGCACAGGAAAAAATTAAAGATGTGTGATCCCTACAAACTCCCGACAAAAAACTTCTTCCTTAAAAAAAAACAAACTGAATAAACATAAGCATCACAAACAAAAAGGATGTGGGGAATAATACCTACTTTGAAGATTAACATGAAAATGAAGACAAAAACAGCAACAGCTCAGAATTTTCTGTTTATTTTAGAATCTTAAATATGAATGCCTTTAATGGACTTCCCTTGTGGCTCAGCTGAAGAATCCACCTGCAATGTGGGAGACCTGGGTTTGATCCCTGGGTTGGAAAGATCCCCTGGAGAAGGGAAAGGCTACCCACTCCTGTATCCTGCCTGGAGAATTCCACGGACTGTATAGTCTGTGGGGTCCCAAAGAGTTGGACATGACTGAGCGACTTTTACTTTCACTGGGTGAAAGAGGAAATTGAAATAATGCAGTTGTGAGTAAAGGAGAGAAAAATGTTAGAATAGCACATCCCAAATAAACGGAGCCCATCAACCATTCACGGTAATGCAAGAGGCAACAACAGACTAGACAGCATAGCATTCTGATCTGCAAACAGCAGAATGCCAACCACACAGAAAAGAGGCACAGGAATCATACGCAATTCAATTTGGAAAGAAGATTCTTCTTAGATGAAAAAAAGATTGGCAGAGGCCGTGAAGAGCCTCTCAGGCGCAATCCTACAAGCAAAGCAGCTGCTTATATTTGTAAACTATAAAAACCTATTGCAGATAACCCCAAAATAAAGCAAGCTTTCATTCAAAGAAAAGAAGTGAAAAAAAGACCTTGGGTTTTTTTTTTTTTAAACCCTAGAGAAAGCACTAGAAAGAAGCAAATTCAATAGTGAGAGTCTCTCTCTCCCTCAAAAACAAGTTCATAGTTATTTCAACCATAATAAGAAAAATATAGAGTGAAAGTTCAAAAAATATCTTAGAACTGCATAAAAAATGAACTAAATATGAAGGGACTTTTTAGTCTTAAAAAAAAAAAGCAAGTTTCCTAACTATATCACAAAGAAATGAAAAGTAAGTGTGTTTTCTTTTATCAATTTCTTTCTTTTTATATGTATTTTATTTTTATTTATTTGGCTGCAGTAAGCATATGGGATCCACCTCCCTGACCAGGGATCAAACCCAGGCCCACTGCACTGGAAGGCAGATTCTTAACCACTGGACCACCAGGGAAGTCCCCTCCTGCTGTCTCTTGAGTTACTAAAGTGTTATCTTACCTATCCCTTAGCTCATTCATCTGGCAAATCACTGGTGCAGTCAATCTGGGGACAGACTCAGTGGGATGAAGTCAGAGAATGGGTACCGTGGTCTGGGTGGGGTTAGTCTATAAGCCAAGGTTTGGGTGGGATTAGAAAGAGGAAAAAGTAAGGGACACTGGACTTGGAGCTGTGAGGGTTTAAGGCCAAGACTGATCCTGATCCTATGATCTGCTCTATGTGCTGTGCTGGGCTGGGCTAAGTCACTTCAGTCATGTCTGACTCTGGTGACACTCTTGTGACGCTATGGACTGAAGCCCACCAGGCTCCTCTGTCCATGGTATTCTCCAGGCAAGAATAGTGGAGTGGGTTGACCTGCCCTTCTCCAGGGGATCTGTCTGACCCAGAAATCAAACCCTCGTCTCCTGTGTCGCCTGCATTGCAAGGCAGATTCTTAACCACTGGAGCTTCAGGGAAGTCCCTAAGCTTTGATTTTTAGATCAGCTAGGTTCTATCACTGGAGTGGTTACTGTTTCTCCTCCCTGCAAGTTGAGAACAGAGGCTACTTTGCAAAGCAGTTAACCGTAGTCACTTCTTTTGGTGGCAATTCCTGGGTGAGAGTCTTGTGTGCCACTGGGCCTTCCCTGTGGAGCCTGATGGGAGCTGTGTGTCCTGAGAACAGGGGAGAGAGTGGGACAGGTGGATTTTGCAGTTAGAGAATGGGCCGGAAGTAGGTAAGTACTCTTAAATGGTGTGATAATGGCCATCTATGCATGCTAAGTCCTTCAGTTGTTTCTAACTCTTTGTGACCCCATGGACTATAGCTCGCCAGGCTCCTCCATCCACGGAATTCTCCAGGCAAGAATACTGGAGAGTGTTGCCATGCCTTCCTCCAGAGGATCTTCCTGAGCCAGGAATCAAACCCATGTCTCTTATGTCTCCTGCTTTCGCAGACTGATTACTCACCACTAGTGCCACCTGGGAAGCCCCATCTGCTCTATTCATCTGCTATTAATAACTTGGCCAGAGGAAGGAGATGAAATGTTAGGCTGGGCAAGAAACGGGGAAAGGAGAGTCATCTCTCTCCTCGCTGACATACTGACTCACTTGTGACTTGGAAAAAAACCAAGCCTCTTTGGGGAGTAGGTTGGGATCTTTTTACTGGTGATAAGAGCAAAGAAGGTAAACAACCCCCACCTCCTGCCCCCAAAAGATAAAGTGATATATTACCTTCTGTCTTATTATTGCAGTTGACAATTGAATATTCTTATATCCTGTCCCCATCCTTCCAATAAATTCACCCTTTTTTTCTTATAAAATCAATAGGCAAAGTTTAAATTATGATTATTTGAGTATTATACTATACTGTATGTATTGCACTATAGTCATGCAATAGAAATGTAATATGATTATACTTTCTTTCTTGCATAACTTTTTTCATACATAAACCCCAAATCCCTGTTTTTATTTCATTCACAAATTTATTTAATATTTAATTAATTTTCATATATTTTTAAAAATCTTAAATCTTTCCAACCTCCAGTGGTCTTTCCACATGATTAAATATATCAAATAATATACCAGTTCCACCTTCTTGGAAATCCCCATTATTCTGTTCTTCCTCACCCCTCCCTTTCCCCAGTGATTGGATCTCTTTGTTCTCTAGCCTTCATACATGGTTTGAAGACTTAGGACTTGCTTTCTGCTTTATACCAAGGATATCCTCCTCTCTTGTGTTGGGTTCCAGATCCCCTGAATCATGGATCCGATTTTCCCTTCTATTTTTATCTTATCCTCTTAATTTAGTAGAGTACGTAGTAGCTTCCTTAAAAGGCATGTGAAATGTAAAATGTTTTCTCATTTGCATGTCTGAAAAATGTCTTTATTCAACTCTAATATTTGATTTATAGTTTTCTGAATATAAAATCCTCGATTGAAAACCATATTCTTTGCTCAGATATTTGAAAGCATTTACTCCTTCCTTTTAATTTACTTTTTAAAAATTTTATTTTTTAATTGAAGGATAATTGCTTTACAGAATTTTGTTGTTTTCTGTCAAACCTCAACATGAATCAGCCATAGGTATACATACATCCTCTCCCTCTTGAATCTTCCTCCCATCCCCTCCCCATCCTACCCCTCTAGGTTGATACAGAGCCCCTGTTTGAGTTTCCTGAGACATACAGCACATTCTCATTGGCTATCTACTTTACATATGGTAATTTAAGTTTCCACGTTACTCTCTCCATACATCTCACCCTTTCCTCCCCTCTCCCCACGTCCATAAGTCTGTTCTCTATGTCTGTTTCTCCACTGCTGCCTTGCAAATAAATTCTTTGCTACCATCTTTCTAGATTCCTTATATATGCATTAGCACATGATATTTATCTTTCTCTTTCTGACTTACTTCACTCTGTACAATAGGTTCTAGTTTCATCCATCTCATTAAAACTGATTCAAATGTGTTTCTTTTTATGGCTGAGTAATATCCCATTGTGTATATTTACTTTTAAGAATAGCATATATTCAGGAATGTGTACATATCAAAACTGTATAGATTCATGAATTTTTATAAACTGAACACACTCCTGTAACCAGGACCTAAGTCAAGTAAAAGTCTTCTTAGACATAATATAAAAATCAAGACCCATAAGGGAAAAAATGGATAAATTGATTTTCATCAAAAATAAAAACTTTTGTTTGGTAAAAGAGCTGTTAAAAAGGTGAAAAAAAGCAAACCAAATTTTTCTCATTGACTAGCAGAAAATATTTGTGAGTTACACATCCAGAATATATAAAGAATTCTCTAAACCCAACAATAAGACAAAGAACTCAATCAGAAAATGGACAAAATATTTGAATAATTATAGCTGATGGCAAATACATTTTTTTTAAAGGTTTAACATTGTTCACTAGGGAAATGCAAATTATAACCACAATGAGCTACCATCATATACCTATTTTGGTTAAAAATTTTTTAAATGGTTAAAATAAAAAATACTGATAATACCAAATGCCGCCAAGGGTATAGAGACATTGGATCTCTCATTTACTGCTGGTGGGAATATAAAATGGTTAGAGCCACTCTGGAAAATTGTTAGGCAGCTTTAAAAAAAATTAAACATACGTTTATCAAATGACCCACTAATTGGATTCCTGGGCATGTATCCTAGAGAAATAAAAACATAAATTCACACAAAAATTTGCACTTAGATGTTCATGGTAGCTTTATATGTAATAGCCCCAAACTGGAAACAACCCAAATGTCTTTCAACAGATGAACAGCTAAATAAACTGTGGGACAAAATAATAGAATACTACTTAGCAACATAAAGAAACTATTGATACATAGAACAACTTGGATCTATCTCAGGAGTGTTATGCTCAGTAGAAAAAGCCAATCTCAAAAGTTTACATGTATGATAATGCCACTTATATGACATTCTTGAAGTGATAAAATAGTAGAGACGGAAAACAGATCAGTGGTTGCCTGGAGTTAGCAGAGAGACCATGGCAATTAAGAGTGTAGTACTGACTCGATGGACGTGAGTCTGAGTGAACTCCGGGAGTTGGTGATGGACAGGGAGGCCTGGCGTGCTGTGATTCATGGGGTCGCAAAGAGTCGGACACGACTGAGCGACTGAACTGACTGAACTGAAGGGGGTTCTTTCGTGGTAACAGAACAGTTTTGTATCTCCACTGAAGATTCGGGGGATAAAATGTCACAGAACTATGCACACAGGCAGACACAAACAGGAGAAGGAGAAAGGAATGCACGTTAAAAACTAGTGAAATCCAAGGAAGGTCTGTGGTCTAGTTCATTGTGTTGTTGGGTTAATGTCAATTTTCTAGTTTAGACAATCAGCTATAGTTATAATAACTCCCACTGAGGAAAGCTGGTGAAGATTATACAGGAATTCTCTGTACTATTTTTATCAGTTCTTATGAATCTATAGTTATTTCAGACTACTCTTTTACTTACATTTTTTGGTTTTTGTTTTCTTTATTGTTTTAGAATAATTTTTGGAAAGAGAAAGGTACAAAAAGATCTTACTACCCTATCTCTAAAACTCTTCATGTTGTTTCTGTCTATTATAGTCCATACTTCATTAACTTATAAAAATAAACACATTTGTGGGTCATATTCTTTTTACCAATAAAATATAGAGTAGTAATTTTTTAAAAATTGTCACCATTTTGTAGCATGTGGGATCTTAGTTTCCCAACCAGGGATTGAACCCAGGGCCCCAAACTTTGCTCCCACTCCTACCCCTGCAGTGAAAGCACTGAGTCCTAACCACTAGACTGGCAGGGAATTCCTATAGAGTTGTAATATTTTTAACTGTTTGGACTATGTTAAATTTTATAAAAATTCAAAAAATACAAATGAGTATACAGTACAAAGTTCTTCTCCATTTCGGTCCTTTTAGGCAACCACTGTTAACAGTTTATTATACATTTAGGAAATCATTTTACCGTTTCCTATGGTCATGATGTTTGTTACTAGTACTATTACTATACTTTGTGAAGTTAGTCATCATGGGCCGGGGGTAACAACCAGGACCAAGAGGAGGCACCTCCTTTGTGGTATCCTAGGATGGATTTGACATGAACAGAATAATGATTTTCTCTTCTTTCACATTAACATGCATAAGGACAAGCTACATTTTATTATTTAGCATGGATTCAGCTGCAACAAGATTCTATGGTATACACATACACGCATAATGTATGAGACTCAGAATTGACTAGCTAATTACTGCCTGGAGATTAAACTCATGAAGTACTATGATTAATTGTGCTTCAAGTTTCCTTATAATCACATTTAAATATATAATTATAATATGTTTGTTATAAATATTCAAGCAACCTAAATGAAGTAGATATAAATGAAGCAAATGTAGAAGTAGGTTATCCTTTTTTCTGTTAGTTTTTCTATTTAAAGATTAGAGCATCTTACCTCACTGCTGCTGATGCTCTGCAAGATTATATTTTGGTTTTTAGTAACTGTCATCATATCAGTTGGAGAAGAGTTTGTATCATGACAAATGTCAAGCAATGATTCAGCATGTCTTTCTGCCAAAAGAAACATAATAATGTGTTTTGATAAGCTGCATCTCCATCAATTTCACAGCAACATCTAGTGCTGGGTTCTAAAATGAGTTCCATTTTGTTTAAAATTTTCTTGAAATAGTGATCTGGGATCCTGAGGAAGCTTTGGGCCATAATTTTCACTGGAAAAGATGTGAGGACAAAAGGAGTCCACAGAATGAATGCGTTTTGTTTGTTTGTTTTTTAAAAAGGGGGCAATGTTGCTAAGTGTAACCCCTAATAAGGGACTGGGAATTATATTTGCACTATAGTTGCCAAAGACAGAAGTGCTCAGCTGCTTAGAGCACCTTTCCTGTCTAGCGCTTGAAGCCACATTAAATTGACAGAGTTCTGAACACCAAACAATGAATTCCCAGTTAGTTCCTGGGGGACACTGTTCTCTTACATATCCTTCTCCTCTTATCTTGACTTTTTCAGATAAGCATGCGCTCTACCGTGAAAACTTCTTCCTCTTGCATCTCTTCCTATTTCATTGATCTTATTATGAGTGATACAAAATTGAATGAGTGATCTCTACTCATAGCCTGCATTTCTTCACCATATTTTCTTTCTTTACTCTTTGCAACCTTTCTACTGCCTCCTTCCTGCCATTGAAACCCTCACTTTCTTATCACATCTGCTTTGTAAACTCTTTTCCAATTTGATGCTGCCTCCCACCTCTTCTTTCTTACAGTTCTCTCCTAATTCTCCTCCTTCCTTTCTTATGCCTGAGTCCATGTGTACCTTCTCTGCCCTGCCCCTGCAATTTTCTCACCATCATCGATCCTTTAGTGATCTCACCAACTCTCAGATCTTCACAGTCTCCTTGTAGAGAACTTGCAAAGAAATCCATCAATCCATCCAATCCTTTCCCACAAGCCCTGGCCTACAGAAAATTGCTACTTTGAAGGTCACAAGTTCTCATTAAATGAGTGTTTTAGAACCCATTACCTTCAACATTGGCACCAAGCCATAGTGTTCTCTTATTTTGTTAATTGTATTTCTATCTCTTCACTTCCTAGCGCTGAAACTTTGGAATCATGTTTAACTCAAGCCTCTCAACCCTTGTCTGTATGTCTCCTCTATCAACTTTACATCACTATATTCTGTGAATTCTTTCACATTCTCTTAAACTCACATACCTAGCACCTCTCAGGCCCACTACACGCCATGTCCAACGTCTCTTTTCCTGATCCTTGCAACCACGCATGGGTACTTCTATAGTTTCTTAATAGAGCTTGCTTGGCATGAGTTTCTTCCTCTCCTAAAACATGGCTTTCATTGTTCCCTGTCTTAAAATTCTTCAGTGATTCTGTTTCATTGAAAAAAAAAAAAGTTATGTCCTTCAGTCTGACATCTGATGAGTCTTTGATGGACTCAGTCTCTCTGTGTATCTAATCTCCTGTATTCCTTTCCCCTGACAGGAACTGTTGGTTCTAGTCTTCCGCTCGCCACTGGGATGAGCCATGCTCACTTACAACATGATGCCTCTGTCCACAAAATCAAATCTCGTGATTTTTTTTAGAACCAGATTGAGTCTTACCTCTTCCATGAAATCTTCCTGGGGATAGCCTTGTTTCCTGTCCAGAAGCTCTCAACAAAAATCCAATCAGACAATAAAGTCAAGTAGTTTTCACAAAGTCACACGTGGCTCAGTGGCACTTTTTCCATTACACTTTCTTCTGTGGCTGTTTTTTTCTTGCTCAGACGCTTTCTCCATGCCTATATCACATCTTTTCACTTCCTTCCTATTTTATCCAGCATTAGAGAACCATGGCAAGTCCTTCTTCCCCTTTCAAGTTTATAACAACCTCTTTCTCCTCTGACTGATGTGGTGTGTCCCTGACTGTACTGAACACTTTCAAAAGGTTGGACCACATCTTAGCCTTCTTTGCCTATCTCAGAGTACCTAACTTTGGGTCTTGTACAAAGTCCCTGGTCTATAAATAGCTATTCACTTGATTTCTTTTTTTTAATTTAATTAAAGTATCTATTTACAATGTTGTGTTAACATCTACTGTACAACAGAGTGATTCAGTTACACATATATATACATTTAGCTTGACTTCTTTAAGAGGATCCATCAAATACATGTAAAAAACAAAAGTTTTCTAATAGGGCTTTTATAGTTAGAGAATTTCAAAAGTGAAATAAAAATATTACCTGGTTTTGGCATAGAATTCATTAAAATGTCCAATAACTGCTGTTTTCTGAAACTCTCTATTTGTGACACATAGTGTATTGCTGATTTTCCACTAAAATCACAGAGTTTAGGATCTCTAGGAAGAATAGAAGCAACATCAAAGATTGCTGAGTTAAATCTATTGAAAAAGAAAACCAATATGAGAGGAAAAACATTGACATCAAATAAATAAAAATAATTTTATATAGTTTGAGGATAGCAATAATGAATTCAAAATGCATGAGAGAGAGAGAAAATTTTCATGATTTTTAACTGAAAGGAATATGTTGCATATTTTATGCCTCTTATAGTCTAAAAACATTCTAATAATTTGCTGAAAATTTTTAACTTTGGACAAGAAGTTTCATAATTCTTTAATAATGCATAAAGCAAGTAAAGATAAAAACATCTTGATAAACTGTTGTCCCAACTAGCTGGCTTCATTGATTTTTTTCTTCTCAGTGCTTTAGCTAACTGCTTATTCTCAATATTTCTTTTTCCTAATGCTGATAGTGAGCTCTTTTATTATTCAAAATAGAATAATGCTAGTAGAATGGCCTAGCATTTCACCTTGAAATTAAACTGACATACTTATTTCTCAGGCTTTTGGTTGAGTGGAGTGATCTTATCATAGAGCCTCTCTGTATGAGTTTTTCATTCCTCTTGTCCTGTGATTGTTAAGCCCCATGGCTGATCTTAGAGTTCCTTGCATCAGTGCAAATCTCCTGTCTATGCTGCCATGGATCCTAGAATTAGACATCAGCTCAAAGAGGTCCAGAAGGTAAATGATGGGAACTCTGTTTACAGATTATGGTGAGGGAAACAATGACTAGATTGCTTCACTAGTCACATTGTGTTTCTATTGGCTGTGTGGCACGTGAGACCTTTGTTCCCCGACCAGGGCTTGAACCATACCCTCTGCAGTGGAAGCACAGAGTCTTAACTACTGGACCACTAGAGAAGTCCCAGGTTAATGTTTTATGATCTATAATAATATTCTTAGGGCTTTTTCTCCCTCCATGCTCATGGTTCAAAAGAATTAGCATTGGTCCAAGAATCAAGGGACTGCCACTAACCTTAATACATGGCCTTAGACAAGTCACTTAGCTCTCTGGGACCTTAGTTTGCTCAGTTCAGTACAATTCAGTCTCTCAGTCATGTTCGACTCTTTGCAACCCCATGGACTGCAGCATGCCAGGCCTCCCTGTCCATCACCAACTCCTGGAGTTTAATCAAATTCATGTCCATCGAGTCGGTGATGCCATTCAACCATCTCATCCTCTGTGGTCCCCTTTTCCTCCTGCCTTCATTCTTTCCCAACATCAGGATCTTCTCAAATGAGTCAGTTCTTTGCATCAGGTTGTGAAAGTACTGGAGTTTCAGCTTCAGCATCAGTCCTTCAATGAATATTCAGGACTGATTTCCTATGAGATGGACCGGTCGGATCTCCTTGTAGTCCAAGGAACTCTCAAGAGTCTCCTCCAATACCACAGTTCAAAAGCATCAATTCTTTGGCACTCAGGTTTCTTTATAGTCCAACTCTGACATTCATACATGACTGCTGGAAAAACTATAGCTTTGACTAGATGGGCCTTTGATGGCAAAGTAATGTCTCTGCTTTTTAATATGTTGTCTAAGTTGGTCATAACTTTTCTTCCAACTTTTCTTCTTTTAATTTCATAGCTGCAGTCACAGTCCTCAGTGATTTTGGAGCCCCTCAAAATAAAGTCTGTTACTGTTTCCATTGCTTCCCCATCTATTTGCTGTGAAGTGATGGGACCAGATGCCATGATCTTAGTTTTCTGAATGTTGAGTTTTAAGCCAACTTTTTCACTTTCCTCTTTCACTTTCATTAAGAGGCTTTTTAGTTCTTCTTTGCTTTCTGCCATAGGGTGGTGTCATCTGCATATCTGAGGTTATTGATATTTCTCCTAAAAGTCTTACTCCAGCTTGTGCTTCATCCAGCCTGACATTTCGCATGATGTACTGTCAGTTTCAGTTCAATTGCTCAGTCGTGTCCGACTCTTTGCGACCCCATGAATCGCAGCACACTGGCCACCCTGTCCATCACCAAGTCTCGGAGTTTACCCAAACTTATCTCCATCGACTCAGTGATGCCATCCAGCCATCTCATCCTTAGTCATCCCCTTCTCCTCCTGCCCCCAATCCCTCCCAGCATCAGGGTCTTTTCCAACGAGTCAACTCTTTGCATGAGGTGGCCAAAGTATTGGAGTTTCAGCTTCAGCATCAGTCCTTCCAGTGAATACCCAGGACTGATCTCCTTTAGGATGGACTGATTGGAGTCCAAGGGACTCTCAGGAGTCTTCTCCAACACCATAGTTCAAAAGCATCAATTCTTTGGTGCTCAGCTTTCTTCACAGTCCAACTCTCACATCCATACATGACCACTGGAAAAACCATAGCCTTGAACAGACGGAACTTCGTTGGCAAAGTAATGTCTCTGCTTTTTAATATGCTATCTAGGTTGGTCATAACTTTCCTTCCAAGGAGTAAGCGTCTTTTAATTTTATGGCTGCAATCACCATCTGCAGTGATTTTGGAGCCCAAAAAATAAAGTCTGACACTGTTTCCACTGTTTCCCCATCTATTTCCCATGAAGTGATGGGACCAGATGCCATGATCTTAGTTTTCTGAATGTTGAGCTTTAAGCCAACTTTTCCATTCTCCTCTTTCATTTCATCAAGAGGATGAAAGTTCCTCTTCACTTTCTGCCATAAGGGTGGTCATTGGTGTCATCTGCATATCTGAGATTATTGTTATTTCTCCCAGAAATCTTGATTTCAGCTTGTGCTTCTTCCAGCCCACCCAGCAATTCTCATGATGTACTCTGCATATAAGTTAAATAAGCAGGGTGACAATATACAGCCTTGATGTACTCCTTTCCCAATTGTTGTTCCATGTCCGGTTCTAACTGTTGCTTCCTGACCTGTATACAGATTTCTCAAGAGGCAGGTCAAGTGATCTGATATTCCCATCTCTTTAAGAATTTACCACAGTTTATTGTGATCCACACAGTCAAAGGCTTTGGCATAGTCAAGAAAGCAGAAATAGATGTTTTTCTGGAACTCTCTTGCTTTTTTGATGATCCAGCGGATGTTGGCAGTTTGATCTCTGGTTCCTCTGCCTTTTCTAAAACCAGCTTGAACTCTGGGAGTTCACAGTTCTCGTACTGTTGAAGCCTGGCTTGGAGAATTTTGAGCATTACTTTACTAGCGTGTGAGATGAGTGCAATTGTGCAGTAGTTTGAGCATTCTTTGGCATTGCCTTTCTTTGGGATTAGAATGAAAACTGACCTTTTCCAGTCCTGTGGCCACTGCTGAGTTTTCCAAATTTGCTGGCATATTGAGTGCAGCACTTTCACAACATCATCTTTCAGGATTTGAAATAGCTCAACTGGAATTCCATCACCTCCACTAGCTTTGTTTGTAGTGATGCTTCCTAAGACCCACTTGACTTCACATTCCAGGATGTCTGGCTCTAGGTGAGTGATCACACCATCATGGTTATCTGGGTCATGAAGATCATTTTTGTATAGTTCTGTGTATTCTTGCCACGTCTTCTTAATATCTTCTGCTTCTGTTAGGTCCATACCATTTCTGTCCTTCATTGTGCCCATCTTTGCATGAAATGTTCCCTTGATAGCTTTAGTTTGTTCATCTACCTTGGTTAGTGTTTTTCCAAGTGGTGTTCTTTGATTTCATGCTTTCTGGCCCCCATTTCAGGCTTATTGAACACCATCTCTGGGTTGATGTCCAGTAATCTCCATCTTTAACCATCTCCTCAGCTATTAACACTGAAGTCTCAGGTCACTTCCCTGATGGCTCAGCAGTAAAGAATCCACCTGCAGTGCAGGAGACTCAGGTTCGATCCCTGGGTCAGGAAGATCCCCCGGAGGAGGAAATGGCAACCTGCTCCAGTACTCTTGCCTGAAAAATGGACAACATTCCATGGGCTACAGTCCATGGGATCACAAAGATTCGGTCGTGACTGAGCGACTGAGCATGCACAGGAAGTCTGAGGCAGCTTCTAACTTCCATCTTCATCCTATTACAATAACTGATTTTTTTAAAATAGATCATGTTCTTGAAGATATTTTTGTCTTGGAAGTTCCTTCTTCTTTTTTTATTCCCCCCCAAAAATGTATATGAAATACTGAGGAAGAGCTTTGGCCATCTCTTCTTTTTTGATGACAAGATAAACAGGTAGCAAGCAGCACTGCGTGCATGCACACTCAGTCGCTCAGTCGTGTCTGACTCTTTGCAACCCCATGGACTGTAACCTGCCAGGCTCCTCGGCCCATGGGATTTCCCAGGCAAGAATACTGGAGTGTTGCCATTTCTTCTCCAGGGGATCTTCCCGACCCAGGGATCAAACCTGTGTCTCTTACATCTCCTGTGGCAGGCGGATTCTTTACCACTGTGCCACTTGGGAAGCCCCAACAACAGCATTAGGAAACTGCATTTCTGACATGAAAGAAATGCAGTTTCTTTCTGCTTCTTAGCCCTCTAATTAAAAAAATGATTTATCTCCCTCCTCCTAAAAGAGCGTGTTGACATGTAATTTCTTTTGGCCACAGGATGAGGTATGTAGGATCTTAGTTCCCCGACCAGGGATTGAACCCTGGCCCCTGGCACTGGAAGCTTAGAGTTTTAACCACTGGCCCGCCAGGGAATTCCCAACATGTAATTTTCAGATAACTGGAAATCACTACTATAATTTATTTTTGATAATTGACAATGCTTTCTGGAATAATTAATAACCTTTGGGGGTAAGGAGCTACATACTCAAGAATTATTTGACAGTCTTGGGAACAACCAAAGAGGAAGTATTTAAACAAATAAAATACAAGGCCAATATCATAAAAATAATAGATAGCAACCTCTAATATCTGTACATCACTTTGCAACTTTGAAGTCCCATTTATGAATATGCATGGGCATTTCATATATGTATGTATATACATTATATTTATCTTTGTATACATACAGTATTTTATAATATATGTTATATATATACATGTATAAGGGGCTTCCTAGGTGGCACAGTGGTAAAGAATCCACATACAAGAAACACGGGTTTGATCCCTGGGTCAGGAAGATCCCTTGGAGTAGGAAATGGCAATCCACTCCAGTATTTTTTCCTGGAAAATCCCACGGACAGAGGAACCTTGCGGGCTATAGTCCATGGGGTCACAAACAGTCAGATGCGAGTGAGCACCACAGTATACATATATAAATAAACAATCTATATATCTAGGTTTGCAGATGACTTTGTAAGTAACAATGGCAGAGACGCCCTTCCATGGGTACTGGCTAACCACATGATACTCACGCATGATGCCTGAGAAGCTCAGAGAGAACCTCCGCAGGTCTATAGAGCGTTAACATATCAAGCCTTTCAAACAGGTCCACATCTCTCACAGCCAGCATCAGAGGGGTCAAGCCATGTTGGTTTGGGAAATTTATATCCAGGAACTCTTCAGATGCCTTTAAAAACATGAAGCTTTAAATTTCTATTATGTCTTTACTGCATGTCCATTAATATTATCTTTACATTTTCATCGCCTGGCCAAATTCTCATTTTAATTTCAAGGTACTGTTCCTCAATATCTTGAGAGGAGCTGATGAACTGAAAGAACACAAACCTGAGACAGACAGATTGGTGTTTGAATTTGACCTCCTTAAATTGGTTATTCAACCTGCCTGACAAGGTTATATCAAGGACATTCTGTTAAAAGTTGATAAAATCACCCGGAAGAAATAAGGGACAGCTAGTTAAATACCAAATAGTTGGTATTTACTCGAAATTCAAATTTTTAAATGAGTGTCCTGTATTTTTATTTGCAAAATCTGGCAACCTTATTCCCTGAACTTCAGGGTCTTCAGGTCCTTTCTTACAGGATTGCTTGGATGATTGGAGTCAGAAAATGAAAAGCACTGAGCAGAGTGTCTGACACATGCTCAGAAAACATCTGTGGAGTCAATGAATGGTTTACAATTATAAGAAAAGTTATTGAACAGGATTTATACAGTCAAATGGAGGTGGATATATATATATATACTATTTGTTGTTTTAGTAAAATTTAATTTGGAAAATTCAGAGCTGAGAAGCTACTGGAAGGCCAAATTATCTGAATTGTTTATTTTACAGGTCAAAGTAACTCACGAATTTCCATCTGTATTTCACTTTATGCCGTGTCGATATAGTCAGCATCTATCTCAGTTTCTCCAGGGACAGACTAGAGATAATGATATTACCTCAGAGGGGTGCTGTGGGAATTAATTAGTTTAGTGTTTTTTTTCAGTCTCTGAAAAGACATCACCTCTTATATCAATGTTTATTATTAGTTAGAACCAACATAAAAGCTTTGAGCTGAGAATAGTTTTGCAATAGCACATTAGTTGAACATCTGTTGATTAAGCTCTGGATCCAGTTACAGGTATATGTTTTTAAAACTTGGAGGCTTATCTTTAGAAGTGAAAAATATGGTTATGAAAAAAGACATTGAATTACAACAACAATTGTCAAAATGCCGTTAAAATGAAATTCAAAGTCTTCCAAAAACATTTCTAAGCCTCACTTTATGATGTATGGCAATTTTAGACTATCATTTAGCACAATAGAAGAATTTAGAGTCCTTTGGATTTTGTTGTCCATTTCCCTGAACTCTAGGTGACCAGAATATCTTTCACTTCTTTATCTGTTTGTGCCTCTACCATAAGGGAATAGAAGAAACTGTTTCCTAGCAGCAATTGATTTTCTTTCAGATGGAAGGTCATGTGATCTGACAGTACCTCAGAAGGTAAATGCCAAGAGCCTGTTCGCCAATAATGAATGTCCTTGCTTATGCATGTGGTTTCGCAAGTTACTTTGGAAGAGTCTCTATGGGCAGAAAAATCTAAATAAGAAGAAGATCAATACCCTAAAAAGACAGTATTTTGAAAAATGTATTCTCTTCACTTTCATCCCAGCTAAATATTATGCAAAGCATGGTCTCTCTGATTCCCTTTTCAGGATAAAGATAATAACTGCAGATGGTCCGAAGGGATCTAAACAGCAATTGTACAAATGGTAGTGATGTCAAGGGAACACCTCTGAGCAAGTTGACAGTGGTTCCTCAGGGGCATCTTTGGGAGAACATCATTTCTCAGGGGTGCTACATGACTTCTTCTCCCATCCAGCTAGAAAGAAGGTGTAAATAGGCTGCTGCTGTGTTCTTTTATTATCTTGTTTTCCACCCCAAGTGTCCCATTTAATCCTGTTTCTGTCTCATATGTCCTGCCTGAAACTTTCTGGGACTGCATTTGAAAAGAACTTATTTTTCTTTAAAAGGAGTCATATGCAGTCTGTTCCCTTTTCAAGTCTTACCCACTCACCCAAAGACAGAGAAGCAAACACTGAATTAACTGACCAGCAAGTGCTGAAGTTGTTCAAGATCACCTTGCCATGAGCTTTGCAGAAGTTGCATTTGGGGAGCTTGGATTCCATTGATGGCCAAGAGTCGTCTTTGGACTTCACAATTAGCCACATGGACTGCGGTTTGATTGCTGTAATTGCACAGGGTGATATCTGCTCCCTTTTCCAGAAGAAACCCAACAACCTGCAAAATCACAGCATTCTCACAATCATGTCTTCTGAGTTGGGTCGAAAACTTATTTAGTTGGACACAGCTCTGATTCAAGATATAAGAAATGAGAGTAAGATAGGCATAAAAATCGTGGCTCTAGTGGTAAAAAATCTGCCTACCAGTACAGGAGGTACAAGAGACACCAGGTTCAACCCTGGGTCAGGAAGATCCCCTGGAGGAGGGCATGACAACCCACTCCAGTATTTTTGCCAGGAGAATCCCATGGACAGGGGAGCCCGGCAGATTTCAGCCCCTAGGGCTGCAAAGAGTTGGACATGACTGAAGTGACTTATAGGCACATACAACTGCCATTTGCCTTTTTTAAAATTTAAGAGACAAAAATCTCCACGATATGGATAGTTTGGAGATACTATTTTTTTTTAACTAAAAATCTGTGAATATTTTATGTTAAACCCACATAAAATGTTGAAATCTTCCTGTTACTGTTATCTATAATTTAGAATATAGAACCCTCAAATTCAGGCTTATAGATTCTTGAATGTTTCAGGTATTTCCACAAGTATTTTTAGGGAGAGAATAAACTCTATTCAAAATGGTAATGGGTTAATTTATTCACGGTTAATGGGTTAATTTATTTACAGATTGAGGGACTCAAGTGTGTCAAGACCTGACTTTGAGACTCCAGCCATGAACAAGACAGGTAAACAGTCTCAGAATTTTTTCCAGTGGGTTTTAGCTACTGAAAGGGAGCTCTAGCTCTTTTGGGGGGGATTTGAGACAGACAAATGTTTGTGGTAAACCACAAATGAGGAATTAACACTCCTTCAGTTTCTTCCTGGCCTGAAATGGGTTACAGTGCTGATAGTCACCCACTAAAGAAAGAGAAACAGATACAAAGAAATCTAGACAAATTCTTGTGATTAGTCCTGCTGCCCCAGAAAACTCCTCTGGCCTTTGTGTTAAAACTGGGTGAAAATTTACAAAATGCTATTGTCACAATGGGTCAGCAAATTATTCAGATCAAGGTAGAATCCTTTTTTCTTAAAAAGGTCCTGCTGTGAAAGTTAAGCCTGAGTCAGCCAAAGGCTACAAACCCCAGATCCAGTCAGAAAGCAGTATGGCTGTGGCCTTGAAGACAAGGGATCTCTGAAGGGGAAATAGATGGTGTCAATAATAATGACCTTGCCACCTGATCTAAGGCTTTGTATGAACCAAAAACACTGGGAGTTCATTTGGCTGAGCAGCGTGTTTCTGGTAACTCAAAAGTATATGCATCTTTTTTATTGGCCTAGAGCCACTCTCTCTTACCATGTTCCGAATCCTTCCCTGCACCTACACCTCATCCTCAGTTGCCCTATCTCAAGGGGATTGAAGTTTGCAGCCACCCACATGAAAATGTTGGTGAACTTTGGGGAGGTGAGAGACTCAAACTTTCATGGCTCACTTGGATTCAGATTCCCAAGTCAGCATCCTGACCAGTCCCTTGGCGGAACTGAGTCATCTGAATTCAGCTAATGAGGTTTGGGCAAGATTCACAATGAAGAGGGAAATATAACATGATTGGCCCTTTGAGCCATTCAATGTACAGTGATTTTTAAGGCTTCTATCTCTAGATGTATGCATGCGTGCCTGCTAAGTCGCTTCAGTCGTGTCTGACTCTTTGTGACCCTGTGGACTGTAGCCCACCAGGCTCCTCTGTCCATGGGGATTCTTTAGGCAAGAATAGTACAGTGGGTTGTGATGCCCTCTTCCAGGAGATCTTCCCTACCCAGGGATGGAACTCTTGTCACTTATGTCTCCTGCTTTGGCAGATGGGTTCTTTACCACTAGCGCCACCTGGGAAGCACCCTCATATAGGAGGAATTAGTGTAATATCTATGTATACCCAAAATTCAAGATTATGAAGTGTGGGGGCACAATTCATGATGAGCATTTAGAGGGCTTCTGAGGCACTGCAATGATTTAATTTTTCGTTTTAGATGGTAGATACAGTGGTGCTACTGTCATGGTTTGCCTTTTTTTAAAAAAAGCATGTATGCTAGTCCTCATATTCCAACTACTGAAGCCTGCACACCCTAGAGTCTATGTTCCAGAACAAGAAACCCCTGCAGTGAGAAACCCCTGCACTGCAACTAGAGAAAAGCCAGCCACGAACACCCAGCAGAGCCAAAAATAAATAAATAAATATTATTTTTAAAAAAGCATATATGTTATATTTTATAATTTGTTTTAAAAGTGTTAATAGAAAGGAGTCAATATAGAAACAGAGCTAAGAATAAAGTCAAGAAGGAGGGTGATTGAGGAAGCAAAGATGGCCAAGCAGAGTTAACAGTCCACTTCCATTTAGCCTCCCAAGAACTTGTAGAGGCACTGAGGTATGCAGTTGGGTGAAATTTGTCTTGAATTTTCACTCATTTCTTCTCTTCCCCTTAAAGCCTCCTCCTTGCTGCCCCTCCCCAATTCCAAGTGCCCATATTGCACTTTTATCTGCATTCTTTTTTTTTTCCTAGGCCTCACTATACGGCATGCAGGATCTTAGTTCCCCAACCAGGGATTGAATCTACACCCCTCGCATTGGGAGTGCAGAGGTCTAAACCACTAGACTGCCAGGGAAATCCTTGCATTCTTTAAAAGAATCTTTTAAGTTCCCATACACAATTTTGTAAGTGATCAATAAGACACAAATGGATTATTTATTCATTAATTTATCCATTACTTAGATGTGTCAGGCCTGCTAAGCTGGATATATAACAACAAAGAGGACAATTTCCTGCCCCTTTAAGTCTCATTATTTATTTACTCCTCTTCTCCTACTTTCAGGATTTTGTGCACCTGTTGGACCAGGGGATAAATTTCCAAGTACTGATGGGGCTGGGTGTGGGTTGTGGGGAAGAGGAGAAAAATTCAGACTCCATTATGTGGTCCCACTAGACCATAAGCTGCTCTTCAAGGGTGATGTCTGTATTTGATTCACCCACCATGGTATGAATCTTGAAGTCTGGTATATTGCCTTGGGTATTTTGGGAGTATCTGTTGACTGAGTGAAGAAATGAATAAAGATGGTGCTGTATGGATTATTTAGGGTCTCTCAGTATTCTCTCCAGCTGCTACCCCACCTCTGCTTTGTGCTCTCAAATATTCCTTTTTGGAGGTAGGTGACTATGCTATTCCTAACCATTTCATTCTTGGAATCCTTCGCTTAGAAGACCATCCAAGGGCCCCTGTACACCATTTTTTACCTCTGTTAGATTTTCTTCTGCTGCAGTAATGAGAGGTGTATTCCCAGTCTTTGGATGCTGAAAGTCAAGGTTTCCAAGGATGGAATGGACTTTAGCAATATGGTCACAGATGAGTTCCACATCACCTCTTGAAACTACTTCCAGAAATTCATGAATCAGTTTATTTTTATTCATCTTGCTAGTTCCATGTAATTGCCTGCAAGAGGAAAGAAACTAATTAAATGAGATCCAACAAAGTAGTGGGTGGTTTAAATGTAACATATTCTAGCTTTAATGTCACCTGTTCCTTTTTTTATGTGTGAAATACAATAACAGATTTAAAGACAATTTTGAAAAAGAGGAACACTGTCAATCTTGGTTCTTTGTGTACATTAAAAATTTTTTTGCATACATATTTTTAATTAGGAACAATAATAATTTCACTGTCACTTTGCAGATCTGCTGTGGTACAGAAGAAGAAAGGATGGGTCAACACCGGAATGGAAAGAGTACAGGCTTTGGAGTCTGAGAGAACCTGGGTTCAAAGCCCACCTCCACATTGTGACTTTGGGCATGTCACTCAACTTTTCTGAACTTCCTTTTCTCATATTCCAATATGGAAATGATAATCCCCCTTCAAATGGTTGGTGAGGATCTGAAACACTGTATACAAAGCATTGGTACATTCTATTGCTGAAAATTATTGTAGAATTTTATTTTCTTTTGTGTCGTTTATTAAAACTCCTGTAATTACTTTCTTTGTTAGAGTCCCTGTCTTCCCAATAATATTGTCAACTCTTCAATAGCAGGGAAATTACATGTCACAGGTTTGTGTGTCCTCCATAATTCTAGCACAGTGTGAGTCATAAAAGAACATCGTTAATACCATTCGAGATTTTCCAGGAAAGCCCTAATTTTAAATATCCCATCTCAGTTTTCCAAATCATTAAAATATCTCTTAAATTGCAATTTCTGAAGTCACCAACAACCTCCCGGTGGAGCCTCTTACTACTGGAAATAGCACAAAATCTTTTTTTCAGATTCTATTTTCCAGCTTCAAATTCTGACACCATTGTCGTTGTCTGTAAGCACAGGCTATTTCATTGAGTGGGCAATTTACTTACAATGCACTGATATCTGGTACAAAAAAAAAAACAACAAAAGGCATTTCATAGCACAACTTTATAGTGAAAAGCTAAGAAAAATAAATAAGGAAATGTCTAGAACTGGTCTTCAATGTCCTAAATATTTAACTGCCTTCAGCATTCATGGGCCAGACTACTTAAGCCTTCTTTCTTTCTCAAAGAGTTCGTGTACTTCACCCCAGAAATAATTCAATTTGAGAAATTTATCCATTCGTTTAAGAGGATACTATACATCCTTCAAGAACCTTTACTGACTTGCACAATAGAACATAGCATAAAATAGTTAAGATAAAAATTTTAAAAGTGGCAAACAACAAATAATGGAGAAATGGAATGGCCATGTAGGCTGGAATATGATGTGGAAAGAAAGGTATTAATAATAACTGGAAAACCAGAATAAAAGAGAAAGAGTAGTTTTGACCAGGAAAAGAGTATGAACAAAAGTCTGTACCTAGGAACAATGAGGAGAAAGTGGTCCAGTGGGAATTTACTCTTTTACTTCTCAACAGGTTGGGAAGCCTATGGAATATTTTGGGTAGTGCCTTTTAGGACCATGGTCCTTAAAAAAAAAAAAAGAGTATAATTGCTTTACAATGTTGTGTTTGTCTCTTTTATACAACAAAGTGAATCAGCTAAATATATATATATATACATGTATATCCTTTCCCTCCTAAGCCTCCCTCCCAGCCCCCATCCCACCCTCTAGGTCATTACAAAGCACTAAGCTGAGCTCCCTGTGAGGAGCTTCCTAACTGCTGCTGCTGTGCTCAGTCATGTCTGACTCTTTACCACCCTATGGACTATAATCCATCAGGTTCCTCTGTGCATGGAATTTTCCAGGCAAGAACAGTGGAGTGGGTTGCCATTTCCTCCTTCTGGGGATCTTTAGGACCCAGGGATCGAACCCAGGTCTCTTGCATCTCCTGCATTAGCAAGCAGATTCTTTACCACTGTGCTACCCAAATAACTTCCTGTTACCTAGCTATTTTACACACAGTAGTGGTGTAGGAACATGGTAACTTTAGTAAGATTCCTATGACAAAGAATGGAAAGGAAGAAACAAAATTTTGAAAGTAAAACTTAACAGGAATGTGACATATTGGCCATAGAAAATGAAACATGAGTCCAAGAGGATATTATTGGGCAATCAGGGAAGACCTGATGTTGGGAGAGGCAGGCATTTGCTTTTATAGAAAGGTAAGAGATGAGGCCAGCAACAGAGACAGCACAGCACATAAGAAGAGTGTCTTGTCTCCTTCGATTAAAAAAAAAATGTGACCTTAGCTTAGTGCAGTTTCCTAAACTAGCTTGAATATAAGAATTATACTGTCCACTGGTTATAAATAGGTTCCTAGGTTCCTTTTGACTGGGTAGGTCTGGAATGAAGCGGGGGACTCTCTTCATTTTTTTAATTAAAAAAATTCAATAGTTTATTTTAAAATAGACTTTATATTTTAGAGTAGTTCAACCTCACAACAAAATTAAGTGGAAATCACAGTGAGTTTCCCATATGTCTTCTTGACCCTCCACCATTCACCACACACACACACACACACACACACACACACACACCCCACCACGAACATTCAGCGCCAGAGTAGCACCTTTGTTATACTTGATGAACCTGCATTGATGTATCATTATTTTCCAGAGTCCAGAATTTACATTAGGGTTCAGTCTTGGTGTGGTACATTCTAGGAGTTTAGACAAATATACAATGACATGTATCTACCATTATAGTATACAGTAGTTTCACTATTTTTTGTCTCACCTATTTAAGCTCCCCTCCTTCCTAATGCCTGGCAACCATTTATCTTTTTACTGTCTCTAGTTCATACCGTTTTTGCTCAAGCTTTCAGGTGATTTCTAATATTAGGCAACTTTTGGAAACACTGACCTAGTAATTTGAATACAATCCACAATTTTCTTTGTAATTCACTTTACTTTCTAGTTGACATTTATCATTACCACTTATTCCTTTTGATTTAAAGTTCTTAGGATAAATACTAGCTTTTCCTCCAAGTTTCTAATAAATAATAAACGGAAATAGAGAAGCAGTTTCTCAAGTTTTCCTCTACTTTTTCTCCAAGTGATGTTACATACTAAGGATAATATAATATCAGCAATAATCTCCAACATTTATTGAATGCTTACCATATGCTATAGCAGTAGTAGTGTTAGTCGCTCAATTGTGTCCGACTCTTTGCGACCCCACGAACTGTAGCCCACCAGGCTCCTCTGCCCATGGGATTATCCAGGCAAAAATACTGGAGTGGATTGCCATTCCCTTCTCCAAAGGATCTTACCAACCCAGGGATCGAACCTGGGTCTCCTGCATTGCAGGCAGGTTCTTTACCATATGAGCTACAGGGAAGATCCACATGCCATATTCTCTTCTAAATGCTTTGCATATATTTTACTTTTACATTTCAAACAGCACCATCAGAACAGTAGTACTGTTTCCCATATTTTACAGATGAGGAAAACTAGACATAGGCATAAATAAAACGGGATCTCATGCTGGAGAGATGAGAGCAGGAGGGCCCAAAACATTTAACGCAACTAGCATATAAAGGAACAGTTGTAAAATAGGCCTATTTTCATTTCCTTGTTGGACCTTAAAGGGATGTGGGTTAATCATATTCCTAATTAGCAGTATTGGGCCATGTCTGACTTTTCTCGTTTCATGTTTTTCCACCTTCATCTCTGCTCCGTTCTGCCTCTCCTCTCTGCCTCACAGGAACCCAGTCTAACGTGCCCAAGCGGTATCCTCAGATATGTATGTATCTTTGCAAGGCGAATGGTGCTGTTATGTGTGTGGGCATATTTTAAATTTCACAAACGATAATGTACTAAAGATCTTGTTACTTATTTTTTAACTTGACGTGTTGTTCTTAAGCTTTAGCCTTATACTTATGTGTACCTCTGGTTGTTTGTTTCTAACGGTTGAATAGTAAGGATCATATTCAGTGTCTCTTCCCTTAGTAATGGACATCTAAGTGGCCTCCAACTTCCCACTCCACAAGCAACACTGTGATAAGTAGCCCTTTTAGGCTTTATTATGCACTGCGCCTGTGTTCCTCTGAGGTGAATGGTTTGAGTATATTTAATTTCACTAACACTACTGGATTATTCTCCACAGTGGCTATACCATTTCCACTTCCACCAGCAGTGCCTGTCAGTTTCCTTTCAGTTCTTCTAAATAAAGCAGGCATTTGGTTGATTGCTGTCACTTAAGCATCATTATCCTAATCATTAACATTGAATAAGCAGGGTACTTGGAACTTTAAAAAAAAGCTGATGAGCAAATGATACCCTCAAAATCAGGCCACAGAAAAATTTGAAACCCATATATATGTCTGTTCCAGCAAACGGCTTTGCAAGTTGCACTTATATACTTATTACTGAAACAGTATTTGCAGTATCATTTCAGTTAAAAGAAATGCGTTCAGAAACAAAAGTTGATTAGAACCTGTCCTTCAATAAAGCTGAAAATTAGATATTCAAATAACAACTAGATGAGAAATACATATTTATATCACTAGCTAACTCATAAAGTGGAAATAAAACCTCAAAGGTATTTTTTCCCTAGGTTATCGCATCTAGCAATGAAGTGACAATATATGTTATGGGATTGTAGTTAAGCTCTGTAAGTGAGAGTATTTCAAAAGTAGTATCTATCTCATAAATAAAAAATAAAATTAAGATTTAAGCCAACTGCGGTCTGAGAGTTATCATGTCAAATCACTATAATACTGGGCAGTGTGGTCTTAGTTTCATCATCTACCATTGCACTCAGTTGTGACCGAAGGAAGACGATGATTGAATCAACATATAGCAGTGCTCTTTCAATTATCATGGACAGACCCACTTTGCTTTTTATTAGTGAGTTCCATTTCCTCTTCTGATCTTCACGCTGTACATTCACAGCTTAAATTTTTTTATAAAAAAGCTTTTCTCAATTTTTCTTTTAGGATTGTTAGGACTGATGATATTTTTAAGCAATAACATTTCATTCCACAGGGATTTCTGGCGTAGCATCTGTTGAAGCCCATTTATTTTTATTTTTATTTTTAATTATATGCATGGTTAACCTACTTGTAAAACAAAATCTTTTTATTGTAATATACATTTGACTTGGAGTCTTATGTATTAAGACTTAAAATAATGAGAATCCCCTTTCATGTTGAGAAAATACGACTGAGGATACATAATACCGAGTAGTTCAAGGTTTATACCAAATAAAATTAACAGATATACAGGTGATTAAACTAAAATAAAAGGTTTTTCCTGGGTATAATTCAATGAACACAAGTATTTTTGTATACTTTTTTATCCTTATGCGGTTAGCCTATGGTCTAGAGTCATTTTTATAAAGTATTAGAAGGGATTATCTCAATACTTGAAAAGTCAAAAATAGCTTATTCCAAGAACTCTGAGGATATAATTATTTAAGATTAGGATATAGTTTCCTCTATCAGTTTACCTAATGTTCTTCCATTGGGACATCCCTGGGGAGAAAATAAAGTTGCAACATAAAATGTGGTGAAAAGTGGAGATTCGGCTTACCTGTTCTATGTTTTGCTGAGGAAGTTGGTACACAGTTGAGACACCAAGACAAACAGCAGTCAACATCATCCTAATTCATCAAGGCACTGATTCCTAAAAACAGCTGTCAACGCACACTTCAACAAGGGATCCATTTAGAAGCAGCATAGATATAGATTTTTTTCTTTGATTATTTGCCAATGTTTCACAGCTCCAAGTACTTGTAAAATAAAAAGATAATTACAGCTGGTTCTGTGTGTACAAACTCTTCAGTTAGCTGCAGACTGCTTAGTTTACGGGCTGTCACCTGGGCAACCATCCACTGTGCATTTAGCTTGGAGATTTGAAACTGGGACAGTCTTATTCAAGAAGGGAAATAAGTCTTGCACATTCTTCAGAGTTGCTGTTTAAATGCTTGAAAGAATTAGACTCCTATGCATTTGCATGTTTGGCACAAATGTCGTTGTTACCTTACCCACTGAGATTTTTTCCAGGAAAGCTGTACCTTTATAATCACTGTAATGTGCCAAATAGGTCCCTTTCCAAATCTGAATATAGGTTACGGGGAGGATCCCATAGATTATCCCCAAACTGGTTGTATCCTTAGAATCATGCTCGAGAAAACACTAGTAAATGGAAATTCTTATACGAGATCATATTTCTTGTCTGGACTTGTGCTGCTGCTGCTGCTGCTGCTAAGTCGCTTCAGTCGTGTCCGACTCTGTGCAACCCCATGGACGGCAGCCCACCAGGCTCCCCCGTCCCTGGGATTCTCCAGGCAAGAACACTGGACTTGTGCTATTATCAAGCAAAAATTTCAATAAATAGACTGCATTTTTGTCTGAGTCATTAGTGGTAATAAACCCAGGTGAAAGAGACTTTAAAATTATGGTCTACCAAAGTATACTCATGAGGAAGTAGACTCAGGTCAGTCCAAAACAGAAGGTCATCTGACATCTGTGTGCTGCCAAATTCTTTCTACCACTTCCTGTAGCATGCGAGGGTTTCTCTTCTAACCGTGTACTTCACACTATATATACTCAACTGAATAGAGTTCAGATATTTTATCATAGCAACAACTAACATTTATTAAATGCTTACTAGGTTCATCCTTCACATGAGATGCAGCCCTTTCTTTTGCTGCATTGCATGACATGTGGAATTTCCCCAAACCAGGGATCAAAACCATACACCTAGAGTGGAAGCACAGAATCTTAACTACTGGACCACCAGCGAAGTCCCTGTCCTTTACATTAAAGATGTCATTTAACCTTCACAACAACTCTATGTAATAGATAGTATAATCACCATCATTCCCATGTTACAGGTGAGGACATTGAGGCTAAGACATTTTAAGCTAATAAAAGGTAGAGCTGGGGATTAAATCTGAATAGCCTGACTACAGTGTTGAAATATTCACCACTTTTACTAAGCTAACATGCAATACACACACGCACATACACATACACGCTCATATACTCACATATTCACTCACACACACACTTCAGGGTAAAAACCACTGGGAAACAGCTAGGTTTATGCATACTGTTTCATCACCCAATTCAGCCTGACCCAGTTTGACATGAATCCAAGTACACATAGGTTGTTACTCTGTTTTTACTTCCTCTATCCTCCTTTATTTCTACTCACAGGAAGAATAGTACTCTTTTAAGCTTTTATGTCAAGAGAAAGTTTCAAGTACTGTAGTTTCTGATGTTTAGCATTTCTGTAGGTTACCCTTGGGTACACACTGGTCTGCAATCCATGAACCTTTCACTTGATTCCCCAAAGAGTAATCCTCTTCTTCAATCTCGTTTTCAGAAATAGTCATTCAGATCATGTTTTGTTTTGTTTTGTTTAATAGAAACTCAGTTTTTCAGAAACAGTAATGGGATGAGCATGCAAAACCAGGACCATATTAGGTGATAAGGCCAGCATGGAGCTGTGTAAAAGGCTCTAAGGAAACTTAAGAGAGGACTATCTAACTTGGGGGGATATGTTAGTTTGCTAAGGCTTCCATAACAAAATGCCACATTCTGGGTGTCTTGAACAACAGTAATTTAATTTGTCACAGTTTTGGAGGCTGGAAGTTCAAGATCAAGGTGTCAGTGGGTTTCTTATGTCCTGAGGACTCTCTCCTTGGTTAGCAGATGGATCATTCTCATTGTGTCCTCACATGGCCTTTTCTCCCTGGTGTCTCTCCATGTGTCTTACTTAATCTCCTCTTTTCATAAGTATGCTTGGATTAGGGCCCATTTTTGTTGTTGTTCAGTTGCTCAGTCATGTCCAACTCTTTGCAACCCCATGGGCTGCAGCATACCAGGCTCCCCTGTCCTTCACTATCTCCCGGAGCATGTTCACACTCATGTCCATTGAGTCAGTGATGTCATCCAACCATCTCTTCCTTTGTCATCCCCCTTTCCTCCTGCCTTCAATCTTTCCCAGCATCAGGGTCTTTTCCAATGAGTCAGCTCATCACATCAGATGGCCAAAGTATTGGAGCTTCAACTTCAGAATCAGTCCTTCCAATGAATATTCAGGACTGATTTCCTTTAGGATTGACTGGTTTGATCTCTTTGCAGTCCAAGGGACTCCCAAAGAGTCTTCTCCAACACCACAGTTCAAAGGCAGCAATTCTTTGGCGCTCAGCCTTCTTTATGATCTAACTCTCACATCTGTACATGACTACTGGGAAAGCTATAGCTTTGACTATATGGATCTTTGTCAGCAAAGTGATGTCTCTGCTTTTTTAAGAGATACTACCTAGGTTTGTCGTAGCTCTTCTTTCAAAGAACAAGTATCTTTTAACTTCATGATTGCAGTCACCATCTGTGGTGATTTTGGAGCCCAAGAAAATAAAATCTGTCACTGTTTCCATTGTTTCCCCATCTATTTGCCATGTGATGGGACCAGATGCCATCATCTTAGTTTTTTGAATGTTGAGTCTTAAGCTAGCTTTTTAAATCTCATTTTAATCACCTCTTCAAAGGACTTATCTCTAGACCTAGTCACATTCTGAGCTTCAGCAATACGTAAACTGTGAACTTCCAGATGTTCAAGCTGGTTTTAGAAAAGGCAGAGGAATCAGAGATCAAATTGCCAACATTCGCTGGATCATCGAAAAAGCAAGAGAGTACCAGTATTGCTTTATTGACTATGCCAAAGCCTTTGACTGTGTGGATCACAATAAACTGTGGAAAATTCTTAAAGAGATGGGAATACCAGACCACCTGACCTGCCTCTTGAGAAACCTATATGCAGGTCACGAAGCAACAGTTAGAACTGCACATGGAACAACAGACTGGTTCCAACTAGTAAAAGGAGTACGTCAAGGCTGTATATTGTCACCCTGCTTATTTAACTTATATGCAGAGTACATCATGAGAAACGCTGGGCTGGAAGAAGCACAAGCTGGAATCAAGATTGCCAGGAGAAATATCAATAACCTCAGATATGCAGATGACACCACCCTTATGGCAGAAAGTGAAGAGGAACTAAAAAGCCTCTTGATGAAAGTGAAAGGGGAGAGTGAAAAAGTTGGCTTAAAGCTCAACATTCCGAAAACAAAGATCATGGCAACTGGTCCCATCACTTCATGGCAAATAGATGGGGAAACAGTGGAAACAGTGTCAGACTTTATTTTGGGGCTCCAAAATCACTGCAGATGGTGATTGCAGCCATGAAATTAAAAGATGCTTACTCCTTGGAAGAAAGGTTATGACCAACCTAGATAGCATATTCAAAAGCAGAGACATTACTTTCCAAACAAAGGTCCTTCTAGTCAAGGCTATGGTTTTTCCTGTGGTCATGTATGGAAGTGAGAGTTGGACTGTGAAGAAAGCTGAGCACTGAAGAATTGATACTTTTGAACTGTAGTGTTGGAGAAGACTCTTGAGAGTCCCTTGGACTGCAAGGAGATCCAACCAGTCCATTCTAAAGGAGATCAGCCCTGGGTGTTCTTTGGAAGGAATGATGCTAAAGCTGAAACTCCAGTACTTTGGTCACCTCATGTTAAGAGTTGACTCATTGGAAAAGACTCTGATGCTGGGAGGGATTGGGGGCAGGAGGAGAAGAGTTCGGCAGAGGATGAGATGGGTGGATGGCATCACCGACTCGATGGATGTGAGTTTGAGTGAACTCCGGGAGTTGGTGATGGACAGGGAGGCCTGGCGTGCTGCGATTCATGGGGTCGCAAAGAGTCAGACACCACTGAGCGACTGAACTGAACTGAACCAACTGAAGGATTAACAGAAGGGCGTAGGGAACTTCAAAGAGAGATATTTATATGAGGTGAAAATAGTTCAGCAGGTATAAACCATAGACAGAGGGACATTACAAATAGACGAAACAACAGCATGTCCAAAGGAAAGATAAAGGCACGAAATGTTGGGAAAATTGTGTTTCGTGTATGTGTGTGCAGTTAGCATGCAGAATAAATGAGGAGAAGGGGAAGTGAGACCATTTCCAGCTGAAATGAGAGAGAGATTAAAAGATTTTATTCAGGAACTTGCCTGGTGGTCCAGCAGTTAAGACTTTGCCTTCTAGTGGAGAGGGTGCAGGTTTGATCCCTGGCTGGGGAGCTAAGATCCCACATGCCTTAAGGCCAAAAAACCAAAATACAAAGCAGAAGCAATATTGTAACAAATTCAATAAAGACTAAAAAAAGATTTTATTCATGGAGACACATTCAGGCCTATAGTTTGGAAAAATTCTTACAGCAGGATTGAAAATTAATTCAAGGAGAGTGGCAGATATAAAAGTGAGAAGATTTTTAAAAGAGTCAGGAAAATGATGCTGACCTAACCTGAAACAATAACAATAAAGACAAATTGGAGGAGCTGAGTCACGATATTAGAGCAAAGAATGTTTTAGATTTTCCAGGAATATAGTAGGCTATGCTATTTAGACCAGTTCTTCTATGGACAGCAAATAAGAGGTGTAAGGTTAAATTACCAGAAGGTATACCTGAAGGAAAAGGAGGGCCCACTCATTTATCCATTTAGTATCATATCTTGAATGTCTCTTTTTGTACAAAGCTTTATTCTCATCACTGTAGAAATACCAGATAAATAAGATTGTAGACTAAATGAATAAATAATCAAGGTACTATCAAGTGGTTACAAATGCCAAGAAGAAAATTGAAGTGATAGAGACTGACAGTTGTGGGCAGAAAGAGTTTTATTAGATTGCATGCACATGGAAAGTCTCCCTTATAGGTAAACATTTAATCTACTATTTGAATGAAAAGCAGCAGCCAGTCCTTTGAATAGTTGATGGCAGAACATTCTACACAGTGGAAACAGCTGGGGCAAAGGTCATAATGTGTATATAAACATAACTTGTCAAAAGTTACAGGAAGATGGTGAAGGTATTAGAATTGAGATTGGAGAGGTATTCAGGGGCCATGTTTGAAGGGCCTCATAGGCATCATAGGAGTCTGACTTATTCCAAGTGCAATATAAAACTATCAGAGCACTATCAGAGTGACAATGTCTGCTTCTTTTTTAATCATATTGATAGTTCTACAGAGAAAAGACTGTAAGGTGTAGCAGTGGAAGTCAGAGGTGAATGTAAAAGCAATTGGTGCTTGATTTACTGTAAGTACCTACTTGTGAGTGGAAGCTTTGAAGGCAAAATATAAAACTCTAACAGTATTCTTGGTTGAAGGATATTCTTATGAGTACATTTTTGTAAAAATCAAGGCAGAATAAAATAAAAGGCCTTGGGAAATGACTGCTTGCCTGAGGTCTCTATTTCTTCTTCAGCCCCAAGAATTCAACATGAAATAACATTTTTATAGACTATGTTTAAAGATGCTCAGAAACAAACTTGTAACATTTCCATTTCCTACCTCCACCCCCCCGGTCCCCACATGGCCACCTCTGATCATAGTTAAATATGGAAAAACTACAAGTTTTTTTTTTCTTTTTCTCACTATGGAAAATCTGGTAGTGTTATGGAAGATGTACATATATGACACCTATTTACTTTTTATTGAATATTTAAATATTGGGCAGGACGAAGTTAATATAGTGGCCCTCATCCATTCCTCTCCCATTATTGGGGATGAAGAAGTCAAGATACTCTCAGACAAAGAAAGAAAGTATTGATGAATAACTCAGTATTGTAAACACAACAATAACTGAAACTCCTGGAAGATACATGGTTATTTGCTAGGAGGAGCATCCTTGTTTATAGAATGTGCTCGTTGCAGGAAATCCTTACTTTAGGATTGTCTATGGTAAATCTATGAAGTTAAGGAGCATGGCTTCCTGAAAAATGTTACAAAAATCATTCAGCTATATGTCTGTAAAACGGAAATGTTTCATTACAGAGAGCTTATGTCTTACATGGGAAGAAAGGACCTGGGAGCTTCCCTCTGTGTCTCACACTTCTCCCTGCTTTGCCTGTTCCTGTTGATTGATTATACCCCTGAAATTATTCATAAAGCTTGATAGTGGATGATGTTTTAGATCTGCATGCATCTGATTCGACAATATGATACACACATACACATTTAGCTACTGGATGCAATGATCTTTGAAACATGCCTTTGAGTTCCCCCCATAGGAGATATCAGGTATTTCAAGAGACAGAAAAGCAGAAAAATTAAAATAATAAAGATTTTGGAGGGGAGCAAGGAGCCCTAGCAGAGAAGGCAATGGCAACCCACTCCAGTACTCTTGCCTGGAGAATCACATGGACGGGGAGCCTGGTAGGCTGCAGTCCATGGGGTCGCTAAGAGTTGGACACTACTGAAGCAATTTAGCAGCAGCAGCAGCAGCAGCAGCAAGCAGCCCTAGAAGAGGAATACCTAGACTGAATTCTCATCTTCAATGTAATCTAGCTATGTGACTTGGGCTTGTGCTTAGTCACTCAGTGGTGTCTGACTCCTGGTGGCCCCATGGACTGTAGCCAGTCAGGCTCCTCTGTCCATGGAATTCTCCAGACAAGAATACTGGAATGGGTTACTATATCCTTCTCCAGGGAATCTTCCCAAACCAGGGATCGATACCAAGTCTCCTGCATGGCAGGCAGGTTCTTTACCGTCTGAGCCACCACCAGGGAAGACCATTTTTCTATTTATAAATTGAAGGGGTTGAGTAAAATGAATCCAGAAAACCCCTCTGATTCCAAAAGTTTGAGAATCTAAAATAGAAAATAAGCAAAGTAATTTCATTACAGGAGGAAAATCCAGAAATGAGAAATGACGCAGTGATAAAGTCCTCCCTCTGGTGATCCCCTGGAGAAGGGAAAGGCTACCCACTCCAATATTCTGGCCTAGAGAATTCCATAGACGTCCATAGGGTCGCAAAGAGTCAGACACGACTAAGCGACTTTCATTTCACTTCATTGGTGGTCACCATGTTCCAAAGCCAGCTCTCATTCAGCTATACTCCTCAGGGCCTTTGTATTAATAGTTCCCAGGCTCTGTTAGTGTCTCTGATCCAATAAGCACCCCTTCAATCCACTCTATTCTCCTGTCATTTTGTACTTCTATTATGACAGAGTCTGACTTGTTTTAGAGTTATTTTTATCTCTCTTTTAGATTCTATTTTCTAGAAGACAAGTAACACTTTTTAATTATCTTTGTTCTGCTATTGTGTCTTTATATTTTATGCAGAGAAGGTTCTTGGTGACTATTTCTAGAACTCAATGTACACACAGTAGAGTGAAAAAACAATGAAGAATTTCATGTAGTGGCATTTTGCTTACTATGGGACAAGCTCAAGTTCTCAATAGAGCTATGTTTTTTATTATTTTTCTGGCTAGGTAGAGAGGAGGAGAAAGGATTTCAGTGAACGATAGTAGCAAATGAGATGCTGCAAGTGGAGGGGCTTGAAAAGGACAAAAATTGAAGTTTTGAATCCAATCTTAGCTATAAAAATACACTAATGAATACTTTTGAATATCTGGGCAACCCCACTGTATTGAGTGGGAAAGGATTAAAGGATTTTACAATTCTGAAAAGGGCTTTTTTGCTGAGGCAGCAGTGGATTGGTTGTGAGCTACGTCTTCTGCATATTAAGCAGGACCCATTTGTCCCCTGCGGTGCAGTTGTAGAAAAAGGAGGCAGTGTTTTCAGGAAGACCATGAAGGGACCTGCTGCTTTTAAGGAACGAACACTTTTCTGAGGAACACTTTCTTCCAAATCTCTTCTTTTCCACCTAGAAGGTGGTAGAGTGAATGGCGAGTTGTAGGGTGATGGTGAAGGAAAGGAAGGAAGATAAATTGGGCATCTCGGTCGACAGAGAAAAGAGATGGAGGAAAACATTGAGATCCAAGGGGCATACTGGTCTAGAGAAATTTGATAGAGAGACCAGGGTTTTTTGTGATGCTGAGTAAGGTATATGGGGTGGAGTTGTTGGTTTCATTGACTTAGGTGTTATGTTTTGCTGCTCAGAAAGAGAATGTGAGCAGGGACAGCCCCAACTTTAAGAGATGGAGCCAAAAATGATGTTCCATAAAGTCTTGGCAGCCAAATATGATTGAATGTCAGCTTCATCTGGATAGACTCTATAAAAAACACAGATTCTTGCAATCCCACAGAAAAACAAGTGAAAGATTTGAAATCGCTCTTCGTAGGAGAGGAATATAAATGGTCAACTAACACAGGGAAAATTGTTTAATCTCACCAGGGCTCAGGGAGATGGAAAGCAAAACATTTTTTGTTCAACATACTGGCAAAATCTTAAATGATTCACAGTATAAAATGTGTGGGGAAATGGCTACTCTTTTACACTATTAGTGGGTATATAAATTAGTAATGCTCATTTTGGACATTGTGATCTGGTACTACCTGTTATACTTTAAAATGTACATACTCTTCAACCCAGCATTTCCATTCCTCCATATCCACCCTAGAATAATTTTCACACATGTTCACAGAGATGTAGGCATAATTAATTTTTATTCCAGTATTTTTGAGGGGAACACATTTATCATGGAAAATTTCAAACATGCAAAGTAAACAGTATAGTATCATGAACCCATGTACTTGTCACCCATCTAAGAATGTTATTTATTTTAACTTTAAATAGTAAATATTTAAATAGTAAATAGTCTACATATCAAGTTATGGTAGAAAACTAAAGAGTGGTGCATTCATATTTTGAATTTTGGAATGCTGTGTAACAGTATAAAAAAGGTGGAAAGAGCTTTATATAATGCTCTAAATGGGCTCCAAATCATATAGGCAGGTAAAAAAAGTGAGTTGCCAAGTTATGCATGTAGTATGATATGGGAGGTTGAAGAGGTTCAGAGCACATGCCTAGAAGCCAGCCCTACCATTTAGTAGGCATGTGATTTAGGCACATTACCTGTGCTGCTTCTGCCTCAGTTTCCTCATCTGTTAAGGGAGGATGTATGATAATAATAGTATCTACCTCATCGGGTTATTGCATGAATGCTTGGCCGGCATCAAGTACTAGACATTATTTTTTATTGGAATAGAATTGCTTTACAATGTTGTGTTAGTTTCTGCTGTATAACATGATGAGTCTGCTATCCATGTACATATATCCTCTTCCTCTTGAGCCTCCCTTGCACCCCCCCATCCCACCCCTCTAGATCATCACAGAGCACTGAGCAGAACTCCCTCTGCTTTACAGCAGGTTTCCACTAGCAGTCTATTTTACACGTGGTAGTGTACATATGTCAACGCTATTCAAGGCTACTCTTTCAATTCATCCCACTTTCCCACCCCCTCCCAACATCCATAATTCTGTGTACTTCTATTCCTGTCCTGCGAATGGGATCATCAGTACCATTTTTCTACATTCCATAGATATAGGTTAATATATGATGTTTGTTTTGTATTTCTGACTTACTTCTCTCTGTATGACAGGCTCTAGGTTTGTCTATATCATTTCAACTAACTCAATTTTTTTTCCTTTTAATGGATGGGTAGTATTCCATTGCATATGTGTACCACATCTTTATCCACTCATCTGTTGATGGACATCTAGACTGCCTCCATGTTTTGGCTATTGTAAATAGTGCTGCAATGAACACTGAGGTATGTGTGAATAGACATACTTATTTGTGCAAAGATTAATTAAAAGAATTAAAACTCTATATTGTGTCTCTATAAATGTTTATGTAAAAATATAGGAAAGAGTCTAAAATTATTTACACTCAACTGGTATTGGTGATTTTATCTTCAGTTCAGTTCAGTCGCTTAGTCATGTCCGATTCTTTGTGACCCCATGAATCGCAGCATACCAGGCCTCCCTGTCCATCACCAACTCCCGGAGTTTACGCAAACTCATGTCCATCGAGTTGGTGACACCATCCAGCCATCTCATCCTCTGTCGTCCCCTTCTCCTCCTGTTCCCAATCCCTCCCAGCATCAGGGTCTTTTCCAATGAGTCAGCTCTTCACATCAGGTGGCCAAAGTACTGGAGTTTCAGCTTCAACATCAGTCCTTCCAATGAACACCTGGGACTAATCTCCTTTAGGATGGACTGGATGGATCTCCTTGCAGTCCAAGGGACTCTCAGGAGTCTTCTCCAACACCACAGTTCAAAAGCATCAATTTTTTAGCGCTCATCTTAGGAGTATAGAAATAGAGAAGATGGTAAAGGAGGCCATTTGTTTCATGCATATTGTTTGAAACTTTTACAATGAGGAGACATTTCTACTATAGTGCATGGACAAATTAAACAACCCCCAGGCTCTGGCTCTGGTTACAAATAGTGATTTAAGTATTTCATATTTGGAAGTATATTGCAGTACGTGCTCAGTTACTTTAGTCGGGTCTGACTCTTTGTGACCCTATGGACTGTAGACTGCCAGGCTCTTCTGTCCATGGGATTTGGGATTCTCCAGACATGAATACTGGAGTGGGTTGCTGTGCCTTCCTCCAGGGGAGCTTCTCGACCCAGGGATTGAATCTAGGTCTCCCAGACTGCAAGCGCATTCTTTACTGCTGAGCCAACAGGGAAGACCATATTGTAGTACATAGATGGGCAAAAGCAAAGAGCAGAGATAAATGGAAGATATAAGATTCACTATAGCAAAATAGCAGAAGCAGTTGAAACTGAAATTAGTCCATCTAGCCTAGTCCATCTAGATTAAAGTGGATGGTAAAAGGGCTCTGAGGAGCAGATAGTTGCATATCTGGAGATATTAATGTAAATGTAGTTAGCAGGTCTTACAATATGATACAAAAGGTCGGGATTATACTAAAATTTTACATTTATTCATCACTTGTAGCCAGAATTGTTCATTTCCATATTCATATCTTTCCTCATAACAAGGAAAATCAGAGATTAAATAAGAATATGCCTATGTAAAATATGGTAATTAATTGTCCACACACACCACCCCACACAGCTAGAATATGCTCATTCTGTAAACTTGCACATAATTCTTATGACTCTTTTTAACTCTTTTGTTTTCACATTCTGAGTTCAACAATACATTAACAATAGAATAGTTTAAATAGGAACATGTAAACATGGGCAAACTAAGTCAACCTGCCAGTAGGAACTGTCTTTTCTGGATCTAATACCAGACAAGAAGTTAAGTTACCAACTTGGGAATTAGAACTAGCTGTTCTTGACTTAGCATTATCACCTAGAAGGACTTCAATTATACTTGAAACTTCCTGAGAGCAGGCATCTTGTTTTTAAGTTTTTGTTTCTCAGTTTCTAGAACAGGGTCAGGCACATAGAAGCCGCTTTTAACAGGTGCTTGTTGAATGAACAAAGGAGTGAATGAATGATGAGTTAAGGAAGTTTGCATTACTTCTCTTGAAATTTTCTAGAGATTCCTGCCTTGGTGGCTATAACTCTTTCTAGTCCAAGAAACAGTGGACTTATTTAGGATACATGATATTGCCTGTGTGTTCAGAAAGGTTACTTGATTGTTTTCACACCACTGATTTTACAAAGAGCTTTAAGAAATTGAATAACCATTGTGCTTCCCTTTATAAATCATATTATAGTTCTTTCTGACTTATCTCAAGCTGTGGACACCTTGAGGGCAGGGATTATTCTTCCAACCCCTCCCTACAATTGACTATGACATGCCATGCTTCCCTGGTGGTTTCAGCAGTAAAGAGTCCCTCTGCAATGATACAGAACCTGTCTCTCCATCCAGGAGACAAGGATTTGATCCCTGGATTGGGAAGATCCCCTGGAGAAGGGAATGACAACCCACTCCAGTATTCTTGCCTGGAAAATCCCATTGACAGAGGAGCCTTGAGGGCCACAGTCTATGGGGTTGCAAAGAGTTGGACACAACTGAGCGACTAACATTTTCACTTTTTTCCTCTTCACTGCCATGACAGTAGATACTTGATAAATTTTGCTGAATGAATGAATGAATACTGATAATTTTGATAATTCTGATAGCTTTGATTTAGAGAATTTCTAAGATTTTCCTGTTCTCATAGTGTCTTCCTTTTCCCGCTGTACCTTCTACTGCAATTGATCTCAGAGCTATATCACAGAAAATTCCTGATTCTCTCTGCACAGAGGCCATCAAGGCAGATGAGAATGGTGCAGCCCCACTGCTGTTGCTCCTCTCACAATGTTTGCTTTCTCGCTAAGACCTAATTAAACTGTGATGCCCCTGCATTCCTCTGAGGACTAAGCCAAGGGTGATTTTTCCAGGCCTCTAATCTCTTAAATTGCCTATGCGTCAAAATTCTCCCTGTAGCCATTATTGGTAACACCTTGAAATAACTGCAAGGTATGCCAGAGAGGGAATACGCTTGCATGGAAAAACCCTCGCCTTTGGACGTCCAGCAAAATAGCTCTTAATACAGAAGAAACAAAATCTTTTCTGCCTCGTGAACCAGTGAAAATCTAATAAAAGTGTGTCTCCCCTGGGTACTTTACATCATTAGCATCCTGGCTTCACACTTCACTTGAACAAATAACTTATTTAAAAAGTTTCTCCAGGGAGAAGGAGCCAAAAATAACTTGGAAGGAAACTTTACCTAGCAACCTGATAAGGCTTGTTTCCTACAGTTTCTGAAATTTAACTTCATGCAGCAAAATCTTTGTGGTTTTTCAGTTTCAGATTTTGGCTTGCACTGAAACTTCTTAATGGTTAACTAAAAAGGAAAAAAAGTAATACTCACATGTGAGTAACACGTTACAGTTTTCATTCTATAAAGCATCCATTATAATTGCTACTACCATAATGGATCACTTATTACATGCCAGGACATTCTGTTAACCACTCTGCAAATGTCCATAGAACTTAATCTTTGCCACAGTCCTATGTGGTAAGAAGTATTACAAAGCAAATTTTAATAATGAAGAAATTGATGTTTAGAGGGCTTACGTTATTTGCCCAGTCTTATAGGTAGTAAGTGGCTGAACCTGGGTTTGCTTGACCTTAAAACATACAAATGTATTTCAGCTGGAGAGAATCTTAAAAAGTTAAGTGAACGGCTCTTTGATTCCCACCTTCCCCTCGTTCGTTGTTCTTCAGTCACTTGTTTGTGCCCAACTTTCTGCAATCCCCTGAACTGCTGCATGCCAGGCTCCCCTGTCCTCCACTATCTCCTGGAGTTTGCTCAAATACATGTCCACTGAGTCAGTGTTGCTATCTAACCATCTCATCCTCTGCTGCCCCCAATCATCTGCTGCCTTCACACTTTCCCAGCATCAGGGTCTCTTCCAATGAGTTGGCTCTTAGCATCAGGTAGCCAAAGTATTGGAGCTTCAGCTTCAGTACCAGTCCTTTCAATGAATATTCAGGGTTGATTTCCTTTAGGATTGACTAGTTGGGTCTCCTGGCAGTCCAAGGAACTCTCAAGAGTCTTCTTCAGCACTACAATTCAAAAGCATCAGTTCTTTGGCACTCAGCCTTCTTTACGGTCCAACTCTCACATCCATACATGACTACTGGAAAAATCAGCTTTGATTACACAGACCTTTGTCAGTAAAGTGATGTCTCTGCTTTTTAATACACTGTCTAGGCTTGTTACAGCTTTCCTTTCAAGGAGCAAGCATTTTTAATTTCATAGCTGTAGTCACCATCTGCAGTGATTTTGGAGCCCAAGAAAATAAAATCTGCCACTGTTTCCATTTTTCCCCTTCTGTTTGCTATGACGTGATGGGACAAGATGCCATGATCTTAGTTTTTTGAATGTTGAGTTTTAAGCCAGCTTTTTCGCTCTCCTTTTTGACCTTCATCAAGAGGCTCTTTCGTCCTCTTCATTTTCTGCCATTAGAGTGCCATTTCCTTCTCCAAGGAATCTTCCCAACCAGAGATTGAACCGACATCCCTTGTGTCTCTTGCACTGGCAGGCAGATTCTTTACCACTGGGAAGCACCTTTCCCTTATCCCTGCATTTAATGTCATCAAGCTCTGACTATCGTAACTCCGATATACATATCAAATCAGTTGACCTTGTCTGCTGACCCCCGGCAGTCAAAGCCTCCACACAATCTCCCATTGGATGCTGTAATAGTCACTAGCTGTTCCTACTTCTTTTTTTGCAACCCCCTTCCCCCAATCCATTCCTATAGCAACCAGACCATTGCAAAATGTAAAGGATTTTATATTTTGGACCACAATACTCTCTTGCTTAAAACATTTTAGCAATGCCCACTTTGCTTCACATAAGGGCCATATAGAAGGCTCTTTAAGGTCTGGTCCATGTGTACCTCTTCAACCTCATTGCAACCACTGTGATGGAGACGTCTTCTTTTCGTTTGTTAGACAGATCAGACTTTCCTACCTTTAAGCCTCTGGATATGCTATTCTCAGTCCTGTCTGACTCTTTGCGGACTGAGAATAGCATATCCAGAGGCTTAAGGGTAGGAAAGTCTGATCTGTCTAACAAACGAAAAGAAGACACCTCCATCACAGTGGTTGCAATGACTTCACTTTCACTTTTCACTTTCATGTGTTGGAGAAGGAAATGGCAACCCACTCCAGTGTTCTTGCCTGGAGAATCCCAGTGACAGAGGAGCCTGGTGGGCTGCCGTCTATGGGATCGCACAGAGTCGGACATGATTGAAGTGACTTAGCAGCAGCAGCAGCATGCTATTTTCTGCCCTTAGAAGCCTTCCCTGCCCCCAACCTGGCTGCCTCCACTCTACCCTTCAGCTGGCCCTGAAGATTCTTCTTGTCAGGGTCACCATTGGCCTCCACATTGCTAACAGTGATGCTGATACATATGGTACCTCTTCTTTTGGTTCATGCAGTAAATTTTCAGTTTCCCTACTCCATCTTGAGTTCCTTGAAATCAGGGATTGTATCTTCAGTATGTCTTCATTTCCTAGCAGTCTAGCATAATGACTGGTTTATAGTAGGTGTCTAATAAATGCCTATAAATGAATGAAGGTGCAAGTTCAGGCCTTTGGGGAAAGATTTTTACAGTGGTAACTCTAACTCCCACTAGTGTAGTGAATTGAAACTAGAAGGAATATCAAGAGATGCGGGTTCAAGTCTTGGCACTGGCCATAATTATCAAATTCTTCTGACCTTAGTTTCCTCATCTGCACCATGTATATCACTGTATTTTTTATATCTCTCTCTCCTAAGATTAAAATATTTAATTGCTAAAGCTGTATTTCTGAGTCCTCTAGCCACAAATTCCTTCTTGTGAGTCGCAAAAAATCATTAAATGAGATTTAATTAAAAAAAATCAACTTAAAAAAAAAAAAGGCTTTTTCAGACTTCCCTGGACTTCCAGTGGTTAAGATTCTGTGCTTCCATTGCAGGGGGCATGGTTCCACTCCTGGTTGGGAACTAAGATCCCTCATGCCCCGTGGTTTGGCCAAAAATAAAAATAAATAAATAACAGGATAATTTAAGGAAAAAAGCTTTTAATTATGAAAAATTTTGGACCTAATAGTAGTTGAGAGAAAAGTATACATATCCATGTACCCATCAATAGCTTAAACAATAGCTTTTGTGCCCATGGCTAATCTTGTTTTATTTTTAGCCGTATCTACTTCCCTAGGGCTTCCCTAGTGGCTCAGCCATAAGGAATCTGCCTACCAGTGCAGGAGTTGTGGGTTTGATCCCGTTGTGAAGATCCCCTGGAGAAGGAAATGGTAACACACTCCACTGTTCTTGCCTGGGAAATCTCACGGACAGAGAAGCCTGAAGGTCTACAGTCCATGGAGTCCCAAAGAGCAGCAACTAAAAAACAACGCACTTCCTCCAATTATTTGAAACAAATCCTGGACATGGTATGATTTCCTCTGTAAATGTTTCAGAATGTATGAGATATAATGACTAACAAGTAGCTGGCATTCCTATTCCTCAGTGGCTTAAAAAGTGTTCATTAAACAGCATGTTGCTCTTCTCAGAAACCAGATAACTGGTATAATGGTTTTATTTGATGACTTACCCAAACTGCCTGAAATCTTTGAGGTAAGGGATGGTGGATATTACAGCATCTAGCTCAGTGCTTTGCAATCGATTGAAAGGATGAATGAAAAAATAAGAACAAAACCAATATGTTTTAGGTTTTTTTCATAAAATCATACCCACATGAGTCTAAGGCCTTGTTCTTGGTTCCTTTCCTGAATTCATTACTCTACAGGAGAATTTTAAATTTTGTTAAATCAGCTATAGAACGGGGACTTGAGGGTAGTGTAAGTTCTTTCTTCTCAGGTACAAGAAATATTACAGAAGAAAAATTAAATGACTTCAGCCTCAGGAGACTTTGCCAAACTAACCCGAAGGGGTGCCTCCGGGGGCGGGGCTGGGTGGAGGCTCCGCCCCCGCCCCGCCCCCGCCCGCTCTCTGCTCCTCTATTCCCCTCCTCCCCTCTCCTTCCTGCTTTTCTTCCCGGCAGTCCTAGCGCCCACATCGGCGCTCCGCAAGATGGCGGCTGACAGTGAGGTGAGGTGTCTGACCCCTACCTATCCCTGCGTCTGTTTAAGTTAGCCCCTCCGTGTCAGCGCCCGGGAGCTCAATCTCTTTCTTTCTTTCCACTTATGCAGCCCGAGTCCGAGGTATTTGAGATCACGGACTTCACCACTGCCTCGGAATGGGAAAGGTGAGTGAGTCGTATCGTTGGTTACCAGCAGTTTGGGCCCCGGCTCCGCCCGGCTACTTCCCCAACCTTGACCACAAGTGACGCCACTTCTGCGGGAAAAGTAAGCCCCTTGGCTCCCCGGTCTTCGCCTCCTCCCTTCTGTGGTCCACCGCAAGCCTCTTCCACGTCTGACAAGCCCCGGCCCGCCCCCATCTGTATTACCCCGGAGACTCTGGCTCTCCGAAGTTTTGTTTTCTTTCCTTTTAAACCACTTTCATTAGACTTTTGGTCCTCTAGTTGTTGATCACCCGCCGAAACAGTTCCAGAGGCTACCTTCCGTTCCTGTGTTAATGTCCGTGTAACTAATTCGTTTGTTATAGTAAGCAACAAACTTCGCAGCTGCGTCCCACCCCCCTCCCTTTCCTTGTACATCCGTTTCAAGAGGAGGCCTTTCTTCTGAATCCGGGTGGTTGTCCATCTGCCACACTCCCACCATCTCCATCCTGTCTTTTAGGGTAACCTTTCGAAACAGTTTGTGTACGGCTTTGGAACGTTTAATTGTTCCATTTCAGTGCGTAATGTGACCCAGGCTTCCTTTGCCATGGAAACTCCAAACTCCTGTACCACCAAACTCCAGTTGAATAGCTGAGTGAAATTGTTGGATCACTAAAATTAGTTGAACGCCAAGTTTGTGGAGGAGTAATAGCTTAGGTCGAGATGTTATCAGTTCGTTGTCCAAGAGGCCCTTCAGGTTTTTTGAGTACTGAGGTCAGTAGTTAGCTTGTTGTAATTTTTTATGATCTTTCTGATTGGGAGAGGAAATCCATCTGGTTGTGAATGTCTTGTCATTAAATAGCATAGAAAAGATCCCTGCTGGGATGCTAGTTTGACGTGTGGTCCCCGCCCCACCCCCACCTCCCCCCAAAAGGTAAGACATAACCACCCAGGCAAGGCCTTATTGAATAGGTACTATGTGTTCAGAACTATACTAACAGAAAAGAACAAAATCAAAACAAATCATTTGATCTCTGTGTTAAAAAAACAAAACAGCAAGTAGTTATATTAGTATAAGGATGGTAATTGTGGATTGTAATTGTTGGAGGTATTTTCATAGAAAAGACAGGAAATGTGCCAGGCCTGGAAAGTGGAAAATAACTGCTTCAATGGAAAAAAAAAAAAACAACAACTGGTTAAATATGAGACGGTCCTGACAGGAGCAGAGACAGGTGAAAACCTTTGGGATTTAATGAAATATCTTCACTGGAGTGAAGACTGTTGAAGGAAAATAAATAAGATTATTAAGATAAAACCAGGTTATAGACAGCCTCCAAAGCTAAGTAAAGGAATCTAAATTTGATGCTTTAAGACCAGTGATTCTCAAACTTTAGTCTGCATTAGAATCATAGTTTATAATTCTGTATGTCTGAGGTGGATTCAGAAATTTTCATTTCTGAGAAGATCCCAGGTGCTGATGCTGGGTCAAGAGACCATGCTTAAGAGTCATTGCAGAGCAGTAGCGAGAGACCCTTGATTGTGTGTTAGGAAAGTTGTTTGCCAAGATGAGGTGAAATGAAGGCAAGTGAGTTACTATTTTGGTTAGGTTGGTGATTAGGAAACTGGAGAGAAAGGGTAGGAGGGAAGATTGTAAGACATTTCAAAGAAGTAGAAGATAAACTTGATGAAATGTAGGAGTAGAAAAAAAAATCAAACATGAAACTGCAGTTTCTTGCCTAGAAGAGTGAAGATAAGAAAGTGGCAAAGAGAGAAGAATATTAGTTTTAGACCTGTTGAATTTGAAATAATAATGTCTTAAAGGTAGTTAGAAAATGTAGTAGTTTGAATCTTAAGAGTGAATTGAGGAAACATTAGAGTATTTAATGGATAAATAATCACTTTCCACTAGCCAAATATTTAAAATATCCTCAGGTGAAATATTAAATCCTTCTAACTCCTTATTTGGAGGTAGTTGTTAACAGAGTTATGAAAACTACCTCAAAGTAGGAAATTTGATTTTTGGCTTCATGCTCTTGTTTATAGAATGAAACTAGTGTTTTACAGTTTGTAGGAAAATGGTAAGACTTTGGAGTCTTTTAAACCTTGAGTTTAAAATGTTTGAATGAAATTTCTTATCAGTATGTTATGAGCTGTATGGACAATTTATAGAAACCAATAACTCCTTTTATTATTTGTCCATTGAAAAAATACTGAGTGAACATGTATCAGGCACAATGCAGGGCATAAGGATGTGGTATCAGGCACGATGCAGGGCATAAGGATGTGGTGGTCAGTGAAAACAGATGGTTCCTGCTGTTGCTGAACATATAAACTAATGGAAAAGAAGGATGTGAATAAATAGTGATACAGGTGAGTCTGTAGTTACAGTTGAAATGAGAGCTGAGAAGAGGGAAGGAAACATTTTTTAAGAGCATATAACAAAAGAACCTAATATTGAAGAGTAAGAGGCGGTGATCCTTCAGGTGAGATCTAGAGAGCTTTCAGGGGTAGTTATTACATTTTTCTAATCAAATCTCAATACTTACAGAATAGGCTCCAATTTTGGTCTGTTTTAGTACTGATAGTATTGCTAATACAGTGACTATTTTAAGATGTTCCTTCTTTTACTGTGAAATTAAAATGTGAAGTCCCTTCAGTCGAGTCTGACTCTTTGTGATATGGACTGTAGCCTTCCAGGCTCCTCTGTCCATGGGATTCCCCAGGCAAGAATACTGGAGTGGGTTGCCATTTGCTCCTCTAGCAGATCGTGCCTACCAAGAGATGGAACCCGAGTCTCTTAAGTCTCCTCCATTGGCAAGAGGGTTCTTTACTACTAGTGCCAACTGGGAAGCCCTTTTATTAAAATGAGGTGAAGTGAAAGTCGCACAGTTGTGTCCAACTCTTTGCAACCCCATGGGCTATACAGTCCATGGAATTCTCCAGGCAGAATACTGGAGTAGGTAGCCTTTCCCTTCTCCAGGGGATCTTCCCAACCCAGGGATTGAACCCAGGTCTCCCACATTGCAGGCGGATTCTTTACCAGCTGAGCCACAAGGGAAGCCCAAGAAGACTGGACCCAGGAATCGAACTTTACCAACTGAGCTATCAGGGAAGCCCTGATACTTATTAAAATACTTCATTATAAAAGAAAAAAAGAAAAATCACCTGTAATTCTGCCACCAGGAGATAGCTACTGTCATTATTTTGAGAAAATTCCATGTAATCTGTGTGTGTTATAAACTTGGGTTAAACTATATTTATACTTATATCTATAGCTTCATTTTTTCATTTAACATATGGACTTTTTCTTATTTCCTCAAGCAGGCTTCAAAACATGATTTTTAATGGGTGCATATTAGTCCATTGAGTGGATATGTCATTAATTTACAGCTTTTTGCTGCAGTTGTACCTAAGATAGTTTCCAGTTTTTTGCCTTTATAAATGTATATTTCACGTACAGATTTTCACTCACATATACATACATTAAAATTTTTATTTGGTTTTGTAAACATATTTACTTATTTCTAGAGCACTCTATAAGATCTGATAATTGCCATTTGAACCCCCTCAAAATACTAAATTAATATCTTCATTTTAAAAAGAAATAATTAGAAGGTTCAGTTGAATCATAAAAACTTACATTAAGAATGTAAACAATAATTTATAATGTCCCTGATGGCAAAACCTGATATTTGTGAATATATTTTGACTAGAATTAATTTTAGTACTCTGGCAATAGTGTGTAGGTGTTTTAGGAGAGCAGCATTGCTGTTAGATTGCATCATACATATATAGTAGAAGTAGTCAGCTTCTTGGTGGCTTGGGCTTCCATGGTGGCTCGGGCTTCCATGGTGGCTCAGACGGTCAAGAATCTGCCTGCAGTGCAGGAGACCTGGGTTGGATCCTGGGTTGGGAAGATCTCCTGGAGGAGGGCATGGCAACCCACTCCAGTATTCTTGCCTGAAGAATTCCCATGGACAGAGGAGTCTGGCGTGCTACAGTCCATGGGGTCACAAAGAATTGGACACAGCTGAGTGACTAAGCTGAAAGTGTCCTTTTATGTAAATTGAACACTACTACTGAGCTTTGACAGTGTTCATTTGCTGATACAGAGCGTGTTGCTAGTCACAGTTCATTCTCTTTGATAGGTCTGCTTGATCATTGAGGATCAGACAGTGAATAGTTTAAAATCCCTTAAAGTTGACAGATCTACTTTGTTTCTTGCCAGGTGTCCATTAAAACTTGTTTTATTTTAATGGGCAAAGTTCCCAAATAATGTTTTTTTTGGAGGAGTGGAAGGCAAATCAGAGAATTCATTAAGTATCTTTAAAGAAAGTTAATTTAAAGAGATAAGTTATTTGGAGCATAGTGAAGAGATTATTGGTTTCAGAATTCTTGTTATGTGTGTATGTGTGTGTGCTTAGTCGTGTCTGACTTTTTGTGACCCCATGGACTGTAGCCCGCCAGGCTCCTCTGTCCATGGAATTTTCCAGGCAAGAATACTGAAGTGGATTGCCATTTCCTACTCCAGGGAATCTTCCTTACTCAGGGATTGAACCCTGTCTCTTAGGCCTCCTGCATTAGAAGGTGGATTCTTTACCACAAGTGCCACCTAGGAAGCCTGTGTGTGTGTGCTAAGTCACTTCAGTGGTGTCCGACTCTGTAACCCTATGGACTGTAGCACGCCAGGCTCCTCTGTCCATGGCAGGCAAGAATACTGGAGTCGGTTGCCATGCCCTCCTCCGGGGGATCTTCCTGACCCAGCTGTTGAACCTGTGTCTCTCTTATGTCTCCTGCATTGGCAGGCGGTAGCACCTCCTCCATGCCCTCCTCCAGGAGATCTTCCCAACCCAGGACCAGTAGCACCACTTGGGAAGCCCAGTTATCCTTAATAGTATCATTTCAGTCTGTCAATTTTTACTTGTGTCCCAGGTTTACTATTTTCATTTCAATATGGAGAGATTTATTTTTATTTTATAGAAACCAGAATGGCATTGAGTAGGCAGTAGATTTTTAAAAAGTGAAAAAAAATCTAAGACTTAAAAAAATCTAAAAAAAATTAAAATCTAAGAATTCTTGGGCTAAAGATTACTTTTTTGTTTTTTGTTCCACGTTGATAAATTTACAATAACAATACTAAACTTTACAAGCCTTCTGTTAAAAATGTTAAAAAAAAAAACTTAAATTGTATAACAATAGGAAAAAAATGTGATTACATAGTTTGAAAGTTTTTTCCTCCTTCTTAGGTTTATTTCCAAAGTTGAAGAAGTCTTGAATGATTGGAAATTGATTGGAAACTCTTTGGGAAAGCCACTTGAAAAGGTCAGATCTATTTGCTGGTGTCTCTAAATGAGTATTTGCTTTGAAACTTCTATCTTTAAGTCTTTTGCTGCATTTGGTACATTTAAAGTAAATGTTCTAAAAGTTATGTATAATTTATGAATATAAAATGGCTTCTGGAAGAACTTGGATTTGAATCTGTGGCAATTAATATTTGTAAGATATTTCTGAACTGTTTTTTAATAATAAAATTTTACATGTATAATGTCGTTCTCTGTGAGTAATTTTATTTCTGCTTCTCCTGATGGTGACTTTTCTCATGCTTTCTCCCTTAGAATGTTTGAAAATCCTAATCCAAGATAATGATGGTTTTGCTTATAAACCATACTCCAAATGTTTACTGAAGCACATACTCTGAGAACAAACCTTGATTTCCTGTATTTCACGGGAGGGAATTAACAACTTGGTCTTGGGCTTATATAGGTGCTTTGTTAGACAAATTCTTTTCAAGTAATCTTTGTTTTTGTTAAAAATCTATTCTTAACTGCACTTTAGCTGTTTTTAAGGAACTCTGAATTTTCATATTTCTAGAGATTTTTACCTTTATGGTGGTTTAACAGAATTTGAGATTTTCAAAGCATTGTGACTTTTTTCATTATCCATATGAGTAAGAGCAGGAAAAAAAAAAAAATAGAAATCACATCACTTCATACAGTGAAATATATAGGTTAAATTGACTTACTGTTTTAAAATATTATATGATTACATTTTTGAGTAAAGAGGAGATGTGAAGTTTTTAAATACAGATCTATTCCACTTGAAATGAAGACATACATACCAATAAGGTTAAAGGCAAAACACAATGGATATAACTGAGGTGGGAAATAATTTGTACTATCAATAAGAGAGCCAAACTGTGTATTTGTGAGCTCTGATATTTCTTAAATACTTGATTTACACATATTCACTGGGTATCCTTTATGTGCCATATCTAAAGAAATAGTCAATAGGATAAGATCCTTATTTGCCATTGCAAATGAATTCTCATGAGAGGGAGATAATAAGGTTAAAATTATTAAAATTCTAGATGCTAAGTTCAATGTTGGGATTTGAGTTAGGAAATATATTCAGTGTAGGTATAATACTGCTGTTAGGTAGTATGAGCGAAAGGAGGGTTAGCTCTTTCCAATCCTTTTCTCCCTACAGGTAGTAATAAGTAAGTCAATCATGGAAAATCTGAACTGATTTCAAGGCGAGCTGTGCTGTGATTAAAGAAAGTGTAAGGGATGGATTATTCAGCATAAAGAAAATACAGAGAAATAAGAAGTAAGATTATAATTTATGTCAAGAACAGTTGATTATTAGTTTTCTTCCTCCACTGAGAGGGAATTGAGAGAAGTTATTTTTTAAATACCTTTGATTACGGAAAGTTTCAGGCATATATAAGGTAAACAAAAATAGTATAATGAATCCTTATGTGCCTGTCACTCAGGTTCAGCAGTTTTTCAGTTTCTTATTTCAATATTATCTGTCTACTCCTCTCCCTACTAGGTTTTAAAAAAATAGTTGTTTTATATCAAATGTACATAACTGCTTGTTTTGCACAAAACTGCTTATTTTGATAAATGTTTACATCATGTAAGCATCTTCACTCAAGATACTGGACATTTTTGTTATCCCAGAAATGTCTATAGTGAACCTTTCCACTTGATGTCCATGTTCCTCATTCATGCTGCCCCCATGCCCCCTGCCCTGCCAAGGCATCTGCTGTTCTTTTCCTTTTTTCTTTTAAACCATAGATTACTTTGCCTACTCTACAGCTGGATATGCATGTTATCATACAGTACCATACTCTTTCTGCTGGCTTGTTTTACATAGTATTTGAGATTATTTAGGTTGTTGGATGTATCATTATTTTTATTGCTAAATAGTGGTCTGCTGTATGAATATACCACAGTGCATCACTTGTTGACAGATGTATTCACTGTTATGAATAAAGGAGACCAATCTTATGTGAGGCCTTTTGTAGATGTAAGTTTTTATTTCTCTTGGGTAAATATCAGAGTAGAATTACTGGGTCCTAGGGTAAGTGTATACTTAACTTTATGAGAAACTGCTAGAGCTGTTGTAACATTTTACCTAACCACCAGCAATATATGAGAGTTGGGGTAATTTTCATATTTTCACCAACAGTTGCTTGTTTTCAGTCCTGTAAATTTTAGCCTTCCCAATGGGTATAGGAAATGGCAACCCACTCCAGTATTCTTTCCTGAAAATTCCATGGACAGAGGAGCCTGGTGTGCTACCATCCATGGGGTCATAAAGAGTTGGACACAACCGAGTGGCTGAGCACATATATGTACAATCATTTTGTAGTTTGTGGAATTAATTTGTATTTCTTGTTTCACTTTTGTATTTTGTGAGAAATATTGGTACTGACCATTTTTTTCATGTGCTTGTTAGCCATTTGTGTGTCATTTTTGGTGAAATGTCTGTTCAAGTTTTTTGTCCGTATTTAATTTATTTACTTTTCACTGAGGAATATGTGCTCCAGAGCACGTGAGCTCTGTAGTTCTGCCCTGTGGGCTTAGTAGCTGCCCCACAGCATGTGGGATCATAGTTCCCTGACCAGGAACTAGACCCATGTTCCCTGCAATGGAAGGTGGACTCTTATCCACTGGACCACTAGGGAAGTCCCCTGCCCATATTTTAATTGGGTTTTTATCGAATTGTAGGAATATTTTGTGTATTCTGCTTTTAAGTCTTCACAGATTGTTTTGCTAAGTTGTAAAGATACTATGCTTCTAGAATTTAGCATGTTAGCTTTTTATTTAGGTCTCTGACCCATTGTGAACTAATGATGTGTGTGGTGAGGTGGGAATCACAGTTCAATTTTTACACATGGCTATCTTATTCTAGGACCTTCTGTTGAAAACACTTCTTTTTTCCATTTTATTGCATTGATGCCTTTGTCAGTCAGTTGACCTGGAGTTTACCTTCTGGAATCTGTATTCTGTTTCATTTATCTGTTGGAAAATCCTGATTGTCAGTAGCACATTGTACTGACATCAGTACTTTTATTTTCTTCAGCTTCAAAATCACTGTGGATGGTGACTAAAGCCATGAAATTAAAAGACACTTGCTCCTTGGAAGAAAAGCAGTGACAAACCTAGGTAACATATTAAAAGCAGAGACATTACTTTGCCTACAAAGGTCCATATAGTCAAAGCTATGGTTTTTCTAGTAGTCATGTATGGATACAAGAGCTGGACAGTAAAAAAGGTTGAACACCGAAGAATTGATGCCTTCGAACTGTGGTGTTGGAGAAGACTCTTGAGAGTCCCTTGGACAGCAAGGAGATCAAATCAGTCAATCCTAAAGGAAATCACCCTGAGTGTTCACTGGAAGGAATGATGCTGAAGCTCCAATACTTTGGCTGCCTGATGCAAAGAGCTGGTTCATTGGAAAAGACCCTGATGCTAGGAAAGAGTGAAGGCAGGAGGAGAAGGGGGCAACAGAGGATGAGATGGTTGGATGGCATCACCAACACAACGGACATGAGTTTGAGCAAACTCCAGGAAATGGTGATGGACAGGGAAGGCTTGAGTACTGCATCTTTGGGTTCACAAAGAGTTGGGCACAACTGAGCGACTGAACAACAACAAACCACGTTGTCTTGGCCATTGTAGTTTAGAGCTTCCTAACTTTGGCACTGTTGAAATTTTGGGCCAGGTTGTTGTGGGGCTGTATTTTGTACTATAGAATTTTATTAGTATCTCTGGCCTCTACCTAGTAGATTTCAGTAGCACCCTCCCAGTGGTGAAAACCAAAAATGTATATGGTGGTAGTTCAGTCACTAAGTTGTGCCTGACTCTTGTGACCCCTCAGACTGTAGCCCACTAGGCTCCTCTGTCCATGGGATTTCCCAAGCAAGAATACTGGAATGGGTTGCCATTTCCTTTTCCAGGGGATCTTCCTGACCCAGGGATTGAACTTGTGTCTCCTGTATCGCAAGTGGATTCTTTACCGCTGAGCCATCAAATGTCCCCTGAGGTGCAAAATTGCCTCCAACTGAGAACCACTGAACAGTGTTAGAATAAGTCCTAAATTTAGTGAATGCAGACTTTCTAGCTTTTGTTGTTTTCCCAGATTGTTTTGTCTATTCTAGGACCTTATGTTTCCATTATGAATTTTAGAATAAGTTTGTCAGTTTATATAAAAAGGATTATGATTGTGCTGGGCCGATGATTGGGATTGTGTTGAGTTTATAGATTTTTTTGAGAAGTAACTTTTGGGCAATCTTGAAGCTTGACATCTCTTCACTTATTAAGTCATCTTCATCTCAGCAGTATTTTGTAGTTTTTGGTGAGGGCTTGCATATTTTTTAATTTATTGCTAAATATTTTATATGATGCAGTTGTAAGTGGAATTATGTTTTGATTTTATTTTTCATTTGTTTGCTAGGACATTTGTTGTTGTGACCTTTAGTGACAGTCACTAAATCCTGTCTAACTGTTTGTGACCCCATGGACTGTAGCACACTGGGCTCCTCTATCCATGGGATTTCCTTGGCAAGAATACTGGAGTAAGTTTTGATTTTCTTCTCCAGAGGATCTTTCCCACTCAGGGGTCAAATCTATGTCTCCTGCTTGGCAGGTGGATTCTTTACTACTGAGCCACCTGGGAAGCCCTTGCTACTTCATAGACATACAATAATTTTTTACATTAATTTTGTGTTTTGATGTGGTTAAATGTAAAGATTCATAATCTTTTTGTTAATTCTTTCCCATTTTCTACATTCATAGTCATGTTTCCAAATAGGGACAGTTTACTTCTTTTCCAGTTTTCTTACCTTTCATTTCTTATTTTTATTGCAGTAACCAGGACCCTTAATAAAATTTTGTTTAGAATTGTTGAGAGTAGGCATCATTGCCTTCTTCCCAATTTTAGTGGTGAAACATCCAGTGTTTCAGAACTAAAAGTTTGAGGTTTTTCATCAGTTCAGTTCAGTTGCTCAGTCATGTCTGACTCTTTGTAACCCCATGGACTGTAGCACGCCAGGCCTTCCTGTCCATCACAAACTCCTGAAGCTTGCTCAAACCCATGTCCATTGAGTCAGTGATGCCATCCAACCAGCTCTCCTCTGCCGTCCTCTTCTTCTCCTGCCTTCACTCTTTCCCAGCATCAGGGTCTTTTCCAATGAGTCAGTTCTTTACAAACTCCAAAGTATTATTGGGATTTCAGCTTCAGCATCAGTCCTTTCAATGAATATTCTGGACGATTTCCTGTAGGATGGACTGGTTGGATCTCCTTGCAGTCCAAGGGACTCTCAAAAGTCTTCTCCATCACCACAGTTCAAAAGCATCAGTTCTTCGGTGCTCAGCTTTGTTTATAGTCCAACTCTCACATCCATACATGACTGCTGGAAAAACTATAGCTTTGACTAGACGGACCTTTGTCAGCAAAGTAATCTCTGCTTTTTAATATGCTGTCTAGGTTGGTCATAGCTTTTCTTCCAAGGAGCAAGAGTCTTTTAATTTTATGGCTGCAGTTACCATGTGCAGTGATTTTGGAGCCCCCCAAAATAAAAAGTCTGTCACATTTCCATTTGTTTCCCCATCTATTTGCCATGAAATGATGGGACTGAATGTCATGATATTAGTTTTTTGAAGGTTGAGTTTTAAACCAGCTTTTTCACTCTCCCATTTCACTTTCAGCAAGAGGCTCTTTAGCTCTTCTTCGCTTTCTGCCATAAGGGTGGTGTCATCTGCATATCTGAGGTTATTGCTATTTCTCCCAGAAGTCTTACTCCAGCTTGTGCTTCATCCAGCCCAGAGTTTCTCATGATGTACTCTGCATAGAAGTTAAATAAGCAGGGTGACAATATACAGCCTTGACAAACTCCTTTTCCTATTTGGAACCAGTCTGTTGTTTCATGTCCAGTTCTAACTGTTGCTTCCTGACCTGCATACAAGTTTCTCAAGATGCAGATCAGGTGGTCTGGTATTCCCATCTCTTTCAAAATTTTCCAGTTTATTTTGATCCACACAGTCAAAGGCTTTGGCATAGTCAATAAAACAGAAATAGATGTTTTTCCGGAACTCTTGCTTTTTCGATGGTCCAGCGGATGTTGGCAATTTGATCTCTGGTTCCTCTGCCTTTTCTAAAACCAGTTTGAACATCTGGAAGTTCACGGTTCACGTATTGCTGAAGCCTGGCTTGGAGAATTTTGAGCATTACTTTACTAGCATGTGAGATGAGTGCAATTGTGCGGTAGTTTGATCATTCTTTGGCATTTCCTTTCTTTGGGATTGGAATGAAAACTGACCTTTTCCAGTCCTGTGGCCACTGATGAGTTTTTCCAAATTTGCTGGCATATTGACTGCAGCAGTTTCACAGCATCATCCTTCAGGATTTGAAATAGCTCAGCTGGAATTCCATCACCTCCACTAGCTTTGTTCGTAGTGATGCTTCCTAAGGCCCACTTGACTTCACATTCCAGGATGTCTGGCTGTAGGTGAGTGATCACACCATCATGATTATCTGGGTCCTGAAGATCTTTTTTGTACAGTTCTTCTGTGTATTCTTGCCACCTCTTCTTAATATCTCCTGCTTCTGTTAGGTCCCTACTATTTCTGTCCTTTATCGAGCCCATCTTTTATGAAATATTCCCTTGGTATCTCTAATTTTCTTGAAGAGATCTCTAGTCTTTCCCATTCTGTTGTTTTCCTCTATTTCTTTGCATTGATCACTGAGGAAGGCTTTCTTATCTCTCCTTGCTATTCTTTCGAACTCTGAGTTCAAATGGGTATATCTTTCCGTTTCTCCTTTACCTTTCCTTTCTTCTCTTTTCTCAACTATTACTAAGGCCTCCTTAGACAACCTTGTTGCCTTTTTGCATTTTTTTTTCTTGGGGATGATTTTGATCACTGCCTCCTGTACAGTGTCAGGAACCTCTGTCCATTGTTAGAGTCTATAGTTCCACTAGGGAAATTCTTTTTTAGCTAGATTTTTTTTTTAATCATAATTTATTCAGATCTTATTCTGTATCTATTGAGATAATCATATGATTTTTCTTTTTTATTCTCTGAATGTGGTTAATTATGTTGATTAATTTTTTATTGTGGTAAAATATTCGATGGTTTCCAACTTTTGATGATTTAAGTTTTTCGATGGGTATGATACAAAAACTGGACACATTCAGTGGAAATTGTACTTTGAATTTTGAATTTTGATCTTTTCCCAACGTAGTACATGTGGTACAGTATACTCTGACGATGCTGGGCAGCAAGCTGTGGCTCACAGTCAACCATTTGATCATGAGGGTAAACAACTGATACACTTAAAACCATTCTGTACCCATATACCATTTTTGTCACTTTAAGTATTCAGTACATGATGTAAGATGTTCAGTATTACATCATAAAATAGGCTTTGTGTTAGATGATTTTGTCTAAGTAAGCTAATGTAAGTGTTTTGAGCATGTGTAAGGTTGACTTCAGTTCAGTTCAGTCGCTCAGTTGTGTCTGACTCTTTGCAACCCCATGAATCGCAGCACGCCAGGCTTCCCTGTTCATCACCAACTCCCGGAGTTCACTCAAACTCAGGTCCATTGAGTCAGTGATGCCATCCAGCCATCTCATCCTCTTCTCCTCCTGCCCCCAATCCCTCCCAGCATCAGGGTCTTTTCCAATGAGTCAACTCTTTGCATGAGGTGGCCAAAGTACTGGAGTTTCAGCTTCAGCATCATTCCTTCCAGAGAACACCCAGGACTGATCTCCTTCAGAATGGACTGGTTGGATCTCCTTGCAGTCCAAGGGACTCTCAAGAGTCTTCTCCAGTAGCACAGTTCAAAAGCATCAATTCTTCAGTGCTCAGCTTTCTTCACAGTCCAACTCTCACATCCATACATGACCACTGGAAGAATCATAGCCTTGACTAGATGGACCTTTATTGGCAAAGTAATGTCTCTGCTTTTCAATATGCTGTCTAGGTTGGTCATAACTTTCCTTCCAAGGAGTAAGCATCTTTTAATTTCATGGCTGCAGTCACCATCTGCAGTAATTTTGGAGCCCCAAAAAATAAAGTCTGCCACTGTTTCCACTGTTTCCCCATTGCCATGAAGTGATGGGACCAGATGCCATGATCTTAGTTTTCTGAATGTTGAGCTTTAAGCCAACATTTTCACTCTTCTCTTTCACTTTGATCAACAGGCTTTTTTAGTTCCTCTTCACTTTCTGCCATAAGGGTGGTGTTCTGCATTTCTGAGGTTACTGATATTTCTCTCGGCAATCCTCATTCCAGCTTGTGCTTCTTCCAGCCCAGCGTTTCTCATGATGTACTCTGCATAGAAGTTAAATAAGCAGGGTGACAACATACAGCCTTGAAGTACTCCTTTTCCTATCTGGAACCAGTGTGTTGTTCCATGTCCAGTTCTAACTGTTGCTTCCTGACCTGCATACAGGTTTCTCAAGAGGCAGGTCGGGTGGTCTGGTATTCCCATCTCTTTCAGAATTTTCCACAGTTTCTTGTGCTCCACACAGTCAAAGGCTTTGGCATAGTCAATAAAGCAGAAATAGATGTTTTTCTGGAACTCTCTTGCTTTTTCCATGATCCAGAGGATGTTGGCAGTTTGATCTCTGGTTCCTCTGCCTTTTCTAAAACCAGCTTGAACATCTGGAAGTTCACGGTTCACATACTTTTGAAGCCTGGGTTTGAGAATTTTGAGCATTACTTTAGTAGTGTGTGAGATGAGTGCAGTTATGCGGTAGTTTGAGCATTCTTTGGCATTCATTGCCTTTCTTTGGAATTGGAATGAAAACTGACCTTTAGACTTAGGCTGAGCTATATAATATTTGATAGAAAAGGTTTATTAATGTCAACTTAATGATATTTCCAATTTATAAAGGATTTATTGGGCCATAACAACCCCAATATAAGTCAAGGACAATTTGTACATAAGGTTTACCATTTTAAACATTTTCAAGTGTAAAATTCAGTGGTTTTAAGTATTTTTACATATTTCAAGTTTTCATCAAGACAGACTGAACTCTTTCACTGCCCCTAGTCTGAAGCCTTCGGTAACCACTATTCATTTTCTGCAAATTCATTTATTTAGCTCCTTCATGTAAATAGAATCCTACAGTATTTGTCCTTTTGTGTCTAGCTTGTTTTTCATCTGTCATGCTTAATGTCTTTAGGATTCATCCATGTGGTAGAATTTGTCAGAATGTCATTCCTTTTTAAGATAGAATAATACTCCGTTGTGTGTATATGTATTTATACACACTCACAACACATTTTGGTTATCTGTGTATGTATCAGTGGACACTTGGGTTACAGTAAGTCCCTCACATACCGACCTTCAAGTTACGAACTTTCGAAGATGTGAATGTGGATTGGCATGTCTAGTCATGTAAGGCGTGAATGAAATTGCAGCTGCCCTCTGTCTCCTGTTGCTGACAGTCCGTCTGCTCTGCCATCTCCCGTCTTCCCTCTCTTCCAGTCAGTAACTCTTCTTGTCTGTTCACTCAATGCCGGCCCCTGTATGCCAGCTGTCGTACTGCACTCGTGTACCTTTCAAGGTACTATACTGTAGGATGAAAAATGTTTTATTTTTAAAAATATTTTATTATTCTGGTTCCACTGGGTCTTTATTGCTGTGTGGGCTTTTCTCTGGTTGTGGTGAGCTGCTCATTGTAGTGGCTTCCCTTGTTGCAGAGCACAGGCTTTAGTGTGCATGGGCTTCAGTCAGAGAAGGCGATGGCACCCCAGTCCAGTACTCTTGCCTGGAAAATCCCATGGATGGAGGAGCCTGGTAGGCTGCAGTCCATGGGGTCGAGAAGAGTCGGACACAACTAGCGCCTTCACTTTCACTTTTCCCTTTCATGCATTGGAGAAGGAAATGGCAACCCACTCCAGTGTTCTTGCCTGGAGAATCCCAGGGATGGGGGAGCCTGGTGGGCTGCCGTCTATGGGGTCGCACAGAGTCGGACACGACTGAAGTGACTCAGCAGCAGCAGCAGCAGGCTTCAGTAGTTGTGGCATGTGAGCTCAGTTATTGTGCCTCCCGGGCGCTAGAGCATAGGTTCAGTAGTTGTGGCACATGAGCACAGCATGTGGGATCCTCCTGAATCAGGGATTGAACTCATGACTCCAAGTGAATACATTACCACTGAACCACCAGAGAAGCCACTGTTTTATTTTTTGTGTTTGTTTTTTTATGTATTATTTGTGTGAAAAGTATTATAAACCTCTTACAGTACAGTTTTACATAGCTGATTATGTTAGTTAGGTACTTAGGCTAACTTTCTTGGACTTACGAACAAATTGGACTTTCAAACTCACTTTCAGAACAGAACTTGTTTGTATGTAGGGGACTTAACTGTATTTCCACTTTCTGGCTTTTGTGAATAATGCTGTTGTGAACATTCATGTGCAGATATCTGAGTTCCTTTCAACTCTTAAATATATACCCAAAAGTGCAATATTTTCATCATATGTTGTTTCTGAATTTTTTGAATTGCCATACTGGCTGGCTAAAACTACTATTTTTCTTTAAATGTATCTTTATTATTTTTTTAAAATAATTTTATTTATTGGCTGTGCTGGCTTTTATCTAGTTGTGGCAAGCAGGGGCTACTCTGGTTGTGGTGTGAGGGCTTCTCATTGCTGTGGCTTCTCTTATTGTGGAGCATGGGCTCTAGGGGGCTCAGGCTTCAGTAGTTACAGCTCCCAGGCTCTGGAGCACAGGCTCAATAGTTGTGGCTTATAGGCTCTGCTGCTCCAGAGCAATGTGGGATCCTCATGGATCAAGGATCGAACCCATGTCTCCTGCATTGGCAGGCAGATTCTTTACCACTGAGCCACCAGGAAAGCCCTTTTACTTGGTTTTTGAAGAATAGTTTTGCTAAAGAATTTTAGCTTGAAAAATTTCCCCTCCAGTTCTTTAAAGATGTGGTTCCATTGTTTTCTCTATAATTTTTGATGAGAAATTAGGTGACACTCGTTTTTGTTCTAGCTTGGTGCTCTTTTCTCTGGCTACTTTCAAGATTTTTTTTCTTTATCTTTTTAAGCTGACTATGAATATTCATAGGTGTATTTTGTTTGTGTTTTTCCTGTTTAGTTTTATTAATATTGAATATATTAATATTAAAAACAACTTGTTTTTCACCAAATTGGGGAAGTTTTGGGCATTATTATTAATTTCTTTTTTACTCTTTGGCCACACTGTACAGCCTTTGGGACCTTAGTTCCCTAATCAGGGATTATACTTGTGCCCCTTGCAGTGGGAGTGCTGAGTCTTAACTGCTGGACCACCAGGGAAGTCCCATTTGCCATTATTTTTTCAATATATTTCTGTCCTAGTCTCTTTTTCTGTAATTTAAGTAATATTTGACTTCTTGATACTGCCCCACAGGTCTCTGAGGCTCTACTGTACTCAGTCCTTTTTTTTTTTTCTCTCTCTCATATAATTTCTTAGAATTTATCTTCTGCTGTCTCCAGTTTGCTGTTAAACCCACTTAAGGTATTTTCCAATTCAGTTATTGTAGTTTTTAAGTCTAGAATTTTTTGGTTCCTTTTATGATGTGTAATTCTCTGTGATTGCTTATCTCTAAGTTGTTTTGAAAATACTGCCCTTTAGGCCTCCAGTTGTGATATCTAGGTTTTGAGGTTGAATTTGTTCACTGTATTCTCTTGAGTATACGTCACATTTTCTTGGGTTTTTTAATTTGTTTTGTGTCTCTTTGTGTGCACTCAGTTGCTCAGTCCTTGTGATCTCATGGATTGTAGCCCTCCGGGCCCCTCTGCCCATGAAATTTTCCAGACAAGCATACTGAACTGGAGTGCTATTTCCTACTCCAGGGATCTTCCCGACCCAGGGATCGACCCACATCTCTTGCATCTCCTGCATTGGCAATGGATTCTTTACCACTGGTGCCACCTGGAAAGCCTTTTTTTTGCGGGGGGTGGGGGGTGGGGTGGGGTGGTGGTGGTTCAATAATTTCTTAACTTTATACTTGTATTTTGAGTGAATGTATAGGTTAGATTCTGTTGTGTTTTCTGAAGAACACTTTAGTTTTAGCACGCAGTTTGCTTAATTGGAGTAAAATTCCATTCTCTCTTCGTTGGTGACAGCAGCTGAAATCTTTTCTCTGAAGTTTCTTCTTTGTCAGTGTACTCTGGAGTTTCTACTGCACATGCATGGCTTGACAGCCAAGATTTGGGGCAGAGTTTATTTGCAAAGTTTGGGGTTTACCCCTGGTTGTGCACAAATTAGTCTGCCCTTTAGGTCAGAAATTCTCATGATGTGGTCTGAGGACTTCTGTTGGACCCTGAGAACATTCTCTGTATTTTACTATTTTTAGTTATTCTAAAGAAAGATTTTTTTTAACATTTAGATAACTACTTAAAATTAATTTTTGTGAGTGAAATGAGGCAGTGATCTTTTTTATTCTGTTGGATAGCCAGCATTTTCTGAATTATTGATTATGCTCTCTTTACCATATATTGAGTTCTGTACATACTTGGGTTTGTTTCTGAAATATGAATACTTTGTATTCTTATAAATATGCTATTTTATTTTAATTATTATATATTTATTGTATATTCTGGTAGGACAAAAATATGCTCCCATTATATTTCTCTTCCAAAATTTTCTTTTAAAAAAAAATGATTATTTGACTGCATCAGGACTTGTGGCATGTGGGATCTAGTTCCCTGACCAGGGATTGAACACGGCCCCTGCATTGGGAGCACAAGATCTTAGCCACTGGACCACCAGGGAAGTCCCTCCAAAATTTTCTTAACTCTTTTTATACTTTTATTTCTTCGTATTAATTTTTTCCTTGGCATGAAGACAACTTTATTAACTGTACTAAAAATAAATACCTATCTATATCCATTCAACAAGATAGTTTGAAGTACTTTTTGAGATGTCATATTAAATTAATAACTTTTAGTTCTAGTAAATACACTTCTAATATGGAATTCTCTGTATAACATGGCTTTAAATCTAATGTTGACCATGATTACCCATTCCTTTTTTTTTAAATGGAAGTATAATCGACATATAACATTTTATTAGTTTTCGCTGTACAGTAGAGTGATTTGATTTTTATATATATTGAAAAATGATCACCACAGGTCTAGTTAGCGTCCATCACTGTACATTGTAACATCATTTTTTTCTTGTTTTGAGAATTTAAGATTTATCAACTTTAAAATATGCAGTACAGTATTATTAACTGTAGTCACTGCTGTACATTCTATCCCAATGATTTACTTATTTTATAACTGAAAGTTTATACCTTTTAATGCCCTTCACTCATTTCACCTCCCCTCCCCTACCTCTGACCACCAACTATCCTTTCTCTGCGTCTGTGAGCTTAGTTTTTTGTTGTTGTTTTTTGAAAAGTTTCCTTATATATTATATTCTGTTTTTATCTGACCTGTTTCACTTAGTATAGTGCCCTCAGAGTTTATCCATGTTGTTGCATATGGCAAGATTTCATTCCTTTTTGTGACGAAGTAATATTCCATTGTATGTGTATACCACATTTTCTTTATCCATTAATCCATATTAAGTTGTTTGTATATCTTGGCCTCTGTAATAATGCTGCAGTGGTGGGGTGCGTATATCTTTCCAAGTTATTGTTTTCTTTGGATAAATACTCAAGAGTGGAATTGCTGGGTCATATGGTAGTTCTGGTTTTTAATATTTTGGGTGCCTCTGTACTGTTTTGCATAGTGGTGGCACCAGTTTACATTCCCACCAGTAGTGAACAAGAGTTCCCTTTTCTCCACACCTTCAGTTCAGTTCAGTCGCTCAGTCATGTCCAACTCTTTGTGACCCCATGAACTGCAGCACGCCAGGCCTCCCTGTCCATCACCAACTCCCAAAGTTTACCCAAACTCATGTCCATCGAGTCGGTGATGCCATCCAGCCATCTCATCCTCTGTTATCCCCTTCTCCTCCTGCCCCCAATCCTTCCCAACATCAGGGTCTTTTCCAGTGAGTCAACTCTTCGCATGAGGTGGCCAAAGTATTGGAGTTTGAGCCTCAGCATCAGTCCTTCCAATGAACACCCAAGACAGATCTCCTTTAGGATGAACTGGTTGGATCTCCTTGCAGTCTGAGGGACTCTCAAGAGTCTTCTCCAACACCACAGTTCAAAAGCATCAATTCTTTGGCGCTCAGCTTTCTTCACAGTCCAACTCTCACATCCATACATGACCACTGGAAAAACCATAGCCTTGAACAGACGAACCTTTGTTGGCAAAGTAATATCTCTGCTTTGTAGTATGCTATCTAGGTTGGTCATAACCCTCCTTCCAAGGAGTAAGCGTCTTTTAATTTCATGGCTGCAGTCACCATCTGCAGTGATTTTGGAGCCCCAAAAAATAAAGTCTGACACTGTTTTCCCCATCTATTTCCCATGAAGTGATGGGACCAGTGCCGTGATCTTAGTTTTCTGAATGTTGAGCTTTAAGCCCACTTTTTCATTCTCCTCTTTCACTTTCATCAAGAGGCTTTTTAGTTCCTCTTCACTTTCTGCCATAAGGGTGGTGTCATCTGCATATCTGGGTTTATTGATATTTCTCCTGGCAATCTTGATTCCAGTTTGTGCTTCTTCCAGCCCAGTATTTCTCATGATGTACTGTGCGTATAAGTTACACAAGCAGGGTGACAATATGCACCCTTGACGTACTCCTTACATCATGCAAAATGTCAGGCTGGATGAAGCACAAGCTAGAATCAAGATTTCAGGGAGAAATGTTAATAACCTCAGATATGCAGATGACACCACCCTTACGGCAGAAAGTGAAGAGGAGCTAAAGAGCCTCTTGAAAGTGAAAGGGGAGAGTGGAAAAGTTGGTTTAAAACCCAACATTCAGAAAACTAAGATCATGGCATCTGGTCCTATCACTTCATGGCAAATATATGGGGAAAAGGTGACAGACTTTTTTTGGGGAGGCTCCAAAATCACTACAGATGGTGACTGCAGCTGTGAAATTAAAAGACGCTTGCTCTTTGGAAGAAAAGTTATGACCAACCTAGACAGTATTTTAAAAAGCAGAGACATTACTTTGCCAACAAAGATCCATATAGTCAAAGCTATGGTTTTTCTAATAGTCATGTATGGATGTGAGAGTTGGACTATAAAGAGAACTGACTGCTGAAGAACTGATGCTTTAGAACTGTGGTGTTGGAGAAGATTCTTGAGAGTCCCTTGGACAGCTAGGAGATTCAGCCAGTCCATCCTAAAGGAAATCAATCCTGAATATTTGTTGGAAGGACTGATGCTGAGGCTGAAACTACAATATTTTGGCCACCTGATTTGAAGAACTGACTCATTTGAAAAGACCATGATTCTGGGAAAGATTGAAGGCAGGAGGAGATGGTTGGATGGCATCACTGACTCAATGGACATGAGTTTGAGTAAACTCTGGCAGTTGGTGAGGGACAGGGAGTCCTGGTGTGCTGCAGGCCATGGGGTTGCAAAGAGTCGAACACTACTTAGCGACTGAACTGAACTGATGATTTCCTTTGTTGTACAGAAGCTTTTTAGTTTGATGTCCCACTTGTTCACTTTTGCTTTTGTTTTGTTACATTTCCTTTTGAAATCAGATCCAAAAGAATCATCATCAAGATTTATGTCAAGCAGCATACCACCTATGTTTTCTAAGAATTTTATGCTTTCAAGTCTTATGTTCAAGTCTTTAATCCATTTTGGTATAAATTTTGTATATAGTTTTTATTCCAAGCACCTCCAGCTACTGTTTTTATGCAGGAATCACAGTGCCAAATGCCCAGAGCTCATCTCTTCATCTTGGTTTTGCCACAGAAGGAGCCAAGTGTATTTGGCATGCTGGGTGATTTCAGTTTTCATTACCATTTTTCTTAGGGAGGCACCATAACCTGTCACATATTTGCCCATGATTCTTACCTTCTTGGAGCTCCCCCAGTGGCTAAGAAGGTAAAGAATCTGCCTGCAGTGTAGGAGACTGGATTCAGTCCCTGGGTGGGGAAGATCCCCTGGAGAAGGAAATGGCTACCCGCTTCCATATTCTTCCTGGGAGAGTTCTATAGGTGGAGGAGTTTGGCAGGCTATAGTCCATGGAGTCACAGAGTTGGACACAACTGAGCGACTAACACTGACCTTCTTAGTGCATTTTGCTACGTTGCCACAACCTAGGTCCCAGCCCAGAGAGATGTTCATTTAGTTTTAAGTTGTGAATGTTTTTTCCTAGGAGTTAATCATATGGCAGGAAAATAATGCACCTAATGAAAAAGATATATCTCATGGTGACTTCTTTCCAAGTTTCTGGTTTCTTGCTTCTAGCAACTATTCAAGGTTTCACACTCCCTGCTTTCTTCTTTCCTTGTAGTATTTTGGAGTTCTGTAGATATTTTCGAAATTAGCTTTGAATTCCCACAAGTGCTACTTTGGGTTGGTCCTTTGACAATGGATGGTTCTAATTGTTTGTCAATCTCTAGTTATTGCTGCAAATTGAAACCAGAGCCTGGTATTGTCTGTCTTCATATTTTTGGCCATATTTTCTTTAGACCTCTAGAGAAATGGCACAGTTAATTATGCACAGGTAACACTGAGTACCATCTTGAATGATATTTAGTAACTTAGATTCTAAGTCCTTATCTATGGGGCTGGCTTCTACTATAGCTTAGAACTTTTACATCACTTCTGAATTTTTGATATCATAATAGCTAACATTTATTGAATGCTTACATGCTTAACTATCTGCTATGCACTTTTTTTTTATGTTAGGCACTTTCTAAGTTCTTTATATATATCATCTCATTTAATCCTCAGATATAATTAGGAGATAGGTACTGTTTTTATTATCCCCATTTTATAGATCAAAATTGAGGCACAGTGAGAAAAATAACTTAGCCCAAGATTATTTAGCTAGTAAGTTTCTGTGAACCCAAGAGATCTGCCCTAAGCTACAGCCTTCCCAGAAGAGTCACTGGGCTCAAGTACTTCGTGAGTGCCCTTCTCTGTGCACCTCTTCTACTTTCATCTTCCCTACCTTAGCTCCTTACCATTTTGTTTTTCTATCCAGGATGTTCAAGAGGGATTCTTCTAAGCTAATACTGTTATCATGTTACAGGCCTACATAGAAGCCTTCAGAGGCTCTCCATTGCCTATAGGGTAAAGTTGAAACTCTTAGAACTGATATTTGTAGACATCTGGTGTCAGGTCTCTTACCCCCGCCACCTCCCCCCTTTTCTATTTCCTGTAAGAAATTTCAGCTGAATTGGACTATTTGTTCCCTAAGTTAGACATCCAGTTTCCTGCCCCAGACCATTATCTATTCTTTCTTGTTAGCCTTACTTTACCTAAAGAGTAACTGGGATACAGTTTTCTGAATGAATCCGTTTCTGACTCACTCAACTGGCATTTATTAAACTATCTCCTTACGTTCTGACCACTCTTAAATTCTTCTTTATCTTGTTTGCATTAAATTCTTCTTCTTTACCTTGTTTGTGTTTGTACTGTTGAATTTATATATGTCTGTGTGTGCATTTATATCTACCTGCTTTAGCATCTAGTGGAAAGAGCCAGGCTGTGGTGGATCAAATTCCAGCCTTACGACTTAATTATATGTTAACCTTGGACAGATTTTTAAATCTCTGAACCTTTTTTTATCTATAAAATAGAGTTTAAATTTAAATGGCAGTGTCACAAAATTTTACATATGTGCATACGCAAACATGCACATCACACAGAGTTACATGTGAATTATTTGGCTTAGTAGGCACTCAGTAGGTGTTAGTTCCTATAAGAGGCCCAGAAGTAATCTGTACAAACATTTGAAAAATGTAATGATCTCATCCAGTATATTGGGTTAATTGGATTACTTAAAATTCCTGGTGATTGTACATAAATGTGATACATATATATATAAGTAAGAAGATCATCTATAAAGATTAGGAGGTCTTGTCAAGAGATAAAACACTCTGGGCTTAAATTGCAAGTCAGGCTGACTTAAAAAGGAGTATAAATTGTGGTTGCTGATGAGGTAGGCCCAAGCACCTATTAGAGTCGAGGTGGTGTGAATGAGCACCTGAGTAATCGAGGTGGTGTGAATGAGTACTTGTTGCTTTTAAAGTAGTCATATTTGTGTTAACTGTTGTGTATTGTACCTATTTGAATCTTCTTGGCTCATTCTCTTCCTTGAGGACTAGCTTACTACATTTGGTATGGCTGACTTGTAGTTGACTGTGTCCCCTTTCCCTAGGATCTCTTTACTGTTAAGAGTTCTTAGATAGTTGAATGTTTTCTGGATGATTTATATTTCTTTATTGATTCAAGAGGGAATAATCTCAAATTCCCTTTTTGTTTCCACGTTCCCTTGTTAGGTTGTTTTAATAACCCTGTGTAACTGAAGTGAAAGTTACATGCTGACGAGCTTCTGGACTGAGCCTTAGTAACATTGTATTCTCTACTGTGCTTTTAGAGGAATAATCCTAATCTAAACTGAGGGCCAGCCAGACTACCTGTGAGAATTAGAACGTGTATAGATGGCTGTTTTTTTTTTTTTTTTTTTAATGATTAGATTTAATTTTTAATTCATCTCCAGTTGTTCTGACCATAAAGATGCTGAATTGGGAACTTTGCCATGAAACATTCATTAGTGTTACAAACTATGTTATATATTACAGTCATTTTACAGCAAACAAAAATACTCAAATGTAGCAAGTCTACTTCATAACCAAATGGGTGGAGAGAGTAAAGTCTGCCTTCTATATTAAATATGTTCTTTCATATTTTTGCTATGTTTCGGAGTTAATATTTGTGGTCATCAGGAGAACAAATATCTGTTGAGAATTGAATTCTTTGTTTTTATTTGCATTCTACTTGGCCAGTATACTTGCATATTTGTTTTGTTATAGGAAAACTACTTGCAAAACAGTTTTAGAGTCACATGTGACTACAGAAACACTTGTTTGTATTATTCCAGAAATAGATAAAATGTCCAGTGAGAGGTATTTTGGCTTTTTTTTTCTTTAATCTGTTTGGTCTTTAAAGATTACTATGTGTTCAAATTTGAAACTACCATTGGCCTTTTCAGACAGGATAGATGCAGAACATTGTGATTAAGAGAATCTGCTCAGTCTTAATTTTTTATTGAGATAAAATTTATATATTATACAGGTCACCAATTTGGTGTACAGTTCAGTGGTTTTTAGTATATTGTCAGTTTTAAAACAATTACCACAATCAGTTTTGGAACATTTACATCACTTCCCCTAATAGCCCCATCCCTGTTAGGAGTCATTTCTCCCAGCCCTAGGCAACAGTTAACCTATTAATATTTTCTGCCTCTATAGATTTGCCTATTCTGAACATTGTGTATAAATGGAATGTGCAATATATAGCCTTTTGTAACTTGCCTTTTTCACTTAGCATAGTTTTCAGGGTTGGTCCATGTTGTAACATATATTAGTATTTCACTTATTTTCATTGCCATATAATATTCCATTGTATGGATATAGCACATTTTATTTATCCATTCATTAGTAGATTGATATATGTGCTGTTTCACCATTTGGCTACTATGAGTGATACTTCTATGAAAGTTCAGGTACAAGTTTTTGTATGGACATATATTTTCAAAATTTTTTTTAATATATGCCTAAGAATGTAATCGCTGGATCATATGGTAACTTTATTTTTAACTTTTTGAGGAACTTATCTGTTTCCTCAAAGTGGCTATACCATTTTACATTTGTATAAGCAGTGTATAAGGGTCCTACTCTTAACACATCCTCACCAATACTTGTTATCTTTTTAAAATTAAAGTGTATAATTGACTTATAATATTGTATTAGTGATCAGTGTTTTTATAGATGATACTCCATTTATAGTTATTACAAAATATTGGCTATAGTCCCTCTACTGTACAGTATACCCTTACAGCTTATTTTATACATAATAGTTTGTACCTCTTGATTTCCTAACCCTATCATGCCCCTCCCCTCCTCCTTCTCCTCACTGGTAACCACCAGTTTATTCTTTATATTAATATTTGTGATCCTGTCTTGTTTTGTTAAATCCATTAGTTTGTTTTACTTTTTAGAGTCCATGTATAAGTGATATAATAGAGTATTTGCCTTTCTTTGTATGATGTACTTCACTAAGCATAACACCCTCCAGGCCCACCTATGTTGTTATAAATGGCAGGATTTCATTCTTTTTTGCGGCTGGGTGGTGTGTGTGTGTGTGTGTGTGTGTGTGTGTGTGTGAGAGAGAGAGAGATATGTGTGTGTGTGTGGGATATGTGTGTGTGGGATATGTATGTGTGTGTGTGTCACATCTTCTTTATTCATTCATGTGTTGAGGAACACTTAGGTTGCTTCTCTATTTTGGCTATTGTAAATAAGGCTAGTATGAACATTGGGTGCATGTATCTTTTTGAATTAATATTTTCACTCTATTTGGATATAAACCTAGGAGTGGAATTGCTGGGTCATATGGTAGTTCTATCTTTAGGTTTTTGAGAACCCTCCATAATCTTTTCCACAATGACTGTACCAGCTGTCATTCCCACCTACAGTATATGAAAGTTTCCATTTCTTCACATACTCACCAACATTTGCTGTTTGTTGCCTTTTGATGATAGCAATTCTGATAGGTGTGAGTTGGTATCTCATTGTGGTTTTAATTTGCATTTCTCTCATTAGTGATGTTTTAATGGGCCTATTGGCCATCTGTATGTCTTCTCTGAAAAACATCTACTCAGGTCTTCTGCCTATCTTTTTTTTTAAATTGAGTTGTATAGCTGTTGATATATTTTGAAAATTAAGCCCTTGTCTGTCACATTGTTTGGGTCTGTCACATGGGTTGTGTTTTTGTTTGTTGAGAGTTTTCTTTGCTGTGCAAAAGCTTTTAATTTTGAACTGGGCCTGTTTATTTTTGCTTTTTATTTCTTTTGCCAACTAGGAGACTGATCTTTGAAAATATTGCTATGATTTCTGTTAAAGAGTGTTTTGTCTGTGTTCTCTTCTAAGAGTTTTATGGCATCATGTCCTACATTTAGATCTTTAAATCATTTTGAATTTATTTTTGTATATTTGTGTGAGGGCATGGCTTAATTTCATTGTTTTACATGTATACTCTTTTCTTGTGGATTAATTGACCATTGCTGGTTTATTTCTGGGCTCTTTTCTGTTCTGTTGATCTTTGTGTTTCTTTGTGGCAGTACTGTGTTGTTTTGATTACTGTAGCTTTGCATATTATCTGAAGTCTGGAATAGTTATACCTCCAGATTTGTTCTTTTTTCTCAGACTTGCTTTGGTAATTCAGGGTCTTTTGTGGTTCCATATAAATTTTAGGATTAGTTCTAGTTCTGTGAAAAATGTCATCAGAATCTTGATAGGGATTGCACTTTATCTGTAGATTGTTTTGGGGTGAATATTATGTTAGCTGTGGGTTTGTTGTAAATGGCCTTTGTTACGTTGAGATAAGTCTCCTCTGTACACACTTTGAAAGTTTTTATCATGAATGGAAGTTGAGTTTTGTCACTTGCTTTTTCTGTGTCTATGAAGATGATAAAGTGGCTTTTGTCTTTCCTTTTGTTCATGCGGTGTGTCTTATTAATTTTGTGTATGAAAAACCATTCTGGTTACTCTAGGATGATTCCGACTTGATCATGGTGTATGATCTTTTTTATTTACTGTTGAATTTGATTTGCTAATATATTGTTGATGATTTTTACATCTATATTCATCAAAGATAATTGGTCTGTAATTTTCTTTATTCATAGTGTCTTTCAAGTTTTGGTATCAAGGTGATGGTGCCTTCATAGAATGAGTTAAGAGTGTGTTCTATTCAGTTTTTGGGAATAGTGTGAGAAGGATAGTTATTAGCTCTTCTTTGCCTGATAAAATTCCTCTGTTAAGCCATTTGGTTTTGGACTTTGGAACATTTTTTGATTACTGATTCAGTTTCACTACTAGTGATCAATCCATTCAGGGTGTCTTTTTTTCTGATTTAGTCTTGGAAAATTATATGTTTATAGAGATTTATCCATTTCTTCTAGATCGTCCAGTTTGTTGGTATATATAATATGTTCATAATATTCTCTAATGGTTTTTTTTGTGTGTGTGTATCTGTGATATTAGTTGTAATTTCTCCTCTTAAGCTCATTTTCTTTGAATTCTCTTTTTTTTTTTTTTTCAATCAGCCTGGCTAAAGGCTTATCAATTTTGCTTATCTTTAAAAAACATAGCTTTTGGGATGAGGCCTGCATGGGGCGTCTGCCCTGGTCCTCTGGTGACTCCACGAGGCGGCTTTTGAAAGACGCCCTTCTGGCCATGTGGCTCTCGGGCCAAGCCATCTGAAGTGAGAGGTTGAGGCCGGGGGAAAGAAGCAATGGCGTAGTTGTCGGCTGGCCGGCGAGCCCCCGGCCTGCAACCTGGCCTGCGGCTGGGTCAGAGCTGCCTGCCAGCGAAGTCCGGCCAGCCGGGCAAGAAGGACAATACTGGTGAGAAAATGTCTGGCAACAATGACTGGTTTCAGAGTTCTTGGGTCCCTAGCTTTGCCCAGATGCTGAAAAAGAACTTGCCAGTTCAGCCATCAGCCCAGACGGTAACTACACCCACAGGATATTCCTCAGAAAGTTAATAGCCTGTCAAACATGGCATCCAAGGTTACGCAAGTGACGGGTAATTTTCCAGAACCATTGCTTTCCAAAGGTCTTTAATCTATTTCAAATCCTGTCCTTCCTCCGAAAAAAATACCTAAAGAATTTATAATGAAATACAAACGTGGAGAGATAAATCCTATATCAGCCTTGCACCAGTTTGCACAGATGCAGCAGGTTCAGCTTGACCTGAAGGAAACAGTGACAACAGGTAATGTTATGGGACCATATTTTGCTTTCTGTGCTGTAGTGGATGGTATTCAATACAAGACTGGACTGGGACAAAACAAATAGGAGTCTAGATCCAATGCAGCAAAATTAGCTCTTGATGAGCTTCTACAGCTGAATGAACCTGAACCAAGAATTTCAGAAACATCAGGTCCTCCTCCTATCCCTGCAGAACCTGTTGTTTCACCTGAACCAGTATATGTTTCAAAAGTACATTATGGTAGGAAAATCCTTTATGATAGTTTTTAAAAGAAGATTAACCCAATTAAAAATTATAACAGCATACAATTAAAATATGCATAGGTATGAAAATGTGTGTTAGTATTTTATTCAAACCTGTCACACTTCTACAAAGATGAGTATTTCCTTCCATACTCTGCTAAAAATTAGACAAATGATAAAATTGGAGAGGAACAATTGAAAAAAAAACATAGATTTTATTTTTTATTTTATTTTATTGATTATTTTTCTCTCATTACTTTTTTGATCTGCTTATATTTTTCCTCTCTTTGTTATTTCCTTCCTTTTGCTGACCTTGGGCTTTGATCTTTCTTCTTTTTCTAAATCCTTTAGGTGGTAAGCTAGGTTAAGGTTTCTCTTGTTCCTTGAGGAAGGCTTGTATTGTTACCAGCTTCCCTCTTAGGACTGCTTTTGCTGCATCCCATAGATTTTGGAAATTTTTGTTTTGATTTTCACTTATCTTGAGGTATTTTCTAATCTCTTCTTTGATATTTTTCACTGGCCTGTTTTTTTATGAACTTAAAAAAAATTATTTATACATGTGGCTGCACCAGATGTTTAGAATCTGCCTGCAGTGCAGGAGACTTGGGTTCCATCCCTGGGTCGGGAAGATCCCCTGGATGAGAAAATGGCAACCCCCTCTAGTATTCTTTCCTGGAGAGTTCCATAGACAGAAGAGCCTGGTGGGCTACAATCTAAGGGGTCACAAAGAGTTGGGCATGCCTGAGCGATTAACACTTCACTTTCACCAGATTTACCTGTGGCTTGTGAACTCGTTTAGCTGGCGGCATGCAAACACTTTTAGTTGCAGGTGTGGGATCTAGTTCCCCAACCAGGAATTGAACTGGACTCCCTGCATTGGGAGCGTGTAGTCTTAGCTACTGGACCACTAGGGAAATCTTGACCCATTGACTTTTTTTTTAATACCATTTTGTTCAGTCTCCATGTGTTTGTGTTTTTCCCATTTTCTTTCCTGTAATTGATATCTAATATCATACTGACGTGGCTGAAAAAAATACTTATTATTTCTAGCCTCTTAAATTTATTGAGACTTGTTTTGTGGCCTAGCTTGTGATCTATCCTGGAGACCATTTCATGTTTACTTGAAAAAAATGTTTATTATGCCAGTTTTGGATGGCATGTTCTGCACATCTCTATTAAGCTTAACTGGCATAACATGTCATTTAAGATTACTATTTCCTCATTGGATCATCTCTCAAGTTATATGTGGTGTTAAACTCCCCTACTGCTGCTGCTGCTGCTAAGTCGCTTTAGTTGTGTCTGACTCTGTATGACCCCAAATAGACGGCAGCCCACCAGGCTCCCCCATCCCTGGGATTCTCCAGGCAAGAATACTGGAGTGGGTTGCCACTTCCTTCTCCAGTGCATGAAAGTGAAAAGTGAAAGTGAAGTCGCTCAGTCGTGTCCGACTCTTAGCAACCCCATGGACTGCAGCCTACCAGGCTCCTCCATCCATGGGATTTTCCAGGCAAGACTACTAGTACTCTGTTGTCAGTTTTTCCTTTTATGTCTGTTAATATTTGCTCTATATATTTAGGTGCAACTGTATTAGGTGTGCATACAATAATAAATGTTATGTTCTCCCTTGTATCAATTCCTTTATTATTATATAATGCCCCTTTTTCTTTTGTTGTAGACTTTTAAAGTCAACTGTGTCTGATATGAATATTGTTCCCTACCTTTCTTGTCATTACCATTTGCATGAGATAACTGTTCCATCTCCTCTTAGTCTGTTTTAGCTTTGAGGTGAGTTCCTTGAATTTAGTGTTTAGATAGGTCTTTTTTTTTTTTTTTAATCCTATAAGCTGTGTTATGTCTTTTAATAGAATAGTTAGTCCATTGGTATTTAAAGTGGTTATTGAAAAGTAAGTACTTATTTTGTTACCTGTTTTCATTGTGTGTGTGTGTGTGTGTGTGTGGGGATAAGTCTCCATTCTTTTCTTTTATTTTCTTCCCTTGTGATTTGATGATATTCTTTAGTGGTATGCTTGGGTTCCTTTCTCTCTAGTTTGTCTCTTTTAGGGTTTTGATTTGTGGCGACCGAGTGGTTCATGTATTTTGACCTCTAACTATACCTACTTGTTTTAAACCAATAGTCATTTTAGTTCAAACTCATCTTAAAAGATCTACATTTTTTTAATTCCCCTTCCTGACGTTTAATGTTTTTTGAAATTACATTTTACATTTTCATATTTATCCCTTCCCTGGTGGCTCAGTTGGTAAAGAATCTGCCTGCAATACAGGAAACCCAGGTTAAATCCTTGGGTCAGGAAGATCCCCTGGAGGACGGCCTGGCAACCCACTCCAGTCTTCTTGCCTGGAGAATACCATGGACAGAGGAGCCTGGAAGACTACTGTCCATGGGGTTGCAAAGAGTCTTGACACAACTCAGTGACTGACACTTTGATTTATCCTTTAATTGTTTCATGTAGTTATAGTTGATTTTACGTTTTTTTATCTTTTAATTTTCATACTAGTTTAAGTGGTAGATCCACTTAAACTATGAGCCTTTATGAGTGGGGTTTTTCCTTTCCTGTAAATTCTTACTTCATTTCATAGCCTTTTCTTTTCCACTTACAGGACCCTTTAACACTTCTTGTTCGGTTGGTTTAGTATTGATGAACTCTTTTAGTTTTTGTTTCTCAGAGAAGTTTTTTTATTCCTTCTTCAATTCTGAATGATAACCTTGCTGAGTAGAGTAACCGAGGTTGAAGGTTTCACACTGCTCCCTTCTGGCCTGAAAAGTTTCTATAGAAAAATCAGCTGATAGCCTTTGGGAGTTCCTTTATATGTGACTGTTTTTCTCTTGCTGCCTTTAGAATCTCTTTTACTTTTGCCATTTTAATTATGATATGTCTTGTTGTGGGTCTCTTTGGGTTCATTTTGTTTGGAACTTTCTGTGCTTCCTATACTTAAATGTATATTTCCTTCTTTTACTTTGGCAAGTTTTCAGTCAAAATCATAATTTGATAAAATATAATACCTTTTTTACTCCTTTCTTTCTCCTTCTTCAGGGACTGCTATAATGTGAATGTTAATATGCTTGATGTACCAAAGGTCCCTTAAATTTTTCTCATTTTTAAAATGTTTTTCTTTTTGCTGTTCTGATTCTGTATTTTCCATTATTCTATCTTCCAGAACACTTATGTATTATTCTGTATTACCTCAGTTCAGTTCAGTGCAGTCGCTCAGTCATGTCAGACTCTTTGCAACCCCATGAATGGCAGCATGCCAGGCTGCCCTATCCATCACCAACTGCCAGAGTGTACCCAAACCCATTCCATTGAGTCGGTGATGCCATCCAGCCATCTCATCCTTTGTTGTCCCCTTCTCCTCCTGCCCTCAATCTTTCCCAGCATCAGGGTCTTTTCAAATGAGTCAGCTCTTCACATCAGGTGGCCACAGTATTGGAGTTTCAGCTTCAACAACAGTCCTTCCAATGAACATCCAGGACCGGTCTCCTTTAGGATGGACTGGTTGGATCTCCTTGCAGTCTAAGGGACTCTCAAGAGTCTTCTCCAACACCGCAGTTCAAAAGCATCAATTCTTTGGCGCTCAGCTTTCTTTATAGTCCAACTCTCACATCTGTACATGACTACTGGAAAAACCATAGCCTTGACTTGACAGACCTTTGTTGACAAAGTAATATCTCTGCTCTTTAATATGCTATCTAGGTTGGTCAAAAATTTTCTCAAAGGAGCAAGCATCTTTTATTTTCATGGCTGTAATCACCATCTGCAGTGATTTTTGGAGCCCAAAAAAATAGTCTGTTTCCACTGTTTCCCCATCTATTTGCCATGAAGTGATAGGACCATATGCCATGGTCTTACTCTTCTAAATGTTGAGTTTTAAGCCAACTTTTTCACTCTTCTCTTTCACTTTCATCAAGAGCCTCCTTAGTTCTTCTTCACTTTCTGTCATAAGAGTGGTGTCATCTGCATATCTGAAGTTATTCATATTTCTCCCAGCAATCTTGATTCCAGCTTGTGCTTCTTCCAGTCCCACGTTTCTCGTGATGTACTCTGCATATAAGTTAAACAAGCAGGGTGACAATATACAGCCTCGACATACTCCTTTTCCTATTTGGAACCATCTGTTGTTCCATGTCCAGTTCTAACTGTTCCTTCCTGACTTGCATACAGATTTCTCAAGAGGCAGGTCAGGTGATCTGGTATTCCCATCTCTTTCAGAATTTTCCACAGTTTATTGTGATCCACACAGTCAAAGGCTTTGGCATAGTCAATAAAGCAGAAATAGATGTTTTCTGGAACCCTCTTGCTTTTTCGATGATCCAGCGGATGTTGGCAATTTGATCTCTAGTTCCTCTGCCTTTTCTAAAACCAGCTTGAACATCAGGAAGTTCACGGTTCACGTATTGCTGAAGCCTGGCTTGGAGAATTTTGAGCATTACTTTACTAGCATGTGAGATGAGTGCAATTGTGCGGTAGTTTGAGCATTCTTTGGCATTTCCTTTCTTTTGGATTGGAATGAAAACTGACCTTTTCCAGTCCTGTGGCCACTGCTAAGTTTTCCAAATTTGCTGGCATATTGAGTGCAGCACTTTCACAGCATCATCTTTCAGGATTTGAAATAGCTCAACTGGAATTCCATCACCTCCACTAGCTTTGTTCGTAGTGATGCTTCCTAAGGCCCACTTGACTTTAAATTCCAGGATGTCTGGCTCTAGGTGAGTGTGAGTGATCACACCATCATGATAATCTGGGTCGTGAAGCTCTTTTTTGTACAGTTCTGTGTATTCTTGCCACCTCTTCTTAATATCTTCTGCTTCTGTTAGGTCCATACCATTTCTTTCCTTTATCAAGCCCATCTTTGCATGAAATGTTCCCTTGCTATCTCTAATTTTCTTGAAGAGGTCTCTAGTCTTTGCCATTCCATTGTTTTCCTCTATTTTTTTGTGTTGATCACTCAGGAAGGCTTTCTTATCTCTCCTTGCTATTATTTGAACCTCTGCATTCAAATGGGTGTATCTTTCCTTTTCTCTTTTGCTTTTCGCTTCTCCTTTTCACACCTATTTGTAAGGCCTCCTCAGACAGCCATTTTTCTTTTTTGCATTTCTTTTTCTTGGGGATGGTCTTGATCCCTGTCTCCTGTACAATGTCATGAACCTCTGTCCATAGTTCATCAGGCAGTGTGCTGTTCTTTCTAGTGTGTTTTTCATTTTAGTTATTGCAGTCTTCAGGTCCACCTGATTCTTTCTTGTTTTCTAGTTCATTGTTATTATTCACACTTTGTTCATCTATTTTCTTTTCAAGTTCAGTTAGCATTCTTAATTACTAATGATTTATCTGATAAATTATGTTTTAGTAGTTGTTTTTTCAGGTTTTTTCCCCCTGTTCTTTTGTTTGAAACAAATATCTTCTCATTTTGATTAACTTTCTCTGTCTCTATGAAATTAGGTTAATCCTATCATGGTCTTGAAGGAGTGTCCTTGTGTGGGAGCATTGTTAGCAGTTTGTGTGTGCCTGGTGGTTTTGGTGGGAGAGCTGGATGTGAAATGATCGTGGGTCATGATAGCTATCAGCTATCACCTGGTGGGAGGTGGGGCTGGAGATACAGGGGCTAGAAGCTGGAGATTCTATGATTGGTGGCTGTTTTAGCCCTGTGGGGGTGCCATTAGCAGAAGCCTTGAGGGTCAGTTCGAGCAGGTTTTGTTTCCCTTTAAGTGTGTGCACTCCTCACTCTTGGCAGTGGCACCTTTGCCCTGGAGGGGAACTGTGCTGGAGCAGTTGAGGACAGAGCAGGCTCTTAATGTGTGCTGGGTTTTGTCCTGAATTGGTCCCAGCACACACCAGTTAGAGTTCTGGACAATTCTGTAACTGTTGCCTCTCTGAGTGTTAGCATGGCCACCCTTTGGCTACATTCCTCCTAAATGCACACTCTCCTTGGTTGCAGCAGCCTTTCTCTCATGGGTAGTGGCATCATTGCTAGAGGTGCTAGAGCAGGCACTTGGTGTAGGCCATGGTGCCCACACTTTAGTGTGATGGGAAACCAGCCAGAAACTAAGGAAGTTTCACTCTTCTTCCTAGTTCTTGTTCTTGGGAGTAAGCAAGCATGTGTGTGTGTTCTTCAGTAACAAAGTTTTGCTTTCTTCTAGCCCTCCTATAAGTTCTGCTAATTTTCAGACCAGCTAAGGAGATGGATTCCTGTTGTTGTACAATATGTATGTGACTTGGGCCACTCATTTCTCTGAGACAATCTCTGAGCCTGAGATATCCCCCTCCTCTTCTGTGTTCCCCTCCTAGCGCTGCAGGTCCTGATAGCTTTTGCTTACTTTCTACCTGACTTCTTGCGGATCTTTTCTCATAGTTGTTGTTGTAGAAGAGTCTTTCTGTCATTCTTCAATTTGTTTACAGTATGAATTGCTCGTCATGTTGCTGTGTTCTGTGGGGAGGTGAGCTCAGTAGTATCCTTCTACTCCACCAGTTGATCTCCTCCCTTGTTTCTGTGTTTTAAATAATAGCCATCCTGGTGTTTATGAAGTGATGTCTCATTGTGACTTTGATTTGCGTTTTCCTAATGGCCATTCATACTGAACATTTTCGCGTGTTCTTATTGGCCATTTGTATATCTTCTTTAGAGAAATATCTATTCCAATTCTTTGTCCATTTTTAAATTGAATTATTTTTCTTTTTATTATGCATTTGTAAGTGTTATTTATATATTCTGGATATAAGTCTGTTATGAGATATCTAATTCACTCATTTTTCCCCATTTTCCATGTTGCAGCATGTATCATGGGTTGTCTTTATTTTTTTGATGGTATCTGTAGTTCTTGCTCCTACATTTAAATGTAAGATCCATTTTGAATTAATTTTCATGCCTAGCATAAGGAAAGGTTCCACCTTCATTTTTAAAAAAAATTTTGTATGTGGTTCTTCAGTTGTCCCCAAATAGATGGTGTTTTAGTATTTATATTTCAGTACTGCAAACATTCAAAAGGATTTCTTCCATCAGTGCAAGAAAACATTGATTTTTTCCTCTATACTGAGATTTTGTTTACTTGGGTTGCACTTTAGAATCACTTAGAGTTTTTGAAAAATTTTAGTGTTCAGAGAGACACAACCTCAGAGATTCTGATTTAATTGCTCTATTGTGGAGTCTAGTTATTAGTACACTTTTTAAAAGCCTTGTGGGTGATTATAAAGTCTATAGAACCATAGCTCTGTGCTCCTCAAAAAATGAAATGGAAAACCACCCACTATATTTTATGCTTTACTATATTTTCCTCCTTTTCAATAATGTGTCATTTTTGTCAGTAGAAGGAAAAAAATTTTCAATAATTGGTTAAACAATAATTTAGATAGAATTTTAGTTTTAAAATGAAACATTATATGTTTAATGTTGGGTTATTTATGATATGAAATTAAATTTTGATAACCACTAAATCTTAAAAATGACTTATGTTAGGTGTTACAGAAAATCTCTTAATCCAGGAAGGCAGTGAGCTTACCCATCTGTGTTCATTTGTACAGTGAGGAAATTAATTTCACTAAGAACTCAACATGACTTTTCAGGTCAGAGAGAATACCTTTAGGATTGGGTTGTGTGCTATTTCAGGATGTTAGACTATATCTCAATCTATATAGTCTGTATAGTTACTGAAATATTTATAGTATATTTGGAAAATATGGTTTTCTGACTATTGGAAGATAATTTCTAAGATACTTATTAAGCATGTAGTCACTCAGGTTCTGAGCTGCAAAGAATAGGCTGTAGTCTTTGTTCTTCACAGTCTAATTGAGAAGTAGATATATAAGTGACTTGAATAAGATGCCATTCTAGTGATTTGAACAAAACACTGAGAATCTTTAACTTTCGTGGAGATAAAGCAGGTTTCCTATAGGAAATAACATTTAGAATGAGTTTTTAAAAATGAATATATGAAAGGTATGCCAAGAGAAAATAGAGAAGAGCAGGATAAATAAACCATGCATAGATATCAAAGATAAAGCATATTTCTGGGGCAGTACAAGTTATTAGGCATTGTAACATGGGTAAATGGAAATGAACTCTGGAAGATAAAACTGTAAAAGGGTGGGGTCAGAAGTGTGGGCTTTGTATTTCTACCAGTGTAAGTACATGCCATAGCAAACACACTCTTCCGACAACACAAGCGATGACTCTACACATGGACATCACCAGATGGTCAACACTGAAATCAGATTGATTATATTCTTTGCAGCCAAAGATGGAGAAGCTCTATACAGTCAGCAAAAACAAGACCGGAGCTGACTGTAGCTCAGATCATGAACTCCCTATTGTCAAATTCAGACTTAAATTGAAGAAAGTAGAGAAAACCACTAGACCATTCAGGTATGACCTAAATCAAATCCCTTACTATTATACAGTGGAAGTGAGAAATAGATTTAAGGGACTAGATCTAATAGACAGAGTGCCTGATGAACTATGGACGGAGGTTTGTGACATTGTACAGGAGACAGGGATCAAGACCATCCTCATGGAAAAGAAATGCAAAAAAGCAAAATGGCTGCCTAAGGAGGCCTTACAAACAGCTATGAAGAGAAGTGAAAAGCAAAGGAGAAAAGGAAAGATATTCCCATTTGAATGCAGAGTCCCAAAGAATAGCAAGGAGAGATAAGAAAGCCTTACTCAGCAATCAGTGCAAAGAAATAGAGGAAAACAATAGAATGGGAAAGGCTAGCGATCTCTTCAAGAAAATTAGAGATAGCAAGAGAACACTTCATGCAAAGATGGGCTCAATAAAGGACAGAAATGGTATGGACCTAACAGAAGCAGAAGATATTAAGAAGAGGTGGCAAGAATACACAGAACTGTTCAAAAAAAGATCTTCAGGACCCAGATAATCACGATGGTGTGATCACTCATTTAGCGCCAGACATCCTGGAATGTGAAGTCAAGTGGGCCTTAGGAAGCATCACTACTAACAAAGCTAGTGGAGGTGATTGAATTCCAGTTGAGCTGTTTCAAATCCTGAAAGATGATGCTGTGAAAGTGCTGCACTCAATATGCCAGCAAATTTGGAAAACTCAGCAGTGGCCATAGGACTGGAAAAGGTCAGTTTTCATTCCAATCCCAAAGAAAGGCGATGCCAAAGAATGCTCAAACTATCACACAATTGCATTCATTTCACACGCTAGTAAAGTAATGCTCAAAATTCTCCAAGCCAGGCTTCAGCAGTACGTGAACTGTGAACTTCCAGATGTTCAAACTAGTTTTAGAAAAGGCAGAGGAACCAGAGGTCACATTGCCAACATCCACTGGATCATCGAAAAAGCAAGAGAGTTCCAGAAAAACATCTATTTCTGCTTTCTTGACTATGCCAAAGCCTTTGACTGTGTGGAGCACAAGAAACTGTGGAAAATTCTGAAAGAGATGGGAATACCAGACCATCTGACCTGCCTCTTGAGAAATCTGTATGCAAGTCAGGAAGCAACAGTTAGAACTGGACATGAAACAACAGAGTGGTTCCAAATAGGAAAAGGATTACATCAAGGCTGTATGTTGTCACCCTGCTTATTTAACTTCTATGCAGAGTACATCATGAGAAACGCTGGGCTGGAAGAAGCACAAGCTGGAATCAGGATTGCCGGGAGAAATGTCAATAACCTCAGATATGCAGGTGACACCACCCTTATGGCAGAAAGTGAAGAGGAACTAAAAAGCCTCTTGATGAAGGTGAAAGAGAAGAGTGAAAAAGTTGGCTTAAAGCTCAACATTTAGAAAAGTAAGACCATGGCATCTGGTCCCATCACTTCATGGCAAATAGATGGGGAAACAGTGTCAGACTTTATTTTGGGGGGCTCCAAAATCACTGCAGATGGTGATTGCAGCCATGAAATTAAATACGCTTACTCCTTGGAAGGAAAGTTATGACCAACCTAGATAGCATATTCAAAAGCAGAGGCATTACTTTGCCAACAAAGGTCTGTCTAGTCAAGGCTATGGTTTTTCCAGTGGTCATGTATGGATATGAGAGTTGGACTGTGAAGAAAGCTGAGCGCCGAAGAATTGATGCTTTTGAACTGTGGTGTTGGAGAAGACTCTTGAAAGTCCCTTGGAGTGCAAGGAGGTCCAACCAGTCCATCCTAAAGGAGACCAGTCCTGGGTGTTCATTGGAAGGACTGATGCTGAGACTGAAACTCCAGTACTTTGGCCACCTCATGTGAAGAGTTAACTCATTGGAAAAGACCTTGATGCTGGGAGGGATTGGGGGCAGGAGAAGAAGGGGACGACAGAGGATGAGGTGTCTGGATGGCATCACCGACTCGATGGACATGAGTTTGGGTGAACTCCGGGAGTTGGTGATGGACAGGGAGGCCTGGCATGCTGCTATTCAAGGGGTTTAAAGAGTCGGACACGACTGAACAACTGAACTGAATTGGACAGAGGAGCCTTGTGGGCTGCGGTTGATGGGATCGCAAAGAGTCGGGCACAACTAAATGACTTACTGGGCTTCCATGGTAAGTCAGCTGGTAAATAATCTGCCTGCAATGCAGGAGACCTCGGTTCAGTTCCTTGGAAGATTCCCCTGGAGAAGGAAACGGCTACCCACTCCAGTTTTCTGGCCTGGAGAATTCCATGGACTGTTTAGTCCATGAGGTTGTAAAGGGTCCGACACGACTGAGCAACTTTAAATGACTAACACTTTCACTTTCAACTACAGAGAAGGCCCTCCAAAGTTCTGGCACAGAGTATTTCTTACCTAAAATTTATTGAGTAAGTTGAAAGATTAGTGGAAAGGATTGTTGGGTCCATGTTATGCTGATGTTTAGTACATGTTGTTCTTATGTAATTGCGATTTTCTTTTGGGAAATGAACATCTTCCTCTAACTGCCACATTTTCCTCAGAACTTTTAATATTGCCTCATATCTCATCCCTTTTTAAAAGATTATCCTCATGATATTTTTTCTTTGTTGAGTAATAGTTTACTCACAGTAAAACGTTCGAAACTCAAGTTTACAGTTTATCTTCACAAATGTATCTTCCCATGTTACTACCTTCTAAACTAAAATATAGAACATTTTCATCTTCCCAGAAATATTCCTTGTTTTTCTCTTTCGTTAATCCCGTAAGCAGCCATAGTTGTTGTGTTTTTTTTTTCATGTAATTTTTTTAGTTTTGGCTGTGCTGGGTCTTTGTTGCTGCATGGACTTTTCTCTAGTTGTGGTGAGTGGGGCTACTCTCTAGTTGCAATACTTGGATTTGTCATTTCAGTGGTTTCTCTTGTTATAGATGGGCTCAGTAGTTGTGGCTCCTGGGCTCTAGAGCACAAACTCAGTAGTTGTGGCACACAGACTTGTTGCTCCAACGCATGTGGAGCAACCAGGGATTGAACCTGTGTCTCCTGCATTGGCAGGCGGATTCTTTACTACTGAGCCACCAGGGAAGCCCTCATAAATTCTTGTTTTTTTCACTATATATTAGTTATATCCATTCTTGAGTTTCATTTATGTGATTTCACTTATGTGAAATCATACACCATGCATTTCTTGTATCTAACTTTTTGCTCAACGTTTTTAAAATTTGTCCATATTGCACATGCCATTCTTTGTATGATTGTACCACAGTATGTTTATTCTTTCTCTTACTAATAGACATTTCAATTATCTCCTTTTTTAATACTAATAAAGCTGCTGAGGATGATTTGGTAAACTTATACTTTGATTTTTTTCTTGATTATATTCTCAGGAGCAGAATTGCTGGGTCTTGTGTTCAGTTTTTTAGAAACTCTCAGACTATTCTAAAGTACAAGGTTGTACCATATTCTTAGCAGTGTGTGAAATTTCAAGTTGCTCTACCTTCTGAAAATTCATATTGTCAGATTTTCATTTTTAGTCATCCTATTGGGTATGAAGTGGTATCTCATTGTAGTCTTAATTTTCAGTTCACTGATGACTGCTGATATTCAGTATAATCTCATAATTCATCACAGTTAACTGTTAGTCATTCATAGCTTCTTTTAGGAAGTGCCTGTCAAGTATTTTGCTCATTTAAAAAAATTAGTTTTAAAAATTAGTTTTAAAAATTATCCTCATATATCCTCATATATCCTGGTTGTGACTCGTGTCAGATAAAGTATTTTCAGCCTTTCCACTAGCTCCTGACTTCCCTAATCATTTCCTTAATTGTGTCTTTTGATAAGCATGTTGATTTTAGTGGTTTATTTCTTCAGTTTTGATCTTATTGTTTAGTAACCTTTGTGTCCTGTCACATGAATCTTTGCCTATTTCAACGTTGTGAAGATATTCCTTAACAACACAAAGGTTGTGTTCTCTTTCATATAAATATCTAATTATTTCAGACTCATTTGAAAAAGACCATCCTTTCCCTACCTGAATTGTAGTGGTTCCCTTGTTGTAAAATGATGTATGAGTGTGAATATATTTCTGGATAATCTATTATGTTTCATTGGTCTATTTGTCTTTATGCCAGTACTAAAAGCAAAGGAGAAAAGGAAAGATATAAGCGTCTGAATGGAGAGTTCCAAAGAATAACAAGGAGAGATAAGAAAGCCTTCCTCGGTGATCAATGCAAAGAAATAGAGGAAAACAACAGAATGAGAAAGACTAGAGATCTCTTCAAGAAAATTAGAGATACCAAGGGAAAATTTCATAAAAGATGGGCTCGATAAAGGACAGAAATAGTATGGACCTAACAGAAGCAGAAGATATTAAGAAGAGGTGGCAAGAATACACGGAAGAACTATACAAAAAAGATCTTCAGGACCCAGATAATCATTATGGTGTGATCACTCACCTAGAGCCAGACATCCTGGAATGTGAAGTCAAGTGGGCCTTAGGAAGCATCACTACGAACAAGGCTAGTGGAGGTGATGGAACAGTTGAGCTATTTCAAATCCTGAAAGATGATGCTGTGAAAGTGCTGCCCTCAATATGCCAGCAAATTTGGAAAACTCAGCAGTGGCCACAGGACTGGAAAAGGTCAGTTTTCATTCTAATCCCAAAGAAAGGCAATGCCAAAGAATGCTCAAACTACTGCACAGTTGCATTCATCTCACATGCTAGTAAAGTAATGCTCAAAATCCTCCAAGCCAGGCTTCAGCAATAAATGAACCATGAACTTCCAGATTTTAGAAAAGGCAGAGGAACCAGAGATCAAATTGCCAACATCTGCTGGATCATTGAAAAAGCAAGAGAGTTCCAGAAAATCATCTATTTCTGCTTTATTGAGGCTTTGACTCTGTCAATCACTAGAAACTGTGGAAAATTCTGAAGGAGATGGGAATACCAGATCACCTGACCTGCCTCTTGAGAAACCTATATGCAGGTCAGGAAGCAACAGTTAGAACTGGACATGGAACAACAGACTGGTTCCAAATAGGAAAAGGAATACGTCAAGGCTGTATATTGTCACCCTGCTTATTTAACTTCTATGCAGAGTACATCATGAGAAACTCTTGGCTGGAAGAAGCACAAGCTGGAATCAAGATTGCTGGGAGAAATATCAGTAACCTCAGATATGCAGATGACACCACTCTGATGGCAGAAAGTGAAGAGGAATTCAAAAGCCTCTTGATGAAAGTGAAAGAGGAGAGTGAAAATGTTGGCTTAAATAGTTCAACATTTAGAAAAGTAAGATCATGGCATCTGGTCCCATCACTTCATGGGAAATAGATGAGGAAACAGTGGAAACAGTGTCAGACTTTATTTTTTTGGGCTCCAAAATCACTGCAGATGGTGATTGCAGCCATGAAATTAAAAGACACTTACTCCTTGGAAGGAAAGTTTTGACCAACCTAGACAGCGTATTAAAAAGCAGAGATATTACTTTGCCAACAGAGGTCCATCTAGTCAAGGCTATGGTTTTTCCAGTGGTCATGTATGGATGTGAGAGTTGGACTGTGAAGAAAGCTGAGCACCGAAGAATTGATGCTTTTGAATTGTGGTGTTGGAGAATACTCTTGAGAGTCCCTTGGACTGCAAGGAGGTCCAACCAGTCCATCCTAAAGGAGATCAGTCTGGGTGTTCATTGGAAGGCTTGATGCTAAAGCTGGAACTCCAATACTTTAGCCACCTCATGCAAAAAGTTGACTCATTGGAAAAGACCCAGATGCTGGGAGGGATTGGGGGCAGGAGGAGAAGAGGACGACAGAGAATGAGATGGCTGGATGGCATCACCGACTCGATGAACATGAGTTTGAGTGAACTCTGGGAGCTGGTGATGGACATGGAGGCCTGGTATGCTGCGATTCAAGGGGTCACAAAGAGTTGGACACGACTGAGCGACTGAACCAAACTGAATACTGTCTTAAGTACTGTAGCAAGGTAAATCTTAAAATCAGATGATATACTTTTTCATCAAGATTATTTTAGCTACTCTAGGTTCTTTGGATTTTCATATCAGTTTTAGAATCAACTTGTCAGTCTTTACAAAATGGCTGCTGGGATATTGATTAGGATTTGATTGGATTTGATTAGTATTGACATCTTAATGGTATTGTATTTTCCAGTCTGTGTACATGATATCTCTGTTTAGGTCTTTAATATCTTTTTAGCAATACTTTGAGGTATTTTTAGGTAGAGTTCTTGTTCATCTTTCATTGAATCTCTGCCATTGATATTTGAGTTTTTTGATGGCTAAAGCATTTGCCTGCAGTGCGGGAGACCCAGGTTCAATCCCTGTGTCGGGAAGGTCCCCTGGAGAAGGAAATGGCAACCCACTCCAGTACTCTTGCCTGGAAAATTCCATGGACAGAGGAGCCTGGTAGGATATAGTCCATGGGGTCGCGAAGAGTCGGACACGACTGAGCGACTTCACTTCAAAGAGTGATATGTTAAAAGAAAATACTAATTTCCCAAGTGTTTGCTTGGTGTGTGTGTGGTGTGTGTGTGTGTGTGTGTGTGTATTTTTGTATACTGACCTTGAATTCTACAACTTCATACATTCATTAGTTTTAGTACTTTGAAGATTTGTTTGGACATATTATGTACATAATCAGGCCATTGGTGAAAGAAGATGGTTTTGTTTCTTTCCAGTCTGTGTGCTTATTTCTTTTTATTGTCTGAGTAGGGCCATCAGAAGTTATATTTGAATTATTAGATTAATTCTACTAAAAGTTGACCTTTCTGGTTTTAATAGTAAATGTAATCTTTACAAGTGACTGTATCATAATGGAATTGAAGGAGAGAGGTTGCAGTGTTATTTTTCAATCAAGCTAAATTATCTTAAGTTTGTTTGGCATACAGAATCTGGATGTCCTCTATGTCAAATACAACTAAATCCACCTTGAGATAGCTGTTTGGTAAGGTTGACAGTTGTGGTACCTAGAATGCAGGAGTAGGATCAAATGATCTTTCTTTGTATCATTTTTAAAAACTTAGGTTTTTTAAATAAATATATTTTCTTTTAAAATTATTTAATACAAAAAATTGTTTTGGCTGTGCTACAAGGCATGCAGGGTCTTAGTTCCCTGATCAGGGACTGAACATATGCCCCCTGCAGTGGAAGATGCCAAGTCTTAACCACTGGACCACCAGGCAAGTCTACTTTTGTCTCATTTTAAAATAATATTTCATAATGTCATTTATAGCAACATGGGTGGATCTAGAGATTATCATACTAGGTGAAGCAAATCAGAAAGAGAAAGGCAAACACTGTATGATATCACGCATGTGTGGAATCTAAAGTATGACACAAATGAACTTATATATGAAACAGAAGCAGTCTCAAAGGCATAGAAAACAGACTTGTGGTTGCCAAGGGGGAGGGGAGTTTGGGACTAGCAGATACAAACTATTATATATTGAATGGCTAAAGAGCAAGGTCCTATTGTATAGCCCAGGTAACTGTATTCAATATCCTGTAGTAAACCATAATGGAATAGAGTATGGAAAAGAATATATAACTGAATCACTTTGCTATACATCAGAAGCTAACACATTGTAAACGAAGTGCATTTCAATTTAAAAAAAAAGTTTTTTTCAGCTTTTTTGCAAGCTTGCAATGGAACTTACCTCTCATTTTCTGGAATTATCCCCCTTCCTTAGTTTTAGATTTCACTGCTTTATAGTGTGCTTTCTTCCTAACAAACCAAGTTCTTATGTGTATCATTGCTTATTGCAGTTTGAGACTTTTGGTTTAGGTTATAGGTATCTTAATTTAACATAGGTTAACCTCAGTTTAAAGAAACCTAACATATAAAAAAAATCATAGATTTTGATATGTAGCATGTTATTGTTCAGTCACTCAGTTGTGTCTCATTCTTTGCGACCCCATGGACTGTAGCACACCAGGCTTCCCTGTCTTTCACCAACTCCTAGAGCTTGTTCAAACTCATGTCCATTGAGTCGGTGATGCCATCCAATGATCTCACTCTCTGTCATCCCCCTTCTCTTGCCTTTAGACTTTACCATCATGAGGGTCTTTTCTAATGTGTTGGCTCTTCCCGTCAGGTGGCCAGAGTATTGGAGTTTCAGCTTCAGCATCAGTCCTTCCAATGAATATTCAGGATTGATTCCCTTTAGGATGGACTAGCTTGATCTCCTTGCAGTTCAGGGGACTCTCAACAGTCTTCTTCAACACCACAGTTCAAAAGCATTGATTCTTTGGTGCTCAGCTTTCTTTATAGTCCAACTCTCACATCCATATGTGACTACTGGGAAAACCATAGCTTTGACTATACAGACCTATGTTGGCAAAGTAATTCTCTGCTTTTTAATACGCTGTCTAGGTTGGTCATAGCTTTTCTTTGAAGGAGCATGTATCTTTTAATTTCATGGCTGCTGTCAACATCTGCAGTGATTTTGGAGCCCAAGAAAATAAAGTCTGTTACTGTTTCCATTGTTTCCCCGTCTATTTGCCATGAAGGGATGGGACCAGATGCCATGATCTTAGTTTTCTGAATGTTGAGTTTTAAGCCAACTTTTTCACTCTCCTCTCTCACCTTCATCAAGAGGCTCTTTATTTCCTTTTCATTTTCTGCCGTACTGTTCATGGCGTTCTCAAGGCAAGAGTACTGAAATGGTTTGTCATTCCCTTCCCCGGTGGAGCATGTTTTGTCAGAACTGTTCACCATCACCCATCTGTCTTGGGTGGCCCTACACAGCATGGCTCATAGTTTCATTAAATTAGACAAGGCTGTGATCCATGTGATCAGTTTGCGTGGTGCTCATTCTCCTCACAAAAAGATTCAGAATTTTGTATGTCTTTCCAAGAATACATAAAACTGCTGGATGTTATAAGATAGGTATAGTCCAAACAACACTTTTAAAAACTCAGTGACTCACAGAATCATTCCTCACATTTTCGTATCTTCAGAGAGTTTGGGGCTCTCTGTACTTGGAAGTTGCTGAGTTGGTATTTCTGCCTCTTGGTGGTGCTATGCTGTAATGACTATAGACTTCTCCAGTGAAAAGAACAGCAATGGGAGACTAGAAGCTTTGTGGGAAGAATTCTTTTTTATGATTATATTATGTAAGTAAGGAGGCTATTTGAAACTTTTAATTAAAATGTTTTCCAATCAAGTTGATATTTAAATGAAAATATTTGAATGCCAGAGGTCGATAAAAGAAACTCACAGAACCTGTTAAGCAAATAAATGCTACAGATGTCATGTCACTTAAATTGATTTTACAGATTTGCTTTTTTCTGAAGCAATTTCTGATCTCCAACAATGCTGTGTACTACATAGTGATGTTATTAGATTTGAGATTTTTATAATATTTTATTGTCATGTATTTTTTCTAATTTTTAAAATTTATGAAATTTAACCATTTTCTGTTAAAAGGTACTCAGATTCTGCTGTTGGTAAAGAGAGTTGGGTTTTGGGTTTTTTTTTTTTTTTTGGTATGTGAAGAGGCATGGGATTTACTATATATTCATTATTTTATATAGAGACTCATCTTACCTAAATTGCTTGATTACTTGAAAATTACAATTTTGTTAGTCACTTGATGGTTAATTTTCTAGGGAAATTTTCTTTTTAAAGGACCACTGTGATAAATCACTTATAAATAATTTCCTCTTGGTTTATTCACTTGTATGTTTTTCCTTTTCCCTTTTGGGGAGGATAACTATAGGATCAAGCTTTTAGATTGAAAGGCAGAAAAAAGGAAAAAAGATCTGTGGTTAAAAAACTAATGGTAACTATTGAATATGTTATGGTGGATGTTTTTTCTTTTTTTGTTTTCCTGTGAAATACAGGGTATATTTACTTCTGGGACATGGGAAGAGAAATCAGATGAGATTTCCTTTGCGGACTTCAAGTTCTCAGTCACTCATCATTATCTTGTACAAGAATCCACTGATAAAGAAGGAAAGGATGAAGTACTAGAAGGTAAGTTTTCACTACATATTTTTAAACTCTTGTAAGAGTGATTTTAACTTTGAATTATGAATTTAGTTCACTTAATTAAATAGTATTCTCTGGAGATGTTTTACATATGCACAGTTGTTTCACCACACCTGAAATAGAGTATGATCTTTGCAGAGTAATTATCACAGCATCATTCATTTTTAAATTAGTTAAATCATTTATTTGTAGAGTGCCGGTGGCTCAGAGATTAAAGCATCTGGCTGGAATGCAGGAGACCAGGGTTCGATCCCTGGGTCGGGAAGATCCCCTGGAGAAGGAAATGGCAACCCACTCCAGTACTCTTGCCTGGAGAATCCCATGGAGGGAGGAGCCTGGTAGGCTACAGTCCATGGGGTCGCAAAGAGTCGGACACAACTGAGCGACTTTACTCACTCACTTTAACATGTGCTAGGGTTTCCCTCATAGCCCTCATAGTAGGTAAATCAACTACCTGCAATGCAGGAGACCCAGGTTAGATTCCTGGGTTGGGAAGATCCCCTGGAGAAGGAAATGGCGACCCACTCCAGTATTCTTGCCTGGAGAATCCATGGACAGAGAGGAGCCTAGTGGGCTATAGTCCATGGGGTCACAAGAGTTGGATACGACCAACCAGACATGTACTAGGTTCTGTGCAAAGTCCAGTTGAGAATATGTACATTTCAGTAGGGGATATAAAGTCTATAGGTAAGTAACAATAATAAGAGGTAAAAAGTGATAAATGCTATCCCAAAGCACAAAGTTTTACTGGAGTTCAGAGGAGAAAAGATCAATTTTAATCCAGAGAGATCAGAGAAGGTGTTATGGAGAATTAAGTAACTAAGCTGGGCTTTGAAGAATTTTTGAAAGAATTATTGATGAGTCAGTGTTGACTTTGTGTATGCCCCAGGCTTTGAAGGCAGATCAAGTGGTTTAGAATTTTGGTTTTTCTACTTACTGGTTACTTGACTTTTCTAAGCTTGACTGATCTCATTTGTAAAATGAAGTAATACTACCTGGAGGGTAAGTGGGAAGATTTAATAAGATACTGTACATAAGTGTGTATCTCATCATTACTAATGTTATCAGCCTCTTGTACAAGCATTGCAATTAGTATTCAAGCTAGCAAACATCCTGTGCAGCTTAATAAAGGATTCTGAGAGTTTTATTTCTTCCCCCTACAAAATTGCAAAGGTAATTTTAATTTATATTATCAATCATTTTATTTATTTATATTTTTATTGATGTATAATTGCTTTACAATATTGTGTTAGTTTATGCCATACAACAAAGTGAATCAACTACATGTATACATATATCCCTTCCCTCTTGAACTTCCTCCCCACTGCTATCCCACCCCCTAGACCATCACAGCATGGAGCTGAGCTCCCTGTGCTATATAGCAGCTTCCCACTAGCTATTTTACACATGATAGTGAATATATGTCAGTCATACTCTCCCAATTTGTCACACATATATTACCAGTTATTTTAAGAGAAGAATACTGTTAAAATAGTCTTTTTAAAATAATCTCATAATTTATTACTAACTTGAAATATAATAATTTCTAATTCTGAGTTAATATTTTAATTTTATTAAATTTTGCATTTCCTGTTGAAATAAAGTACCTGTTTCAGTACCTGGCCCAATGTTAGATGGTGCTTATAGTTGTTAATAGGTCACATTATCCAAAATCTTTCTTCTGAGATCTGCTAGTATAAAATAAAATAGTGAGTGAACAAGGTATTAAAAAGTGTGAAATTTGAATCTGGTCAAATACTCTTTTTCATTCACTCAGAAAATAAGTATGCACAATGAGTGTTCAAGTTTTGATGGTCAAAACAGATTATCATTTCTGAGTGTAAGCAAACAATTAGATATCATCTGCATTTAGATTCATAAACTAGGATACATAATTTGACCATGTATAAGACAGTTATACAACAAAATAAAATAAACCAGAATATGAGTATGTATACTTTAGGAATAAGGGGAAGAGGGAAATACACGTAGCTGGTGGACCCTAATAATAGCCTAGTGATTTCTGGGTCCAGCATTCTGCTGATTAATGACGGAAGCTGTTCAAGGTATAGAAATCTTGGGTGTTGTTAATTTGTAGAGAAAACATACATCAAGGAAAAGCTATTGTAATAAGGAGGCTTAGAATCAGTGTTTCTGAGATAGACAAAGGAGACTGAAATGATGAGAGATAATGAATGAATTTAAGATTGGTAAGGCATTATTGCTGCGTATGTGTATGTATTTGGCAGTTTTAATTTGGTTGTGATCGAAGCTGTAATTAATGGTAGAAGTTAGAAGCAAATCATCAGCTCAGTTAATTTGGAGATACACATTTAAAACTATATTATCAGAGGTCAGAAGATTTGAGTACTGATTATTTGAGTTGCTTATTGCTTTAATTAAGTAGAGCATCAAGTTATTAGTATTCTCCTATTTATTCCTTTTACAGATTAACAAAATATAAATTTGCTAAGCTAGTATAGCTGTATAGCAAAAGGAAGTATTTTTATGAACTTTTTTTTATGCTTTGAACTTATTGTGTATTTTCAAGTATAAATAATGATCATTGATGTTAGTATCTTATTATGGATTGTAATGCAGATACTTCCAGATAGATATATGGGCTATAAAGGAGAAAAAGCTTAGTGGTTTTACAAGAATATTTAAGATGGCCAGAGATGAACAAAGGCTAGCTATGGGAGGTGATGTAGAATTGACAGACTTTATCTATAAATTTTGAAGAAAAGTGAAGACAAGGGCATGCCAAGAACAACAACAACAAAAAACCAAGGCTTTCTAGTAAGGAATGAAGAATTATTTGAGTCATGATTTAGAAGAATGGAAAATACTATAAACATGGGAATGATATATATATATATATAAAATAGACTGGCTTGTTTTTTTTTTTTTTTTAAGAAAAGAGAGAGAGAGAGATCAGTGTCCTTCCAAAGTTTAAGTTTAGCCCTAGATGTAAATCCTTAAGCAACGGCAAAACTACATGGACTAGCAAGACATGTTATAGAATGATATCTTTTAATTATATGATGAAATTCTGCCTTAGAATGAATGTACTCACTTGTTCATTGTAGATGTTATTCCACAATCTATGCAAGATTTGCTGTGTATGAATAATGACTTTCCTCCCAGAGCACATTGCCTGGTAAGATGGTAAGTATACATTTTACACAAATAACTTTTAGAATGTATGTCAGGGAGGCCCCCAGACTGCCCACAAGTTAGATGATTTGCTGGGAATTCGCACAGGACTCAGCATGTATTGATAGTTGCTCTTACTGCTAGGATTTCTTATAGTGACAGATGCGAAGCAAAATCAGCACAGGGGAAAAGTGCCTGAGGCAAAGTTTGGAGGAAGTGCAAGTGTTTAAGCGTCTTTTCCTAATGGAGTCACACAGGGCATACTGAATTCCCTTAGCAACAAGTTGTGACAATACATATGAAATGTTGTCTACCAGAGAAACCTGTTTGTTAAAAGTTCAGCTCTCTCAGGTTTTTAACTAGTGACATGTCATGTAGGTACCTACTGACTGTGACATAAGAAAATTTCAGACTCCTAGAAGGAAAGCAGGTAAACCTGCTGTTTAAACCATGTTGTTTGTACAATTTAGGCACAATAACTTTATCAGTTAGGATAAATGATGTGACCTCTCCCCAAATCCAAGTACCCAAACCCAAATACCAACCAGAGATCAGCCTTGCAAGTAGGCCTTTCTGAGGGTAGCAGTCATAGGGCTGTTAACTCTTTTTTGCACAGTAGTCATAGTCCAGGTTGTATCTAACTATGATTCTGATGACTAGCATAGAACAATTAAATATAGAAAGCTTCACATATATTGTTGAAAATTGACATAAAATGTTGATCTCAGTTATATTATAACATCAAAACTCGATTGTGTATTGGTTATAAATGTGGTGTGTTAATTTAAGAATATCACATTTGAAAAGTCTTGTAATCTCTGTGAAGTTCTTTTAATTTTTTTCATTTATTCACAGCATTTCTTTATTTTGGAGATGTTAGTGTTAAAACATACTACCACCAAAATGGCCCAAGCATAAGTATATGGTCAAGAAAGAAGACCTAGTTAAAGGAAATTTGTATACTGGTTTTAATTTACTCTAGTGGCCTGAGTCAGTCTTTTGATTTTTTTTTTCTTTAATTAAAGAATTTCTAAGGAAGGGGAAGAATGATAATCTGTGTTTCATTCCATTGTGATTATTATATCAAGTAGATTATGTGACACATAAACAAAGAAAATTATTTGCATAGGCAGTAAACTGGATAATGTTTCATAAATAGTCCCATTATTTATTACTATTATTTATTTTTGCTGTGCAGGATTTCTCTAGTTGCTATGAGGAGAAGCTACTCTCTAGTTGCAGTGTGTGGACTTCTTACTGCTATGGCTTCTCTTACTGTTGAGCACAGACTCTAGGTCACATGGGCTTCGGGAGCTGTGGCTAACTGGCTCTAGAGCACAGTCTCAGTAGTGGTGGTACACGGGCTTACTTGCTCCGTGGCATGTGGGCTCTTCCTGGCCCAGGGATTGAACCCCTGTCTCCTGCATTGGCAGGCAGATTCTTTACCACTGAGCCACCAGGGAAGTCCCCATCCTGATTCTCTTATCTTTTAGACTATAAATACATACATTTAATATGACAAAATATATCAGAAGGCAGCATGGTGTCATAGAGTTTGCATTTACATTCATTCATTCAGCATTAATTGATCTACTGTTTGGCCAGGCAGTGAATTAGACAAACTAATATTTAATTTCTAGCTCAGGTACCTATTACCTCAGAAACTTTGGGCAAAACTTAATTTCGCTGATTTGGTTTCTAAGTTGGTGAAGTCAAAATAATAAATAATACGTACCTTTGAGAGGATGTGAGGATTTAATAAGATAATAACACATTTTATATGTATATATCAAAATTGCAATGCTGTTATATAATTTCTGTTCAGCTTTTTAATATTTCAAAAAAGTGTACTGACACATAGTCCATGGTTAAATATTCATTGAGTGAATTCATGAAATCTTTCTTTGTGTTAGATTAATGAATCACTTGTTAGTGATTTGTTTATGTATTAATGAAAATCACTTGTTAGTAGTTGTTCCCATTTTTATAAAATTTTATTTTAGAAATTAACATACAGTAAGTTGGACTTTTTTTTGATGTTCACTGAACTTTAACACATATGTTGTTCAGTTGCTAAGTTGTATCCAACTCTTTGCTGGACTGAAGCACACCAGACATCCCTGTCCTTCACTGTCTCCCAGAGTTTGGTCAAGCTCATGTCCACTGAGTCTGTGATGCAGTCTAACCATCTCATGCTCTGTTGCCCCTTTCTCTTGCCCCTTTCAGTCTTACCCAGAATCAGTGTCTTTTCCAGTGAGTAGGCTCTTCGCATCAGGTAACCAAAGTATTGGAACTTCAGCTTCAGTATCAGTCACTCCAATGAATCTTTAGGGTTGATTTTCTTTAGGATTGACTGGTTTGATCTCCTTGCAATCGAAAAGACTCTTTAAGAGTCATCTCCAGCACCACAATTTGAAGGCATCAGTTCTTCAGCTCTCAGCCTTCTTTATGGTCCAGTTCTCATATTCATATGTGACTACTAGAAAAACCATAGCTTTGACTATACAGACCTTTGTTGGCAAATGATGTCTCTGCTTTTTATTACATTGTCTAGGTTTTTCATAGCTTTTCTTCCAAGGAGCAAGTATTTTTTAATTTCGTGGCTACACTCACTCTGCAGTAATTTTGGAGCCCAAGGAAACAAAATCCGTCACCATTTCCAGTTTTTTCCCATCTGTTTGCCATGAGGTGATGGGACCAGACGCCATGATCTTCGTTTTTTGAATATTGAGTTTTAAGGTAGCTTTTTCACTCTCCTTTTTTACCCTCAACAAGAGGCTCCTTATCTCCTCTTCGCTTTCTGCCATTAGAGTGAAAATAATGGTACCATGTACATTCCTTGGTGGCTCAGATGGTAAAGAATCTGCCTGCAATACAGGAAACCCAGGTTCAGCCCCTGGCTCAGGAAGACCGCCGGAGAAGGGAATGGCTACTCAATCCGGTATTCTTGCCTGGAAAATCCCATGGACAGGGGAGCCTAAAGGGCTACAGTACATAGAGTTGCAAAAAGTCAGACATAACTGAGCGACTAACACTTTCAGGTTTTTGTTTTCCATGTGCATTTGTATACAAGTTTTTAAAAATATTTACTTATTTGGCTATGTTGAGTCTTAGTTGCAGTACTTGGAATCTTTTTTGCATTTTACAGTATATAGGCTCCAGAGTGTGTGGGCCTGGGGGGATGTGAGATCTTAGTTCCCCAACCAGGAATTGAACTAATGTCCCCTGCATTGCAGGGTGGATTCTTAATTACTGGACCACCAGGGAAGTCTCCTATAATTTTTAAAGCTGGTACCACAGAGTATAGGATAGTTCTGTAACCTCCCCCAAACTCCTCTTCTCCATTCTAATATTTGGCAGTCACTAACATGTTCTAGATAATCATGATGGTGTGATCACTAATCTAGAGCCAGACATCCTGGAATGTGAAGTCAAGTGGGCCTTGGAAAGCATCACTATGAACAAAGCTAGTAGAGGTGATGGAATGCCAGTTGAGCTGTTTCAAATCCTGAAAGATGATGCTGTGAAAGTGCTGCACTCAATATGCCAGCAAATTTGGAAAACTCAGCAGTGGCCACAGAACTGGAATACCAATCCCAAAGAAAGGTAATGCCAAAGAATGCTCAAACTACCGTACAGTTTCACTCATCTCACATGCTAGTAAAGTAATGCTCAAAATTCTCCAAGCCAGGCTTCAGCAATACGTGAACCGTGAACTTCCTGATGTTCAAGCTGGTTTTAGAAAAGGCAGAGGAACCAGAGATCAAATTGCCAACATCCACTGGATCATGGAAAAAGCAAGAGAGTTCCAGAAAAACATCTATTTCTGCTTTATTGACTATGCCAAAGCCTTTGACTGTGTGGATCACAATAAACTGTGGAAAATTCTGAAAGAGATGAGAATACCAGACCACCTGACCTGCCTCTTGAGAAACTTGTATGCAGGTCAGGAAGCAGCAGTTAGAACTGGACATGGAACAACAGACTGGTTCCAAATAGGAAAAGGAGTATGTCAAGGCTGTATATTGTCACCCTGCTTATTTAACTTCTATGCACAGTACATCATGAGAAACACTGGACTGGAAGAAACACAGGCTGGAATCAAGATTGCTGGGAGAAATATCAATAACCTCAGATATGCAGATGACACCACCCTTATGGTAGAAAGTGAAGAGGAACTAAAAAGCCTCTTGATGAAAGTGGAAGAGGAGAGTGAAAAAGTTGGCTTAAAGCTCAACATTCAGAAAACAAAGATCATGGCATCTGGTCCCATCACTTCATGGCAAATAGATGGGGAAACAGTGGAAACAGTGTCAGACTTTATTTTATGGGGCTCCAAAATCACTGCAGATGGTGACTGCAGCCATGAAATTAAAAGACGCTTACTCCTTGGAAGGAAAGTTAGGACCAACCTAGACAGCATATTCAAAAGCAGGGACATTACTTTGCCGACTAAGGTCCGTCTAGTCAAGGCTATGGTTTTTCCAGTGGTCATGTATGGATGTGAGAGTTGGACTGTGAAGAAGGTTGAGCGCTGAAGAATTGATGCTTTTGAACTATGGTGTTGGAGAAGACTCTTGAGAGTCCCTTGGACTGCAAGGAGATCCAACCAATCCATTCTGAAGGAGATCAACCCTGGGATTTCTTTGGAAGGAATGATGCTGAAGCTGAAACTCCAGTACTTTGGCCACCTCATGTGAAGAGTTGACTCATTGGAAAAGACTCTGATGCTGGGAGGGATTGGGGGCAGGAGGAGAAGGGGACAACAGAGGATGAGATGGCTGGATGGCATCCCTGACTCGATGGACGTGAGTCTGAGTGAACTCCAGGAGTTGGTGATGGACAGAGAGGCCTGGCGTGCTGCGATTCATGGGGTTACAAACAGTCGGACATGACTGAGCGACTGAACTGAACTGAACTGAACATGTTCTTAATCACTGTAAGTTTTGGCCTTTCAGGAGTTTCATAGAGAAGGAATCAAATAGTAGCCATAGGAGACTGTCTTCTTTCACTCAGCATAATACTTTTGAGACCATTTGAAGTAATTTTATATCAATGAAAACCATAGTTTGTTTACTCATTCCCCTGTTGAGGGATAATAGATTTATTTCTTGGATTGGACATTTATGAGTAGAACTGCTGTAAATATTTTTGTGTAGATCTTTTATATGAAAATATATTTTTAGATTACTTGGGTAAGTACCTAGGGTGTGATTAAGTCACAAGGAAGCCCAGTCACATGCTAAGTGTATATTTAACTTTATATGAAACAGCCAAACTGATTTCCAAAGTGATGTACCATTTTGCATTCCCACTAACAAGGTATGAGAGTTTCAGCTGCTCTGTATCCACAATAGCACTTCGTGTCAGTTTTTTTAGTTTTAGCTATTCTAATAGATGTGTTGTTAGATGAGAATATCTCATCCTGATTTTAATTTTGAATATCTTTCATGTGTTTATTTGCCGTGAATATACTCTATGGTGAAATGTCTGCAAGTCTTTTGCCCACTTTAACTGAGTTGTTTTCTTATTGTTGTATTTGGAGAATTTTTTTAATATATTCTAAATGCAAGTATTTTCTCTAGACAGTAGTTTATCTTTTCATCCTCTTCCTAGTGTCTTTTCCAGAATAAAGTTTTTAAAATTTGATACAGTTTGGTTTATCAGTTTTTTACATTATGAATAATGCTTTTGGTGCCATGTCTGAGGAACACTTGCATGAGGTCAGAAAGTTTTCTCCTAATTAAAAATATACATATATAAATTTTAAAAAATTTGTGGTTTATTTTCAGTTTATAGAAAAGTTATAGAGATAGTTACAGACTCTTCCATGATATCCTTCTCTCAATCTTCCCTGTTGTTAGTTTATATTACCAGGATATGTGTGTCAAAATTGAAAAGCCAACATTGGTACATTAGTTAAAACATTAGTACATTGTTGTTGTTCAGTCTCTAAGTCATGTCTGACTCTTTGCTACTCCATGGACTACAGCATGCCAGGTACTTAGTCAAATTTTATTTAACTAGTTTTTCCACTAACATCCATTTTCTATTCAAAGATCTAGTCTGGGATACTGCATTGCATTTAGTTATCATATCACCTTAGATTGTTCAGTCTACATTCTTGTGACAATTTCTCAGTCTTTCCTCATCTTTTATCACTTGGAGCTTTGAGGGGTGCTAGTCAGGAATTTCGTAGAATTTCATTCAGTTTGAGAGATTTAAAAATTAAAAAAAAAATTTTTTTTTTCTAAACTTTTTATTTTGTATTGCTGCTAAGGCACTTCAGTCGTGTCTGACTCTGTGCGACCCCATAGATGGCAGCCCACCAGGCTCCGCCTTCCCTGGGATTCTCCAGGGAAGAACACTGGAGTGGGTTGCCATTTCCTTCTCCAGTGCATGAAAGTGAAACGTGAAAGTGAAGTCGCTCAGTCGTGTCTGACTCTTAGCTACCCCATGGACTGCAGCCCACCAGGCTCCTCCGTCCATGGGATTTTCCAGGCAAGAGTACTGGAGTGGGGTGCCATTGCCTTCTCCATATTGGGGTATAGCCAATTAACAATATTGTGGTAGTTTGAGGAAAACGGCAAAGGAGCTCAATTTTAACATGTATCCATTAAAATATTTTTTGAAGTAAAAAAAATTTTATGGTTACATTTGGGTTATTACTTTGGAAAGATCATAAAGGTGAAGGTCATATTATTATCATGATTTAGTCACTAGTGACATTAACTTTGATTACATGGCCAATTCTTTGTTTTATTCTAAAAGTTTTACATTTTCTATTTAGAGCTTTTACCCATTTTAAGTTGATTTTTGTATAATATTCTTTTCTTGCTTGTGGGTGTTTAGTTGTCCTAACAGTATTTGTTGAAGAGTTTCCTTTCTTCATAGACTTACTTATACAACTTTATCAAAGATCACTGGCCACATTTGTGTGGGTTTGTTTCTGCATGCTCTTGGTTTTATAAGTGTTTACATGAAATAGTCCCTTTCCTTTTCAAAAATGTTTTTCAAATTTGTTTTGGCTATTCTAGCTCCTTTGCTTTTCTGTTTACATTTTAGGATTGGTATATATCTACAAAAAATCTCTTTGGGATTTTGACTGGAATTGCCTAGAGTTTGTAGATTATTTTGGTGGAGAATTGATATGTTTATATGCTGGGTCTTCCACTTTATGGTCACAATTGGTCTCCAGTTATTTAGGTCATCTTCGATTTCAGCATATAGATCCTGTATATTTTTTACTAGGTGTATATCTAATTATTGCTTGTTTAAATGAGCTATTGTAATGGTATTGTTTAAAATTTTTTCATATCCAGTGCTTTGTTCCTAGTATGTAGGAATGTGACTGATTTTTGTGGCTTGAGGTTGTATCCTGTGACCATACTAAATTCAGTTATTAGCTCTAGGAAGAGTTTTGTGGTGTCTTTTTATAGTCATATGAATAGGCATAGTTTTACTTCCTTCCCAATATCTGGTTCTGTTTTTTCTCTTGCCTTTTTAAATTGGCTAAGGCTCCAGTAAAATACTGAATATGATTGGTGAGAGTGGACAGCTTTGTCTTGATCCTAATCTTGTTTAGTCTTTTACCATGAAATTTGATGTCAGGTATAGTTTCTTCATTGATATGCTTTACTAGGTTGGGAAAATTCTTTTCTAGTTTGCTGGCAGCTTTTATATGAATGGATATTGAATTTTGTGAAATGTGTTTTCTACTTAAATTGATATGATCTTTTGTTTCTTTAGTTTTTTAATATGGTGATTACATGGATTGATTTTTAGATAGCTAATTAGCTTTGCACTGCCAGGATGAACTCTACTTCTACTACTTTGTGGTTTAACTTGCATTGATTACCATAATTTTTACTTCTGTAGCTGGATTTGATATGCTAATATTTTGTTAAGGATTTTAGTAGTAGTAGTAGTAGTAGTAGTCAAACTCAGTCATGTCCAACTCTTTGCGACCCCTGTGGACTGTAGCCTGCTAGGCTCCTCTGTGCATGGAATTCTCCAGGCAAGAATACGGGAGTGGGTTGCCATGTCTTACTGCAGGGGATCTCCCCAACCGAGGGAGTGAATCTGGGTCTCCTGCACTGCGGGCAGATTCTTTACCATCTGAATCACCAGGTGAGCCCCTGTTGAGGATTTTGGTATCTGTGTTAATGAGAAATACTGGCCTACAGTTTTCTTACATTTTGGTTTTGATATCAGAGAAACGCTGGCCTCATAACATCAGTTGGGAAGTATTTTGTTCTCTTCCGTTTTTTGAAAGAAATTGTGTAAAATTGATGTTGCTTTCTTTCAGTGTTTGGTAGAATTTGTCATGGAAACCACCTGGGCCTGGAGGAGTTTTACTGAGGTGGCAGTCCCTTCTAAGGTCCAGGCGTTAAGCAGAAGTCTTCGGTCCACTTCCTTGTCTCATGTACGCCCATGTCCCTGAGGGGCCATTCAAAATGTTACAACCTCTGTACTGATTTGGATTGATGGAAAGTCCATACACAGACAATACTTGATTAAATATAAAGGATACAGAAGGAAATTGATGTGCTCTTAGGTTACCTGGTAGAGAGATTGGCAACAACATCAGAAAAAATATGTGGCTTTTTACTCTCAGTGCCTCATAAGCAGGGGATGCTAATATCTGAATGACATCACACTTGCAGAAGTATAGTTTCCAAACCTAGACTTTTATATTTATGAGACTAGGGCATTCTTGGACACAGCCTAACTTGTATACATACCAAAGACCACTTCTGCTGGACTGGTTTATACCTTATCATCTCAGAGTGGTATAATTCACATTGCCATCGCTAAGCTAAATATGTGGTAGTCTCAGACATAAACAGACTTTTCTTCTGTCATTCTCAGTCTGTGTAGTCTATCAAAGCATAGTCATTTTGCCCTGTAAGTCATACTAATAGGCTTTTAGCATCTAAATGGTTTATTCTGTAAGATCCTGATCCCTAGTCACTAGCTGTTATGGTGTCTACCCAGAGTTGATAATCCCCTGGTTTTCTTCGGTCACCTTTACATGCTTATTTTTGCCTTTAAGTTCCCTCTTTGTTTTTGTGACTCAGGAATCTCCTTTTTTTATCTCAAGTTCAGCTATGTATTTCAAAAACATTATCATATCTTATCAGGTGTTTTGGGGTGGAAGGGGACCTACATCATATCAATTTGCTGTATCACTTCCATATTTTTTCATTTGATTTTTCTTAAGATTAGAAGGGTAACAACCAAACTTTTGAGAATTATTTGAAAATTAGGCATATTAAAACTATGTGTTTTCTTTTATTTAACAAATGTTCTTTTAAAACATTTACTGTGAGTCAGATACTGGGCTATCAAGGATAAACTGTGGTCTTTGTCTCAGATAGCTTTTGGATTAGAAGGGGGTTTAGAGATAAGGGAACAGATGGCAGCACTGCTAAGTGCTTTCATGGGGGGCAGCACAGAGCTTGAGGCAAACTCATAGGAGCTACTGCCTTTCCAGGTAGATCAAGTCAGGGAAATGTTTCCAGGAGAGGTGATACCTCACCTGAATCCTGTAGGCAAGTGAGAATAAGCCAGGTGAGTTTAAGTAAACCGATCTTCAAGGCAGAAGAAGAGCGTTAGTAGAGGTGATGATGCCTAACTGAACTTGAAGCCTGCAAATAGCTTGGGAAGCCTTGGGGTAAGCTGAGGGTTGAGAATGGCAAAAGATGAGATAGTGTCTATGAATTTGGAGTCTAATGTGAAGTAGGCATCTCAAAAGATTTCATAATCTCATATTTTTTAAATAGAATTTTGAAGTTATAATTGTTAAAAATTCTTACTTTCAGGGATACAGATTAATCATGAAGCTTCTTAGCAACTGAAGAATAACATACACATAAGTTTTCAGCTATAAGTATTTCCTTTTTTAAGTTGAACTAAAGACCCTGATGTTGGGAAAGATTGAGGGTAGGAGGAGAAGGGGACAACAGAGGATGAGATGGTTGGATGGCATCAGCGACTCAACGGACATGGATTTGAGTAGACTCTGACAGTTGGTGATGGACAGGGAGGCCTGGTGTGCTGCAGTTCATGGGGTTGCAAAGAATTGGACACAACTGAGTGACTGAACTGAACTGAAAGTTAATAAAGCAGACCCCCCAAATTTGAAGTATAATGCAAAATATTTATACTATACATAGACAATGAATAAAGATTGTCAGAATGAGAAAAACCTAATATATGATTAATCAAACTTAAAAAAATAGAACATTTATGTCAAATGCTGAGTTTTGATGGTTCAAGTTTATCAATCTATTTCTATTTTGTTATCTCCTAGTTTCAGTTTTTATATCAAACATCTGCCAGGTTAGCATTAACCCTGTTTAACTTTTTAAAAAGTATTTTGTAAAACTAGTCTTAAAAGTATGATGTTAATGAATCTGGATGTGGGTCAGCACAGCAAAGCCAATTTACTGATACTGAGTTGTGGTGAAGGAAAGTACAGTGTTATTGCAGGTCACCAAACACAGAGAATGGGAAACTCATGATCAAAAGACCCAGCTTCGTGATAGCTTTCAGGGAAGGGTTTTCAAGGGCACTGTGAGGGAGAGGGCCGCATGGTCCATGATCAGCTTGTGCGCAGCTCTTGGGTTGGTCGGCATCAAGGTAAAGTCTTGCACATCATCAGTTTTCTGGCTCCAATCAGTTTGGGGGCTTCGTGTTTGCAGTCACCAGTTTTCATCTGGTGGGGTCTGGTTTTTGTAAAAACAACTTAGGAATGTGTGTCAGACCTTTATATTTTTCAAGGAACTGGGAGTTTGATGACTCTATGTGGTTGATTTATAATCTGAATTGTTATGTTTCCCAACCCGACATCTTTTCTTGGTTTCTACTTGTTCACAGATCCTGATAATTATGCTCGAACCAGCCTTTAGAGACCCAGGGGGAAGTCTGGGAGATGAAAATAAAAGCCTCTTTCTTCAAAAGACAGGGACACAGGGACTTGCTTACAGTTTCATGATCAAGTTTTATAGTTCAGGCAAGGTGGTGGTTTAGTCATGTCCGACTCTTGTGACCCCATAGACTATAGCCTGCCAGGCTTCTCTGTTCATGGGATTCTCCAGGCAGGAATACTGGAGTGGGTTGCCATTTCCTTCTCCAGGGGATATTTCCCACCCAGGAATTGAACCTGTGTCTCCTGCATTGCAGGCAGAATCTTTACCAACTGAGCTATGGAGGGAATCTTAATGATGTGACTTATTGGCTGCTTCTCTCTGCCTACTTTTATACGTATCCTTTAAACACCTTCTAATGGCTAATTTAGAAATTTAGTCCCTCATTAGAAATTTAGTCCCTTGATTAATTGCTATTTATTTAAAAAACCAGTCATAGAAATGATAGACATTAATTTTAGCAGACATTTATGTCCAAATGTAAATTTATGAACTCTTTTGTGAGCAGAGGGTGTGGTAGGTAGGTTCATAAGTCCTGTTAATATTCATCCACATACATAGTTACAGAATTTTTTTTGTGATGAGAACTTTTAAGATTTTTAAGATTTATTCTCTTAGCAACTTTCAGATGCACAGTACAGTATTATTAACTATAGTCACCATGCTGTACATTACATCCCCATAATTTACTTCCTTCATAACGAGATTTATATCTTTTGGTCTCTCCACCATTTCTGCCACCTCTCACACACCACCTCTGGCAGCCACCAATCTGTTGTCTGTGTCTAGGAGCTTGGTGCGTTTTTGTTTGTTTGTTCATTTTTATTTCATATGTAAGTGAGATCCTATGTTATTTCGTCTTTCTCTGACTTGTTTCACTTAGCATAATGTCCTCACGTCCGTGCATGTTGTTGCACGTGGTAAGGTTTCAGTTTTTTCTATGACAGAATAATAATCTGGTGTGTGTGTGTGTGTGTGTGTGTGTGTGTGTGTGTGCTTAGTCGCTTCAGTCGTGTCTGACTGTGTGACCCTGTGGATTGTAGCCCACCAGGCTCCTCTGTCCTGCATATACATACACCACATTTTCTTCATTCATTCACCCATTAATGGATACTTAAGTTGTTTCCATATCTTGGCTTTTGTAAGTGGTGTTACAGTGTTCATGGGGGCACATAACTTTTTGAATTAGTGTTTTCATTTTCTTTGGATAAATACCCAGAAATAGAATTACTGGGTCATAAGGTAGTTCCATTTAAAAATTTTTTGAAGACACTTTCATACGGTTTTTCCTACTGGCTGCACCAGTCTGTATCCCCACCAACAGTGTTTGAGGGTTCCATTTTTTTCCTGCATTCTTGCCAGTAGTTTTTCTTTTCTTTTTGATGATAATCACTCTAAAAGATATAAGGTTATATGTCATTGTTGTTTTGATTTGTATTTCCCTAATGGTTAGTGAGGACTTCCCTGGTGGCTCAGACGGTAAGGCGTCTGTCTACAGTGTGGGAGACCTGGGTTTGATCCCTGGGCCGCGAAGTTCTATGGAGAAGGAAATCGCAACCCACTCTAGTACTCTTGCCTAGAAAATCCCATGGACAGAAGAGCCTGGTAGGCTGCAGTCCATGGGGTTGCTAAGAGTCTGACACGACTGAGCGATGTTTAGCATCTTTTCATGTAGCTGTTGACCACATGTATGCATTGATCTTTTAAAGATAATAGCAGTAGGGAAAATACATTTGAAATAAAAGAAGAGAGCATATTTAACAGAGGTAATGGGGTGGTATTTGAGATAAATCTTCAAAAAAATAAAAGAATCTATTGATGTTCCATGATGACTGTTGAGTAGGGAAAACATTCCAGGTAGTGGAAACAAATACACTGAGGATTGACTTTTATTGCAGATAAATAGGAAGCAGTTCACTTTGGTTTATTTCTTGTGAACAGGAATATACACTGGCACAATTTTATGTGTATGGAGTGGGAGGAGGTAGCTTGGCAACAGTTATCAATGTTAAAGATGTTCAAGATGTTCTTTTAACCAGCAACTTCTAAGAATTTGTCCCACAGTTATACCCTATAGAAATTGTTGCAGTATTGTTGCAGTAGCATAAAACTGGAAACAAAGTGCTGACCAGTAGGGGAGATGAACCTTTGAAAAGACGGTACAGGAAGTATATTAATCTAATCTTTTTTGAGGATAAGATGGGTCAATGGACAGATGGAATGGTTTTGGAAGAATGACCAAGAACTATTGACAGCGGTTCACTCTAGTTCCTGGGGATACCAAGGCAAATAAGTGCTTTTGTTTTCTTTCTTCCAAGGATATTAAGAAAAGAAAGAAAAAAACTGTATGTAAATAGATTTAGAGCCTAAAATTCACAGCTCTGGGTTCTTTGCAGTATTTGATGCTACTTCTACATAACTAATTTTGATTTTGGGGGTAGGAGGGTGGAGAAGAGGTGAGAAGATGAAATAAACTTTTGTTATCTAAACAGTAAACAGACTATGATTGGATTAAAAAAAATTTAAATCGTTTTTCCTGCTGTTTTGGGGAATTTCTTGAGACTGTTCGTAGAAAGAAGTATTCATAACTGTTTCTGTAGAGTTAAAATAGGCAAATGAGTAATGCCTTTTATAAATTTATATTAAAAATATTGTTAAATAAAAGCACAACAGGGAGTGAATAGGATAGGAATTTTCAGGAGGCAAGATTACCAGTTTGCACTTAATGTTTTTGTAAATTTTGGCTGCCGATTTGTGGTTTTTAATGGACTTGTCAACTAAATGAGAACTTTCCATTATTGTAAGATACCAAGAGTAAGCCATTTTCTGATAATTTTGTGATTCCTATCTAATATGTGTTATTGAGTGAAAGAATATAATAATTCTTTAGTTATGGTACTAGAGTAAACCTGGAGAATTAAATGGCAGTCCACTCCAGTATTCTTACCTGGGAAATACCATGGACAGAGGAGCCAGCAGGCTACAGTCCATGGGGTCACCAAAAAAAAAAAGATACGACTTAGCGACTAAATGACAGTAAATTATGTTCTTTCTTAGATAGCACAAGTATGATTGATAGTTATTTTCCTGACATTTAGGGAATCCATTAAACGTTAACTCTCCGCATTAGTGGACTTAATATTATCAGCTAATTAATACAAGAAGTCAGTGCTGGCTTTCATGTTTTATTTTTGAAACCTAACTTTTAAGACAAAACTGGTTATTTAATTTTTTTTCTTTGTAATTTCAGCAAATTGCTGGTAATTTGTAAAGAATGGAGAGAAAATAGTAGAGGAATGATGTGAATTTTGTGCCAAATGAAGGAAATTCAGGTTGTTGTAGGTTCAGTTGCCATTTAAGAAGGAAAGAAATGAAGACCTGTGGTTCAAACCTAACTTTCTTTTAAGGGAAATATTTTTCATGTTTCCCAAATAATAGATTTTTGTGTTCTGACATTTTTGCCTGTTTAATGGCAGTGATTCTTTTTTCTTTTTTCTTTTTTAAGGTATGGACTCCGAGAGTTTGTGGTGATAGCACCTGCTGCAAACAATGATGCTGTCCTCAGTGAATCTAAGTGCAATCTTCTTCTGAGCTCTGTGTCTATTGCTTTGGGAAACACTGGCTGGTAGGTGGACATTTCAAAACACCTAGACAATTTTAAAATAAAATCTATGAAGGAAACTGCTTACTAAATGTTAGGTTTTTGATTAATACAGGATTAGTATTTGTACATTATTATATTGGAATATTATATGTAAGGACCAAGGTCAGTTTTCATTCCAATCCCAAAGAAAGGCAATGCCAAAGAATGCTCAAACTACCACACAATTGCACTCATCTCACACGCTAGTAAAGTAATGCTCAAAATTCTCCAAGCCAGGCTTCAGCAGTACGTGAACCGTGAACTTTCAGAGATCAAATTGCCAACATCTGTTGGATCATCAAAAAAGCAAGAGAGTACCAGAAAAACATCTATTTCTGCTTTATTGACTATGCCAAAGCCTTTGACTGTGTGGATCACAATAAACTGTGGAAAATTCTGAAAGAGATGGGAATACCAGACCACCTGACCTGCCTCTTGAGAAACCTGTATGCAGGTCAGGAAGCAACAGTTAGAACTGCACATGGAACAACAGACTGGTTCCAAATAGGAAAAGGAGTACGTCGAGGCTGTATATTGTCACCCTGTTTATTTAACTTATATGCAGAGTACATCATGAGAAACGCTTGGCTGGAAGAAGCACAAGCTGGAATCAAGATTGCCACAAGAAATATCAATAACCTCAGATATGCATATGCACACCACACTTATGGAAGAAAGTGAAGAGGAATTAAAAAGCCTCTTGATGAAAGTGAAAATGGAGAGTGAAAAAGTTGGCTTAAAGCTCAACATTCAGAAAACAAAGATCATGGCATCTGGTCCCATCACTTCATGGGAAATAGATGGGGAAACAGTGGAAACAGTGTCAGACTTTATTTTCTTGGGCTCCCAAATCACTGCAGATGGTGACTGCAGCCATGAAATTAAAAGACGCTGACTCCTTGGAAGGAAAGTTATGACCAACCTAGATAGCATATTCAAAAGCAGAGACATTACTTTGCCAACGAAGGTCCATCTAGTCAAGGCTATGGTTTTTCCTATGGTCATGTATGGATGTGAGAGTTGGACTGTGAAGAAAGCTGAACGCCGAAGAATTGATGCTTTTGAACTGTGGTGTTGGAGAAGACTCTTGAGAGTCCCTTGGACTGCAAGGAGATCCAGCCAGTCCATTCTGAAGGAGATCAGCCTTGGGATTTCTTTGGGGGGAATGATGCTGAAGCTGAAACTCTAGTACTTTGGCCACCTCATGCGAAGAGTTGACTCATTGGAAAAGACCTAGATGCTGGGAGGAATTGGGGGCAGGAGGAGAAGGGGATGACAGAGGATGCGATGGCTGGATGGCATCCCTGACTCGATGGACGTGAGTCTGAGTGAACTCCAGGAGTTGGTGATGGACAGGGAGGCCTAGCATGCTCTGATTCCTGGGGTTGCAAAGAGTCAGACATGACTGAACGACTGAACTGAACTGAACACAACAAATTCTTTAGGGAAAACATATCTAAAGGGAAACTTACTGAAATATTACATGAATATTTAAAATGAATAAATTGTACTGTTTTTGTATTTTGCTTCCAAATGTTTAATCTATTTAAATTTTGATGCAAAATCAGAACATGGAAGCAACCTAGATATCCATCAAGAGATGAATGAATAAAGAAATTGTGGTACCTAAACACAGTGGAATATTACTCAGCCATGAAAAGGAATGAATTTGAGTCAGTTCTAGTGAGGTGGATGAACCTAGAGCCTGTTTACAGAGTGAAGTAAGTCAGAAAGAGAAGAACAAATAAGTATTGTACATTAACATATATATGGCATCTAGAAAGATGGAACTGGTGAACCTATTTGTAGGGCAGCAATGGGGATGCAGACATAGAGAACAGACGTACAGACCCATTGAGAGGGAAGGTGGGACCATTGAGAGAGTAGCACTGAAGCATATACCATATGTGAAATAGATAGCCAGTGGGAACTGAAGCATATACCATATGTGAAATAGATAGCCAGTGGGAACTGAAGCATATACCATATGTGAAATAGATAGCCAGTGGGAATTTGTTGTGTGGCTCAGGGAGCTCAACCCAGGGCACTGTAACAACCTAGAGGGGTGAGATGAGGTGGGAGATGGGAGGGAAGGGACATATGTATACCTATGGCTGATTCATGTTGATGTATAGCAGAAACCAACACAACACTGTAAAGCAATTATCCTCCAATTAAAAATAATTTTAAAAATACAAAAAAAATCTAAAAACTTGATAACAGAACATCACCTTGTTCAGCCTCAACTAGGACTATGCATTCAGGTAACTTGAAGTTTTTGTTTCTCTGCAGATGTTTTCAAATGACTGAAAGTGCTACAAGTATTGATTTTTGAAGTTAAGATAGATTTTAGTGAGTAGGCTAATTTGCAGATATGGAAATCTTTGAATAAGGAGGAACAACTGTATCTTCAAATGATTAAGTAAAATATAATTCACCACTAATGTAGGTTTAATTTGTATTGTTTAATACCTGTGAATCAAGTTTTATATGACCTTGAAAATCCTAGTAGGTAGGATCACTTTTATTCAAGAAAATTTTTATTCTGCCTTTTTTTAATGATTTTTCAGCCATTTAAAAATAATTTTCTGACTGTACAGTGCCACTTGATAATTTCTTCAGTTTATTAGTGTAAGGAGAAAAGAAAGTAATAATGCCTTTGTTATAAATATGTCTGTGGAATGTTCCTTGTTTATTTCTTTAGATATTTGAGATTAAAATAATGTTATACTGTAAATCGAGATTTAGAAGCTATTCAATGTTTAATGAACTTAAAGTCTATTCTTGTTAATTATATCCTACAGCCAGGTGCCACTATTTGTGCAAATTCATCACAAATGGCGAAGAATGTATGTGGGTGAATGTCAGGGTCCTGGTGTCCGAACTGATTTTGAAATGGTTCATCTTCGAAAAGTGCCAAATCAGTATACTCATTTATCAGGTCTGCTGGATATCTTCAAATCAAAGATTGTGAGTTGGCATTGATACTTTGTCTTACCTGGGATCCAGATTAAAGTAGTAATTTAGTAATTTTATTGATTTCATAGAAATATTTCTAATATTGATAATATAATTACTTAGAAGAAAGATGTAATTGATTATAAAATTACTGTGTGTATCTAAAGAAACAAATATCCAATTAATTTTCAGTGTACACACTAAAAACTAGTTTGTACTCTAGTTTTGGTTGTTTGGTTGGTTAACATTTAGATACTGTGTTAACTCTTTATATTCCTTTTTCCTCTAACAGTAATATTGCCAACCCTCCCCCGTGTGAGTGGGCCTTTATGTAGCTGCTTGCTGGGGACTCTGAGCAACTGAGATGTGAACTCTTTGGGTTCTGAATTGCTATTTTTCCCCCCAAGGGTCTATTTGATGTTTAAAATTAATCTGGCTTATAATGCTATGGCTGAGGGCAGCAGGGCTAACTTGGATGTGCTCAGTACATCTTTATTTTTCTCTAAAAACACTATAACAGAGATATGGAGGACTTGCCTGTGCTACTCTTACAAAGTAGCTGTCCTAGACTCTTTAAAAATAGCAGTTTCATGATAGGCAATACAAAGGCTGGGAGCTATTTAGCTTATAAGAGACTAAAGTGATGTAACAACTAAAGGCAGTGTGTGATCACAGCAAAGTAGCCATAAAGGACACAATTGGGACAGTGGGACAGTTTTAATGTGGACTATATATTAGAAAATAATATCAGTGTTAAAATTCTTGAGTGTGATAATTATGTTATGGTTGCATAGGATAATATCCTTGTTCATAGGAATCACATGCTGAATGAAGTATTTAGAGGTGAGTTGCCATGATGCTTGCAATTTAATTTCAGAAGTTTCAGTCAAAAAGATCATGTGGGTATCCATTATGCTAGCTTTGCAACCTTTCTGAAGGTTTACAAATTTTGAAAATTAAAAAAATAAGAAAATGCTGAAATTTCTTTTTTTAAACATATATTATTTGTAGAAAGATATTTAGGATTAGAACATCTTAAACGTATGTTTTCAGTGTTGAGGCTGTAAATAGCATGGTGCTAGGATTATCACTACAAAGATGAATCTATTTGATATTTTTAAAAAGTACATGTACCAGGTTAAGAAATTAAAGAGGTAAAAACTTCTTTATATCCTTAGTCCTTTTCCTCAAAATAACTATTGTTAGCTGTTTCTTGTGATTATCTCTATTAAACAAATGATAGAAGTATGTCTTTTAGAAAGTTCCCTGTCTATATGCAACTTTTCCCCCAAAACTTTTCTGGGCCTTGAATGCTGTCTTAAACACTACTTAATTCTTCATGTGCTGCTTTGAGAAATTTTTGAAAAAGACAAATATGTGTTATTTCTACCCGTTCCTTTGTGCTCACCAAATCTTCAATTATGTTTAATTATTTTAGATAAAATTCTAGTCAGATGCAAATATTAATGTTTTATTGCTCTTTTTAAAAACATTAGTGAAAGTTATTTTCATGGATCTTTTACTCCTCTATGTAACTCAGCTTCTTCCTGAAACTAGGGACCACGCTGATTTGTGAAGCCTGATTTAGAATATGACTGTTAAAAAAAAAAATGTTCCTAATCAGTTTATTACATCATCTTTCAGAACTTTTACAAACCTCACTGGTCTAAATACGAAAGTTGATTTGGTAAGAGTTGAACTTAAAATAATTGAGACCTGTTTTGGGTACTTTATTGGTATTACATAAAACTACTTAATATGCAACTCTCTTATACTGTCTTTATAAATCTATCTTTATAAATATTACCCTTTGAATCTACTGGAAGTGTTCCAAGGCACTTTAGCCCCACAGTGACAATTTATTTCATTTTCACATGAATCTAATATTTTGAAAAGGCTTCCTTGGCAGAGTGGCAGCAGAGGGTGGTTGTCCTTGGAGTCACATAAAGTTTAAATTTAAATCCTCTTTTGCCACAATCTTTTAAATGCTTGAAAGCGCTCTCATACCATAGCGTTTGCTTTTTCAATTTAGACATTCTTCATTCTATCAGATGTTCTTTATGTTTCGTGGTTTTATATTCTGATTTGGATATTTATCTTTCTTAGAACTGTATTTATTTCTTCATGTTCTGGGGAAATTTTGTTTGCAGGCTCATTTTTAATGTCATCTTTTTGTAGTTTTAAACTTTCCTATCTTCTCTAGTGGTTTTATAATTTTGTGATTGCTTCTTATCTGTAGACTATTTCAGAAGCCTGTCTTAAAATGGTGTTTGAAGCCTCTTGCTCAGTGTTGATATTGTGGTATTGCACATGGAGTCTTGGAATCATTGAATTGCTTGCTTGGATCATGAGTGAGTGAGTGAGTGAAGTCGCTTAATCGTGTCCGACTCTTTGCGACCCCGTGGACGGTAGCCCACCAGGTTCCTACGTCCATGGGATTCTCGAGGCTGGAATACTGGAGTGGATTGTCATTTCCTTCTCCAAGGGATCTTCCCGACCCAGGGATCGAACCCAGGCCTTCCACATTGCAGGCAGACGCTTTAACCCCTGAGCCACCAGGGAAGCCTGGATGCTTGGATCATAGGACTGGGTTTTTCCCCAGATCACACAAATTTTTCTAGCCTGATACCTTCCAGCACAGCCACTGCCCCAAGCTAGAGTACTCTGTCCATATGTCTGCCTTAAGCAGAGAGTCTTGTAGTACCCTCAGTCTGGGCTGAGTACTTTTGGATCCATTTAATGCAGTCCATAATCCTGGCTGTCATCTGGAACTTAGCAAGCATGTGTCTTGGGTCCCACTTAATACTTTTAGTTTTCTGTACCTTTTCTATACCTTTTCTAGGGTCCATGAAGATAATTAAGTCATGTTTGATCCTGGCTGTTTCTTTTTGGTCATCTCTTTCTGTATTTGCCAACATTGCTATGTGACTGGAGCAGAGGTTATGTGTCAAAGTGACCTCATTATGGTTTCTAGATCATTACTGGTCTAGAATTACTGGTGAATGCTCATTTGGTAACTAAACCTAAGTAAAAACTAATTATTTCTGACCAGCTAGATAGAATCTTACCTTGCTTCTATAGGACACAGCAGCCCAAAACTGAATTAGCTCTCTTTTTTTTGCAGCTATCTTGAGATTGAGTTTGTGTTCAGTTAAAGTTACTAATGACATTTATAGCTACTGATGCTGAGCTAAAGGGTCTATGTTATTTCTTCTGACCAGCAGTATCAGAAACACCTGGAAACTGGGTAGATATGCAGGATATTGTTGAATCTACATTTTCACAAGCTCACTAGGTCATGCCTATACATATTTAATTCCTATTCCACATTAATATAGCTTAACCATTATTAAGGGAAGCTGAGATCATGAGATGTTTGGATATGATTAATTTTTATTATTATTAATGAGTGTAAAGATAGATCTTAATTTTCTGATTCATTAATATAAACTATTTTGCATGAGTGACCATTTGTCACAGTCTAACATTTTAGTAAAATATTCAAGACTGGCTTTGAGTTTATTTTCATTTCAAAGGGAAAAAGACATCTTAAACCTAGTTTTACATTTTATAGCAGTTTTACTTTATTTAAAAAATGATTCACATTTTTTCTTTTACATTCAACATGGCTGAAGAGACTAGTAAGAAATTATATTTGTGTAATTAAAATTGTGTAAGATATTTTGAAATAATATTTTACTTAATAAATGTAATATCTCTTCCTGGTAGTAGTTTAAACAGCTTTTTTTTTTTGAAAGTTTATTTCTTTTTTTAAAAAAAATTATTTTTAATTGGAGGATAATTACTTTACTATATAGTGATGGTTTCAGCCGTACATCAACATGAATCAGCCACAGGCATACACATGTCCCCTCCCTCTTAAACCTTCCTCCCACCTTCCTCCCCATCCTACCCCTCTAGACTGTCACAGATCACTGGCTTTGGGTTTCCTGCATCATACAGCAAATTCCCACTGGTTAGCTATTGTCCATTTGGTCATTTATATGTTTCAGCACTACTCTCTCAAGTCTTCCCACCATCTCCCTCTCCCACTGTGACCAAAATTCTGTTCTTTATGGCTGTCTCCTTTGCTGCCCTGTAAATAGGATCATCAGTACCATCTTCCTAGATTTCATATATATGCGTTAACATACAAAATCTGTCTTTCTGACTTCACTCTGTATAATAGGGTCTAGATTAATCCACCTCATTAGAACTGACTCATATGCTCCTTTTTATAGCTGAGTAATATTCCATTGTGTATATGTACCACAACTTTTGTACCATTCATCTGTTGATGGACATCTAGGTTGCCTCCATATCCTAGCTATTGTACATAGTACTGCAGTGAACATTGGGGTACATGTGTCTTTTTCAGTTATGGTTTCCTGAGGGTATATACCCAGTAGTGGGATTGCCGGTTCGTATAGTAGTTTTATTCCTAGTTTTTTCAGGAATCTCTATACTGTTTTCTATAGTGGCTGTTATCAATTTACATTCCTACCAATGGTGCGTGAGGGTTCCCTTTTCTCCACACCCTCTCCAGCATTTATTGTTTGTAGACTTTCTGATGATGGCCGTTCTGACTGGTGTAAGATGATACCTCATTGTAGTTTTGATTTGTGTTTCTCTAATAGTGTGTGATGGTGAGCATCTTCTCATGTGTTTGTTGGCCCTCTGTATGTCTTCTTTGGAGACATGTCTGTTTAGATATTCTGCCCAATTTTTGATTGGATTGTTTTTCTGGTATTGAGCTGCATGAGCTGCTTGTATAATTTGGAGATTAATCTTCTGTCAGTTGTGTCCTTTGCTATTATTTTCTCCCATTCTGAGGGTTGTCTTTTCACCTTGCTTGTACTTTGCTTTATTGTACAAAAGCTTTTAAGTTTAATTTGGTCCCTTTTGTTTATTTTTGTTTTTATTTCCATTACTCTAGGAGATGGGTCATGGAGGATCTTGCTATGGTTCATGTCAAAGAGTTAAGCAGCTTTATTTTAATGTAATTTGTTCTCTGGCATTAATTTATCTCTTGAAGTTTTAGGCTGTGAGAATTTCCCCTATGAAAATGATTTCTTAAATTCCGCACCTTTGGCTCTAATAACTTCAGTGACTTAGTTTTCCTTTTTAATGGCTAGAATGTCATACATACATTTTTTTATGAACGGTTTATGTGTGCCATATCTAACACTATAACCTGAAAATCCCCATGTCATAAAGGTAGTAATTCATCTATTTCAGTAGTTTGAAATTTGTGTCTGGTATTACAAGGGTACTAACATTTCATGGTATTGTCTTTGCATTTACTTCTTAGGGATGTCCTTTAACTCCATTGCCTCCAGTTAATATTGCTATACGGTTTACCTACGTTCTTCAGGATTGGCAGCAGTATTTTTGGCCTCAGCAACCTCCGGGTGAGATAATTTAGAACTATATTCAGAAATTAAAAGTATTTAACAGTGTGTTTCAAGTGTTTGAAATATTTGTAACTCATTTTTAATGTATATAGTATTGCTAATTTCATTGCCCTTATCACTTTTTTTCTCTTGAAAATTGTAGGTTTTTCTAGAGACAACTCTAGAATTACCCTAGACAGTTACTCTAATTGTCAGTTACTCTCTACTTGACAATCTGTCTTTGAAAAAAGTATTATTTATAAAGTATTCCCTTATTATTTATAAAGTATTCCCTTGCTGTGGAACATTGTGTGCTGAAAATTAGTACGTAATGAATGATTAAAATGTCTGCTCTCAGAATATAAGAAGAGAAACCTCTCTCCTATGCTGAGAACAGACGTGCACAGAACCTTATAGAGAGTAGAGTTTGAAGAAGAGGGCTAAATAAGAAAAGCAGAAAAGAAAAAAAAAATGTATATATACACATATGCTGGGAAGAGCTGTAGAATATTTTACTTTAACTTGTGTTTTTATAAAAATTAATGAAAATCATTTTACCTACTTAGCCATTGATGTACTGATTCATTTCAGTTCAGTTCAGTCGCTCAGTCATGTGTGACTCTTTGTGACCCCATGAACTGTAGCACGCCAGGCCTCCCTGTCCATCACCAACTCCTAGAGTTCACTCAGACTCAAGTCCGTCGAGTCAGGGATACCATCCAGCCATCTCATCCTCTGTCATCCCCTTCTCCTCCTGCCCCCAATCCCTCCCAGCATCAGGGTCTTTTCTAGTGAGTCAACTCTTCGCATGAGGTGGCCAAAGTATTGGAGTTCCAGCTTTAGCATCAGTCGTTCCAAAGAACACCCAGGACTGATCTCCTTTAGAATGGACTGGTTGGATCTCATTTCAGTCTAAGGGACTCTCAAGAGTCTTCTCCAACACCACAGCTCAAAAGCATCAATACTTCAGTGCTCAGCCTTCTTCACAATCCAACTCTCACATCCATACATGACCACAGGAAAATCCATAGCCTTGACTAGATGGACCTTAGTCGGCAAAGTAATGTCTCTGCTTTTGAATATGCTGTCTAGGTTGGTCATAACTTTTCTTCCAAGGAGTAAGTGTCTTTTAATTTCATGGCTGCAGTCACCATCTGCAGTGATTTTGGAGTCCCCAGAAATAAAGTCTGACACTATTTCCACTGATTGATTTAGTAGTCATTAATTTTTAGCCTATAAATTTGTTCCTGCCAGGGACACAGATATAAACAGACATTACCTAAGTTTTAGGAAAGCTCAGCCTGGTGTACATTTAGCCTAAGTAAGTGAGGTTTAGGTTCCTGGATGTTTTCTCTCACATATAAGTGTAATTATATTCAAGTATATCTAGTAAGAAATTTAGTATCAACTTATAAATCATAAAAGGATTTTATTAGCCTGAAAACATTTTTCATTCTACCTCCCTCAGAGAGAATTACATTATAATAAAATAATATTCTTTACTGTTTATTTTTGTTCCAAGTGGTTGGTTGGTTTTTATAAGATTGAAAATAGTAAATTGATAGTTTTAGGATGATGCTAAAATTAACGTAGTACATTTAGCTTTTGGTGGTTATATGTACTACTACTATTTTATAATACCACTGAATAATTTGAAATTCTTAATGTCCGATAAGAGAACTGCATCTAAACTATAGCAGAAGGAAATTAAAGCTTAAACTGAGATTTATATTAGAAGACTCAAATGTTTGTTTTAGTAATTTTAGTTCTTAAACAATACCCACCAGACAATTTATGGTTGGCTTCTAGTTTTGAAGTTTCAGTTCCAGCCTTCCTTTTCCTTTTTTCAAAAGTCATTCTAATAATAGTCAGATTTTAATGATATCCCCAGATAGTATGGTCTGTTGATGATCTAAGAAGTCCAAGAATCAGAATCTTAACATTATAATTCTGATCGCCAATAAGGCCTTTGTTAATGTTCTGTTGCAAGTTTTTAAAAATGAGTATCAAACTGCCTCAGTGGGTTGAAAGTCACATAAATTTTTAATATTTTCCCTTTTAAGGGGAAGAGACTGAACATATAATATGGGCTAGACACTGTGCATTTTATGTACTGTTTCATTTAATTCTAATTTACTTATGAGACAAGTGGGGCTTCCCTCATAGCTCAGTTGATAAAGAATCCACCTGCAATGCAGGAGACCCCGGTTCGATTCCTGGGTCAGGAAGATCACTGGAGAAGGGAGGCTACCCACTCCAGTATTCTTGGGCTTCCCTTGTGGCTCAGCTGGTAAAGAATCCACCTGCAATGTGGGAGACCTGGGTTTGATCCCTTGGTTGGGAAGATTCCCTGGAGAAGAGAAAGGCTACCCACTCCAGTATTCTGGCCTGGAGAATTCCATGGACTATACAGTCCATGAGGTTGCAAAGAGTCGGACACGACTGAGTGACTTTCATTTCACTTAACTTCACTTCACTCTATGAGACAAGTATTATTTTTCTTAGAAAACAAAAGTAACTGACTCAAGGTGACATGGTCACCAAGAGCTAACGTTCACATTTAAATCCTGGTCAAACTCCCAAGTCGCGTCATCTTTGGATTCTACAATGTTGCTTTTCACCTTTTAATTTAATTAAAATTTTATACAGTTATAGTCCAGTAATAATTTTTAGCTTGCTAAGTTTTTTAAGAAATTATTTTTGACTGTGCTGGGTCTTGGTTGCTGCTCAGATTTTTCTCTAGTTGTGGCGAGGCAGGGCTACTTTTTACTTGTGGTGCCTGCTCTTGTTGTGGCGCACAGGCTTAGTTGCTCTGTGGCACGTGGGATCTTCCCAGATCAGGGATCAAACCAGTGCCTCCTGCACACTGGTAGGTGGATTCTTTGCCACTGAGCTACCATGGAAGCCTTGATTTTAAACATGTGCTTATTATAAATTTTGAAGTTCTTTAATTCACATTTTATAATAAAGCTAGTTATTTTGATCTCTGTTGTAAGCATTCTTTAGTTGAAAAAATGGAATGAATTGATTTGAGAAAATTTACTGACTCAAGTAATTGAACCATATTTAGTGCTAATTTTAATAATTTAGTTAGGGTGTAGGTATTTGTCAAGCATGATTTTAGTGAATCTGTAAGTGTTCATTCATAACTTAACAGTAGACTTTAGTAATTCACAGTGTTGTGTGAATAATTAAAAACAACCATTTGTATTACTTTGAAGACAGATCTTTTTGATGTCTTTTAGAAGTGTTTATTCTTCAAGAGGGATGAAACTAAGGGGTGATTTACGTTCTAAATTTTCCTCTAATCTCAGATACCATTCATAATGGAATGGAAATTCTTTTCTGTGCTTCAGATACTTCCATACTGTCAGCTTAAAGTTTTATTAATGATGACTAATTTGGGCTATTCTGAAATTATTAACAGCAAAACTGATGAGTGTAGATTGATGATTAAATTTTTTAATACTTATTTAATTGTTCTTTTAGATAACATTAATCACATACTTAGAAAATCTTTTAAGTTTACAAGAATAATATTCTCTTGAATAGTATTTAAGGACTGTTTCAGAAGGGTAAAATTTAGAATGCAGGCTTGAATATAGCACTTTACAAACAGGAATTAAATGTATCCTTTTACTATAACTTTCCTTTTTTTTCACTCTAACATTCTTGGAGAAAGTCTAATATCTGACAGCTTGCTCTCTAACTTGCTATGTCTTAATGTAGATAGTTTTAAATCTATAATCTCTCAAAAGGTTGACATAACTAAATTTAAATTCTTTATTTTCCACTTTTGGCTAACTTCTGGAAATTTTTTTTTCTTCTTTAGATATAGATGCCCTTGTAGGAGGAGAAGTGGGAGGCCTGGAATTTGGCAAGTTACCATTTGGTGCCTGTGAAGATCCCATTAGGTGTGACTTTCATTATATCATTTGAATTATGGGACTTTAAAAATTCTATTTGATATTGATTTTACTGTGTTTTATAATACTGCAACCTCCTGGAATGAATGTAGTGCTGGAAATAGAGACCTACATGTAATAATCTGTCCATCTTTTTTTTTTCCTCTGTAACTTAAGAAGTAAAAGAGGCTTTAAAGTAATATGTAAAACATATATAATACACTTCATGTATTCAGTTCAGTTCAGTCGCTCAGTCGTGTCCGACTCTTTGCGACCCCATGAATCGCAGCACGCCAGGCCTCCCTGTCCATCACCAACTCCTAGAGTTCACTCAGACTCAACGTCCATAAAGTCAGTGATGCCATCCAGCCATCTCATCCTCTGTCGTCCCCTTCTCCTCCTGCCCCCAATCCCTCCCAGCATCAGACACTTTTCCAATGAGTCAGTTCTTTCCATGAGGTGGCCAAAGTACTGGAGTTTCAGCTTCAGCATCATTCCTTCCAAAGAACACCCAGGACTGATCTCCTTTAGGATGGACTGGTTGGATCTCCTTGCAGTGCAAGGGACTCTCAAGAGCCTTCTCCAACACCACAGTTCAAAAGCATCAGTTCTTTGGTGCTCAGCTTTCTTCACAGTACAACTCTCACATTCATACATGATTACTGGAAAAACCATAGCCTTGACTAGACAGACCTTTGTTGGCAAAGTAATGTCTCCTCATGTATTAAGTATATATTAATATAATACATCAATGTAATATATAATATAAAGTAATATACAATAATTAATGTAATTAAGTGTATATTAATACACTTAATGTATAAAGAATCACTTCCTTATAGAAGTGATTCTTGGCCTACTTTGGGGAAACATTTTAAATATTGAAAAGCACAGACATTGTCATATAACACAAATTTTCATGTGTCCCATCACCCAGAGTTAACAATTTTTTGCATTTTTCCTGGCCACTTTTTCACAATTAAGACTTAGAGACACAAAGGTGACCTTATAGGTTACCCAATTGCTTTTCTAGAAGAGCTACTGAACTTAAAAAAAAGAATAAAAACAACTGTTTCGTGAGAAAATGTAGGGGTTAGAAAACTTCATCAGTGATAGCAAAATATTTGGAAAATATAAACAGTGCTTATATAAAAACTATCTCATTTGTTAAACTATTTGGTTATTTTAAAAAATATATATATTCACATTTTGTCGTTCAGTTGCTAAATTATGTCCTACTCTGCGACCTCATTGACTGCAGCACGCCAGGCTTCCCTGTCCTTCACTATTGTCCTGGAGTTTGCTCAAATTCATCATGTTCATTAAGTCAGTGATGCTATCTAACCATCTCATCCTCGGCTACCCTCTTCTCCTTTTGCCTTCTTTAATACTCTCAGTTAAATGTAGAAATAATAATACTTTTAACTTAAAATCACTTAAGGGAGACAGTAAAGTGGATATCTTTTAAAAATTGATATTTATTATATGTGCCAGACACTGTGCTAAGAGGAAGATCCTGAAGTAAGTAAAACTGATCCTTCTCAGCATTTATAGTCTAATTAAATAAAATAGATGAACTAATCACCTAAGTAAACTTAGAATTATAAATTATGGAATAATTTGAAGGAAAAGTATAGAAAGTATTGACAGTAAAATGAGTGACTAGTTTAGATTTGTATGCCGTCAGTAAAGTTTTCTCAAAGGAAAGGGTATTTACTCTGAGTCTCAATTAGAATTTAGCCAGGCAGAGAATGAGAGAACGACCATTCCAGGTGCAGGGAAGAGCCTGTGCAAAGCACCTTGATGCAGGAAAGAGCTTGGGAAGTCTACTGAAGGAAACAAAAGGTGGCTGTCACAGCTAGAATGCAGTGAGCAAGCAAGAAACGCTGTGGGGGTGGATACAGATATAATTGTGGCTCCAGTGGGGTCATTTATTTGAATTTTACTTAGAGAAGATTTTAGGGGGAGAGCAATAAACTGATCTGATAGAAGTGTGATGGTTTTAATTATTAAATATTTCTTCCAAATCTGTATCGTGATGAGGAGTCAGTCAGCAAAGGAACAAGTGATTGAAGGACACAGGAATAAGTTGAGGCTAAGATGGTGCGTGTGGCATACCATTTAAATCAGACTGATTAGCAAATATAGTGGGCACAATGCTTTTGAAAAGGCATCTTTAATAGTGAAAGAGGAAATGAGCCTTTTTCATTATCTTGTCTCATTGTCAAAGAAATTTTTCTATAGTTAGAGGGAGAGGAGAGGACTTAATCATAAAAGCTTAGAAATTGAATTTGAGGTTCATACTTTAAAAAATTCAGTAGTGTATAGTTTTAAATTTCAAATCATTCTAGTCATTTAAACAATATGATATCACATATTATTTGTGGTCATTTTTTACCTTAATTTTATTATGAATAATAAATTCATGTTCAGTGCAGAAAAAATGTAAAAATGGGCAAAAACCCTATGTTTAGTAGTCACATTGTCTTGTTGCAAACTGTAATAGTCAACTCTAATTCAAGCAAAAAATCAGTTTATTGGATAGATACTTAGTAACTCGAATGTTTAATTGGGACCATTGTAGAACCAGGCTCAGAAAATAGCCTTGAGCCAAGCCTGCCTAGTTGTCTGGTTCATAACCCGGGTTATACTGCATTGTTGTGGAGTGCTGGCCCACTGTGAATTCCTAATTGTGCTTACAGATTCAGATTCTCAGACTGCAGTTACCAGTTAGTCAAGCATCACCGAAGAGCAGAGAAATGAAGTAATTGACCCTTTTGACTTCTGTATTCTCCAAATATAACAAGTGAGATCAGAATCTAGACAGGAGGGGAAAAAAAAAAAATCACTAAATTTATAATCACCTACTCACAGGTGATCATGGACAACAGCTTGCTATATGTGCTTCTGGCCATTTTTCATATGTATGAATTAAGTGTGTATATATACATGTTTATGTGTATATATGCAGCCGATCCCCCCAACACCACCCTCAAGTTGATTTGCTAGGAGAACTTGTAGGACTCAACATTATAGCTGTGCTCATGCTTACTTACTAAGCAAAAGGATATGGTGCAAAAATCAGCAAAGGGAAAAGGCATATGGGGTGAGGTCCAGAGCAAATGAAGGACAAACTTCATCTTCCCATATAGTCACACAGGACACATTTAATTCCCCCGGCAATGAATTGTGACAATATGTGTGAAAGGCTGTCTACCAGGGAAGCTCACTAGAGGCTCAGCACTTAGAAGTTTTAATCAGAGATTGGTCATGTAGGCACCCTCTGGCTAGCATGTACCAGAAGAAAACCAGGTGTTTCCATCAACCATGTTTTTGGCACAGGTAATTTAGGCACAAGGAATGATAAGAACCCTCCTGAAATTCAAGTTCCCAGATGCCAAACCAGGGACTAGCCTTGCAAGTAATCCTTTCTCAGTGTTAGGCCTGGTATGGTAACTCTTTTCTGCACAGTATTTTTATTTATTTTATAAATGTATGTCATCATACATTTTTTTGTGGCTTGTTATTCTGCAGTTTAATTTTCATCTTTAAAAAGAGGTCAGCAAACTGTGACCTGTGGACCAAATCTGACCAGTGGCCTGTTTTTATATATATAATGAGCTAAATTACCATAGTTTAACGGGCTAAACTCTGGATGGTGAAACTGCAGCCCAAAAGATGTCCCTAGAGTTAGCCCGTGAATGTGCCTGGAATCTGTACGCACCGTGGATGGTCTTCACGGGGTTAGGTCTTGTTCATCCCATGCCCTTCCCAAGCCGCACCCCTTCTGATGCAGTGGAGCTTAGGGATCCGCTCAGCCTCCAGCAGAGCCTGCACCAGGCTTCCAGCAGATCTGCTCAGAATTTGATGCCTGTTAGCCAATCTACCCTTCATGGGTCTTCACCAGGGAAAGCCACCCCAAGCACACCAAAGGCTCAGGGGGTGAAGTCTCAACCCAAGAAAATTATAGCGGAAATCATGCTCCCCAACCTCGTGAGACAATGAGACTTCCCCTCCCAGATCTCCTTCATCAGGAAGACTGGTGATGGTCAACCTCAAGGTCAAGCTGCACCAATGCCTCCAGATGATGGACCCCGAGAGCCTTAGAGAGCAGCTGTCCCCAACCTTTCTGGCACCAGAAACGGCGTTCATGGAAGACCAGGGTGGGGAATGGTTTCAGGATGATTCAAGCATATGACGTTTATTATGTACTTTATTTCTATTATTATTATTACCTCAGATCCCTGGGTTGGGAAGATCCCTTGGAGAAGGGAATGGCAACCTACTCCAGTTTTCTTGCCTGGGAAATCCTGTGGACAGAGGAGCCTGGTGGGCTACAGTCCACAGGGTCACAAAGAGACACGACTTAGTGACTAAACAACAACAACAAGGGACTAAAAGTGGTCTTACATTGTTGAGGGTTTTAAAAGAAAAAAACAAGAATATAGCAGACAATTGATACATGGCCCATAAAAAGCACAAAATACTTCCCAGAGGGTCCTTTGTAGAAAAAGTATGCCAATCCCTGAACTATATTAAAATGATATTTTCAAAATTGAGATATAACCTACGTACGATAAAAGTCACAATTTTAAAGTATACAATTTAGTGTTTTTAGGGTTCAGAGTTGTGCAACCATCATTAGTATCTAATTCCACAACATTTTCATTACCCCAAAAAGAAACCCCTCGCCTGTTAACTATCACCACCCCCACCCCACCTCTTGCCCCCACTATCCCAGTTTCGCCTCTGGCTCTAGACTGATATTAATGTACTTTTTGCCTGTATGGATTTTCCTTTTCCGGACATTTCATATAGGTTGGATTATACCACATGGGACCTTTTGTATCTGGCGTTTTCACTTAGCATCTTTTAGAGGTTCATCCACATTGTAGCGTGAATCAGTGTATCATTGCTTTTTGTGGCCATAGCTGTCCTGTGGAATAGTGCTACATTTTACTTAACTCATCAACTGACAAACATTTGGTTTACTTATACTTTTTGATTATTATGTATAGCATGTTTTTTTCTTGCAGACATTAATATAAACATGCCACCATTTGCTAAACCAGGTGCTTGCAGTTTTATTATATTACAAATCATGAACATTTTTAGCATACTTTTTGGGGCATATTTCCAGTTATTTGCTGAGAATACAATTCTAGAAGTAGAATTGTTGAATCAGAGTATATATACATTATTAAAACTTCAGATATATCATATGTTTTGTTTCAGTGAACTCCATTTAGCAACTACATGGCCTCACCTGACTGAAGGTACCATTGTGGATAATGATGTTTATTCGTAAGTATGTTAAAAATAGTACATTGAGAGTCACAGATTTCAAAAGACTAACTGCCCAGTGGGTTAGCAATTTTTCTTTGAATCAATTTCTGGTATGGTTGTTTGCTTTTGTTTTTAAAGATCAGTTTTTAGACTGACTGATGTATATTAGAAGTGTGTTTTAAGCTGTAGACTTTGGAGACAGGATCCTTAGTTCCAGGGTAATGAGCAGTGTGAATCTTACTTGGGTTTAGCAAAGATGTCTCTAGTTAGTTTGGGAGTCAGTGTGTAATTCTGTTGGAATTTTTGTAGCTGGTAAGAACATTTGATAAGGACTTTCAAGAGATGATGGTCATTAAAATATGTAGGAAGAACATTTGATCATTAAATGCCATAAATAACAAAACATCCGTATCATATACTCCTGTGCAATGGAAAAATGGCACAGGAAAAAATTGAAAATTGCAGCGAGCCCTATCCCAGAAGAATGTGGGGAAAGAGGAATGTAATTTTGGTATCTTCTCATGCTTGATGCAAAACAGTGAGAAATAGGACACTTTTAAAAAAAATAGTTAAAATAAATGTGTTCTATTTTCTGATGGTAAAAGTAACACAAGCTTTTAAAATCAGATAATTTAGATGGGTATAAAGAAGAAAGATAACCTACAATTCTGTTACTTAAAAAATAACCAGTTGTGTATAGCGGACTTTTGGACTCAGAGGGAGAGGGAGAGGGTGTGATGATTTGGGAGAATGGCATTGAAACATGTATAATATCATGTAAGAATCGAAATGCCAGTCTATGTCTGATGCAGGATATGACACGCTTGGGGCTGACGCGCGGGGATGACCCAGAGAGATGTTGTGGGGAGGGGGGTGCGAGGGGGGTTCATGTTTGAGAACGCATGTACACCTGTGGTGGATTCATGTCAATCTATACCAAAACCAATACAGAATTGTAAAGTAAAAATTAAAAAAAAAAAAACAAAAAAAACCAGTTAGCATTTAAGGGTATTTCTTTTTAAAGTATAAATTTATATATTAATTTGCTTTATTCATAAATACAGTTATTCATTAAATAGATGTAGATCTGTGTTGTCAATTTGTAAAGTACTGCATAATATCCCATTAAGCGAATGCAGCATAATCTTTTTAACTGAGAAAATGGGCACTTGATCTTGTGCAAATTTTTATAGTTTTCTTTTTATTAATAAATAGTGTAATAAAAAACAGATTAGGATTATTGTACATTTTTGCTTCTCATTTTGTTTTATTTCTAAAATATTCTCATTAGGTTATCATTGTATGTTACCTGATCAGAATCATTTTTATGCTTTTTGATTTTGGTTTTTCCTTTTGTACTTTTTTGTCTAAGAATTTTGTCTTAAGGTTTTATTTTTAAAAACTCATCTAAATGGTCTTCTGCATGTGTATAGCAGTAAGTTTAAGGGAGGCAAAATGGATTGCTTGCCCTTCTATGTAATGTTTTCATTAAGACTGCATTTTGTTAAATTTATGAACTTTGCAGATTGCTGTAAATAGGATCTTGTGTTTATCATTTTGCATTTCAGTGATTTGGATCCTATGCAGGCTCCCCATTGGTCTGTTAGAGTTCGAAAAGCTGATAATCCTCAGTGTTTGCTAGGTAAGATATTTATGTTCCTTTCCCGAAATACCACGTATTTGTCTATTCTCCAGATCAGGAACACTGGATGTATTCTTTATACTTTATTTCACCTATCTGAAAATTTTTTTTAAGTTTTTTACATTGTGACCTCCTAACATCATTAAAAATTAATCTTTGTCAACAGCAGTGACTCCTTCTGGTTATTCTTAAAGAATACTGGCAGACTTTCTTGTCATTTAGTTTTAACCAGTCTACACCTCAAAATTCTCTTATGTTTTCCCAGGATCTGAGTTTTATTTTCCTAATGCTTTATGTCACTTCTTTTTTTCCTTCTGTGGCATACTCTGCTTCTTCCATTCTGGTTAGTGGAACCCCTTTTTGTCTTTTGTCATCCCTATATGCTTGCAGTATATGACAAGGATGAACACTGAATTTGATGATCTTATTAGAGCCTTTCTGTAGGGCTCTGTACTGTATCTGCAGATATATTTTCTGATAGAGGAAAAGAGGTGTAAATAATCTTGTACATGTCATAGGGATATTTGAAGTGAAATAACAATATGTGAAAGTGAAAGTGACTCAGTCGTGTGTCACTCTTTGCAACCCCATGGACTATACAGTCCATTGAATTCACCAGGCCAGTACTGGAGTGGGTAGCCTTTCCCTTCTCCAGAGAATCTTCCCAACCCAGGGATCGAACCCAGGTCTCCTGCATTGCAAGCAGATTCTTTTCCAGCTGAGCCACAAGGGAAGCCCAAGACTTCTGGAATGGGTAGCCTATCCATTCTCCAGCAGATCTTCCTGACCCAGGGATTGAACCAGGGTCTTCTGCATTGCAAGCAGATTCTTTACCAACTGAGCTATCAGGGAAACCCTGACATAACATTATAGAAATGTATTTGTATAACATTTAGAACATATAGAACATTTCTGTAACATTATAGAAATGTTATAACATTATAGAAATACTTTTAAAACTATCATTCACTCTTCAGGTCATAATTATTATATCCCATATCTAGAATTATCTTTCTCTTCGTGCTTTTGTAGGTAATGTCTCTTTCATGAAGTCTTCTGAACCTGTCTCCTCTTTTCAGTCTTTTTCTCTCTCATATTTAGTGGATGTGAAAATTATTTTCTCCATTTCTGTGTTCATGCATGCCACATTTATTTCATACAATGTAATACGTTGCCATTCAGCTGATGGAGTTATTACTAAATATTTATTGATGACAGTATTGGGGCATTTCCGTAAAGCTTTTTTTCCTGAGCTCTGTATCATTCATCATGTTATTCATTAAATGCTAATTAGCATTTACGTATATAAGGTAAAATTCCTGCCATCTTTGTCTTGAGGTATAGGGAAGTAGTGAGGCTTCCCTGGTGGCTCAGTGGTAAAGAATCTGACAGCCAATGCAGGAGACACTGAAGACGTGAGTTTGATCCCTGGGTTGGGAAGATGCCCTGGAGAATAAATGGCTACACACCAGTATTCATGCCTAGGAAATTCCATGAGCAGAGGAGCCTGGCAGGCTTTCCAGGAGGTTGTGGAGAGTCAGACACAACTTGGTGACTAAAACAATAAGAACATTGGGAGGTAGGTAGAGGGTTGATAGGAAATGTTTTAGAGTTGGATAGACCTTGTTTTAAATACTAGATCCACCAACTGCATGAGAGAAGATACTATTTATCTTATTCAGGCCAATAGTAAGTGCTTAATATTACTATGTCCAATTATTTTTCCTTTCATTCTAGAGGGAATTATAAGAAAAAACTTTTAATATCCTGGGACATAGAGGGAAAGTAAAGCCAAGGCTACCTTTGAAATGGGATTAAGTTTTTGCATTGGGTGGAGAAACTGAATGGTTCTTTTTCTTTTTTTTTTAATGTCAAACTTAATGCATTTTTATGACCAGAACTGCAACAAGAGTGGCAGATGTCTCTCATTTTTTTTTTATACTGGGTGAAGACTAATCTCATGGCCCTGCTCAGATGTCAACCTCTTGACTGGAAGGGCAGGTAGATCATGCAAGAGTTCACAATTTTTTTTTAAAATTTCTATTAGAATATAGTTGCTTTATAATGTGTTTCTGTTGTATAGCATAGTGAATCAGTTACATGTATACATATATCTCTTTTAAAATTTCTTTCCTACTTAGGTTAGTGAAGAGCACTGAGTAGAGTTCCCTTGAATGTTTTTTTTTCTGCCATATGTTGAAAGTGAAAGTGAAGTTGCTCAGTCATATATCTGACTCTGCGATGCTATGGACTATACCCTGCCAGGCTCCTCCATCCATGGGATTTTCCAGGCAAGAATACTAGAGTCGGTTGCTGTTTCCTTCTCCAGGAGATCTTCCTGACTCAGGGGTTGAACTCAGATCTCCCGCACCACAGACTCTACCATCTGAACCACCAGGAAAACAATATGTTAGTTAATAGCTTTTGTGAAAAGACATGTATATTTATGTATAGGACTGACTTCTTTCAGTTACATTTCAAAAATGAGTAACATTTTTTCTGTGTAGGTGATTTTGTCACTGAATTTTTTAAAATTTGCCGTCGAAAGGAGTCAACTGATGAGATTCTTGGACGATCCACATTTGAGGAAGAAGGGAGAGGTGACTTAACTTTTTCTCTTTTTTAAAGTTATTTTCAAATGTCTAACTCTTTCACATATTCTCCAGCAACTCTTCATCCATTTTTCTCATTCAGGTTATATTAGGGAATCACGTTTTGATGAACTAAACAGCTACCATTTTCTCTTGGCTATACCCTGAGCTTAAAACATTGTGTGATTAATAAGAAAATGTAAGATATTTTTAAAAACAGAGTTTCAGAGATTTATTTTTGAAGTTCCTGGGCAGAAATTGTTACACCTTTGTTAATCATGCATCTGTATAAAGCTGAACATGTGTATTAATGAAAAGTCACTGATGAAAAGAGTGACTAAAGTATTCTGTACAGTCATCAGTTTATTCATCACTTTAACCTGCTAAGGTTGATGATGTAATATATATTCGTTTCTATTCTTTTTATAGAAATTGCTGATATAACTCATGCTTTGTCAAAGTTGACAGAGCCTGCACCAGTTCCAATTCATAAATTATCAGTCTCTAACATGGTGCACACTGCAAAGAAGAAAATACGGAAGCACAGAGGTGTGGAAGAATCACCCCTGAATAATGATGTCCTCAATACTATTCTTTTGGTAACTAAATGTAATGTTTTTATGTGTCTGTATGCGCACTCATTTATTATCTATTCAGTCCTATCTGTGTGGCAGGTACTGGATGGGGATATAAAATGAGTAAAACACAGTCTCCACATTCAGAATTGCCACTGGTGTAGTGGGAATAAGAAAAATGAACAGTAATTACAATACCATGTTACATGTAAGAATTCTGGCAAAGGGCCTGTGAAAACACAGCAGAGGGGTGCATCTGTCTGTCTGAGCAGTGGGAATCAAGGAGAGCTTCACAAAGAGGGGACAGTTGAGCTAGTCATAAATGGATGAAGGTTTAGAAGTGGACGAATTGCAGAGGCCTGAGAGAGCATGTTGGATAATCTGGTAGATTGCAGGGTACTTCCCAGAGAGGGGTCAAGGACGAGACTGAAGAGTAGCTGGTGAAGTGCTTGCTGAAGCATGGGACTTCATCTTACAGTTTAATGCCACTTTAAGCAGGAGGTTGACATGATCAAAATGGTATTCTTGAAAACTTTATAGCAAGTACTAGAAGGGGCTAGGGTGTCCCCTAGGTATAGGTTGGTGGAACAGGTCCAGCCCAGGAACCATACACATCAAGGTTAATCCTGATTTGTTGTTTGACTTTAAACAAGCCATTTAACTTCACTTTCTTCATCTGAAGTGAATCTAATAAAAGCCTATGAGGTTGTTGGATGCATTAAAGGACCTTCTATTACACTGGTATTTAATAGAACTTTGCTAAATCTTAGCTATTCTTACTATAATTGTAGTTACAATCTTACTTCTGACAGCCTGTGCATTAAGACATTCTTGGGAAAAACCTTTAAGAGTAGTGCAATGGAAAGAATATAGGACTTGAAAACTTGAAGTTAGTTTTAGCCCTGCTATTTATCTGAGCAAGACTTTTTAGCCAGATTTTTAGTTTGTTTATTTGTAAGAGATGTGGGCACTGATACATAGCTCATGTAGTGGTATGAAAATAGGATACTGTGTATAAATGTGCTTACTAGTGGATGTTGACACTTGGTTGTTCCTCTCCTTAAGAAGAAAAACCTCTTCAGCGTGTTCTGTTCTGTTCAGTTCAGTTCAGTGGCTCAGTCATGTCCGACTCTTTGCGACCCCATGAATCGCAGCACGCCAGGCCTCCCTGTCCATCACCAACTCCTGGAGTTCACCCAAACTCATGTCCATCAAGTCGGTGATGCCATCCAGCCATCTCATCCTCTGTCGTCCCCTTCTCCTCCTGCCCCCAATCCCTCCCAGCATCAGGGTCTTTTCCAATGAGTCAACTCTTTGCATGAGGTGGCCAGAATATTGGGAGTTTCAGCTTTAGCATCAGTCCTTCCAATGAACATCCAGGACTGATCTTCTTTAGGATGGACTGGTTGGATCTCCTTGCAGTTGAAGGGACTCTCAAGAGTCTTCTCCAACACCACAGTTCAAAAGCATCAATTCTTTGGCGCTCAGCTTTCTTCACAGTCCAGCTCTAACATCCATACACAACCACTGGGAAAATCTCTTGAGCATGTTCTGTTCAGTTCTGTAGTACATGGCAAAGTATGCGAAGGAATTACATGTCAGCGGTACCACAGGACACTTGGGGAGATTAGCGATTAAAGGATGGAAAATAAATTTCTGTAGAGAAGGCCCCTTCTTAAGGATATATCCTTAAGAGATTTTATTCCAATTATGTAGCTCAGTTGTATGCACTGCAGTTTTGTTTTTTAACCACTCTGCTCACCCTCACATAAACCCTCACATGTATTAACAGAAATCACGTAGAAAAGATACATTGGTCATTACAGGTTTAGTCTGCTTCCCACTTTCTGTAAGTATCTCGTAAGATAAAATTATGGGTCTTTAATGTCATACTTGTAGCATTTCGTATATGAAAACCTGTGGGTTGTATTTCTCTATGGAGCCTCACAAGTGTTTGGGTATTTAAAATTTTTCTTTTATAATTTTATCTATTTAATAATAACACTTTTAAAAAACTTTAATGACCTTGGATGAGCCTGAAATCATAGTACACAGATTCTGGTTTTGCTTTCTGTGAACTAAGCTATTCACAGAACCTGGTGGTTACATTTAAGAAAAATCTTATTTTAAAATTGACTAGTCACTCTTGTTTTTTGGAGAAAAATAGAAAATATTTGAGATAGTGTAGAACCAACTGGCCAATACAGTAAGAGCATTTTCATTGTTTTAAAAACACAAGTGTTAAAATGTCAAATGGTGTTTATAAGAGTTACAAAAGTCTGCAAAGTAATAAATTTCATTGAAAATGTGATTATTTTCTTTCTTTCACATAAGTTCTTATTCCCTGATGCTGCTTCTGAGAAACCATTAGATGGGACTTCTTCAACAGACAATAGTAATCCTCCACTAGAGAGTGAAGAATATGTAAGTTGATTAATGTTAAATATTTTAAATGCATTGAATTTCTAGGGATTTTGCTATATTTCTAGCAACAGTCATGAAATCTACCTCATAGCAATGACTACTGTAAACAGTTTTATGTCTCTATACCTGTCATTTAAGCTCATCCTCAGTTTAACAAAGACTTGGATGAGGAAAACATGATAATTTTCTAGCATTCACTATAAAACTTTCTCTGTTGTGAAATAAGGATCTTTTTATTGTAAAAGTTAGGAAAGGTTGAGGGACGATCATGGCCTCCATTCAGTGACCTACTATAGAACGTTAACATAGGTACATATTTTGGGTTAAAGAAGTTTTCTGGAAATAATGAAAAAATATACTGTGTGTATGGGTTATAGGATGTCCTTCAGTTTAAACTTTTCATAAGTCATCAAATTTATGTTTTGCAATAGATTCTTCTTTGTATTTCAAAACTAGACAGAATAGAAAATTCTTTAATAGAGTAACATGTAAAATGAAGTAAAATTTTCATGTTTTCCTTTTTGAAGTCTTTGATAAATTGAGAAATAAGTTTAAATGACTGGTGTAGAGATATATCAAATTGTTAACAATACTGTTAGGAAGTGATTTCATGAAGTGAGAAGGAAAAGCAGGGCTTTACATTTTTAGTTTATACAGTTGTGATTTTGTGTTTCTGCCGCAAGCATGTATTCATTTGTAATTATAAGATTTTTATAACACATAAATTTAGAGTATTTCTTAAAGATTTCACAGAAGAAACTTAAAGCTGCACCTTTAGCCTCACTAAAATAGAGTGTCGCATTTTGATCCTTGTAGAGATCTTGAAAACATGGAGCTGCCTAAGAAAAATTGAGGCAATAATGTTTTAGACATTTGATAAAAGCCTGATTAATTTCAGGTATTAAAATCTCTACCTACACAGTGTCTGATCGTACATGTAAATATATTGTTAACAAGTTTTGTTTGTTTCTATTTTGTTAAATTTAGAGTCTCTACAATCAGTTCAAATCTGCACCATCTGATAGTTTAACATACAAGTTGGCTTTGTGTCTTTGTATGATCAATTTCTACCATGGAGGACTGAAAGGAGTGGCACATCTCTGGCAGGAATTTGTTCTTGAAATGCGTTTCAGATGGGAAAACAACTTTCTGATCCCAGGGTAATAATTTCAGTTCCTGATTGTAGAGATAGATAGTATTTTTATTTGTTCGCAAAATTTGACTTCTGACTCATTAATTCTCCTCTTGTAGGAAATCTGCCCCAAGAAAATGATAAGAAACTTAGGATATGATTTCTGTTCATTGGTGTTCACTATAATGGGAAGAAAAAATTAATCTAAGTATCAGACATTAAGTTAGTTCAGTTGCTCAGTCGTCTCCGACTCTTTGTGACCCCATGAACTGCAGCACACCAGGCTTCCCTGTCCATCACCAACTCCCGGAGCCTACTCAAACTCATGTCCATCGGGTCGGTGATGCCATCTGACCATCTCATCCTCTGTCGTCCCCTTCTCCTCCCGCCTTAGATCTTTCCCAGCATCAGGGTCTTTTCCAATAAAGAGTGGTTAAATAAATCATCATGTATTTCTATAATGGAGAGTTTTTTTCCAAGAATCCCTGTTAACGTAGAAGATGATCACAATATTTATAGTAAAGTAGACTGTAGTGTTAATGTATACAGTGCTTTCAACTATGCTGATAGAGAATATTAGAAAATACAGAGAATATATATAGAAATATGTATAGAAAAATAATTGGAAAGAAATATAACAAAATGTTAACTAGTTTAGTTGGAGAGAAAACATCTTTAGAGTTCAGAAGTTTGGGTGTTAAATATTACCTATAATTTTTTTATATAGCTTATGTTGACATTTCATTTAAAGAGTTTAGCATATATGTTGATACTGTATAGGTTACTGTTCATTTGCCCATCCTACTCAAACTAAGGGAAGAGAATCATGATATTGGTAATACAAAATGGTAACTGATCCAAAAATGTTTACTCCTAAGTCATTTGCCAACCTCTACTTAACTGGATTCTCTCTTGGCTAATTACTGGGAACCACCTCATTTAGAGTAGAGGAAATCCAGGCTCCCTTCAGCAAAAGAGAGGTGGAGATTAATGGATTTTATATTGAGAATCTACCATAATGATTGAGAACTGAATAAATAGTATAACTTCTTTTGTAGTGTCTGAAAGACTGCATGCTAGCTACTTCCTAGGGTGGATTTCAAGGCTTTAAATTTTTTAAGTTTCTGTTAGCTTGAGAGCTATCACTACTTTGCTGTTGCGTTTTGTCTGTTGTACTTGCTGTTGGTAAATTATGGACTAGGAGAATAAAATAAATTTTGATTTTTTAATTTTATTTGCTCCAAGTTGCCTAATTTGTAGAAGTCTAGTTTTGCTCTCTTATCTATGTGGTTTAAATATATGGTGGTATAAAAATATGCATATCTGAAGCAATTCTACTGATAAGCTTTTTTCTACTACTTTATTTGATAGATTAGCAAGTGGACCCCCAGATCTGAGATGCTGTTTACTGCATCAGAAGCTACAGGTAAAAATTTCCCAGTGGCAGTATATAATTTGTGACAGTGGTTAGGTCAAGTTATTCTGACATTAAATATAATAATAGATTATAAGCTGTTTTCATTGTGCTGCTATAGGTTACTTAAGTCACTGTCATTCACACCAAGGTCCAGGGAAAGGGTGGAGACTGAAAAGAAAATATTCAGGCACTGGATAAATTTTTACTGTAACTGTCACTGGTGGAACAGCAGTTTCCTCAGTCCTTGTCCTTGCAAAGGAAAAAATTCATTCGAGAGATAAAGAGCAGTTTTAAGCAGCAGCAGTTTTATTAAGCAAAGAGAACATAAGCTCCCATGAAAGGATGAGAATGGGCAGTCTAGAAACCAGAAACTGCCCTGAAGTGGGGGTAGGGTTGGTTTTTCAGAGTGGTGGAAATTCTCTCCCTGTGTCTTGTGTTATTTGATAAGTTGATTGACAGCTTTAGCTTATATAACTTGTATCCTTGTGTACAGGTGTTTACCCATAAGCACCCAAGCAAAGCCCACAGAGGGCAGGCAAAAACTGCAATGCTGGTTTACTATAAACACAGTGTAATGAGCCCTGGGTTATTACTTTGAGTCACTTTTTAGGTCTTGGTGCCCTGTGCTGGCAGTTTTTGTCTAGCTTACTCCTAACAAGGCTGGTAACTTAGGGATCCTTGACCACAAAAGCCAGGGTCCCTGGGTATGTTCTGATCACCAGTGCCCAGGAAGGGGAAGGAAAAATAACTCTGTCCAGGATATGGCTGGGACCCATGCATGTCTGACTAACAATTCATATATAATAATAAATATAATAATAAAATAATAAATAATTTTGTTTCTCTTTTCTTAAGATGTTAAATTGTTGTATTGAAAGAAAGAAGGCACGTGATGAGGGGAGAAAGACAAGTCCTTCAGATAATGTGACTAATACATATTCAGGGGATGCTGGAAAATCTGGAGATCAGCTGGGGCCAGATAATTTGAGAGAGGCAGATAAGGACAAAGGAGAGGTGGGAAAATCATGGGATTCTTGGAGTGACAGCGAGGAAGAGTTTTTTGAATGCCTAAGTGATACTGAAGAACTTAAGGGAAATGGACAAGAGAGTGGCAAGAAAGGAGGACCTAAGGAGATGGCAAGTTTAAAGCCAGAAGGACGACTCCATCAGCATGGGAAACTCACACTGCTACATAATGGAGAACCTCTCTACATTCCAGTGACCCAGGTGGGACGGGGACTGGTTCTTTAAGTTGTATTGTTGTTGTTGTTGTTACTTATATAACTTTATCCTAGTAGGAGATGATTACTTTGGATAAAGGCACTTCTTTAAATAGTCTGTGTCTAAAGATCTATAGATTTGAAATCTAAATAAACTATTGGGGTTTTTAGGTCTACTATTTGTGCAGCTGAGAAATGTTTTGAAGTTTCAGTAGATAGTACTTCATCATGTATACAGTGACCTGTTAGTTCTTCGGATGTTTAAAAAAAAAACCAAAATCCAGAAATATTGGTGGGAAGAACAAAAGTTAAAATGCTTGATTTATGTAATTAGTTCTTATCTGTTCAATATGTAGTTTGAACACATTTTATACCATTAGGAAATGGAATAGCAACAGCTCAAGACCTAAGGAAGAGCAATGGTTTGGGGGTTTTTTGGGTTTTTTTTTTTGCATAGGTAATAAGTATATTTTATTGTGAAAATCTGAATCTAGAAAAAGTGAAAGTCACCACCCATTAATTCCAGTTCTTATCTGTAGAAATAACCATTATTATTGGTTTGGGTTATAGTTTTTTATACCTATTTCTATGCATTGATGTATGTACACGTATGCATATGGTACATAGTTTTGTAGATTTTTAAAAATCTGTGTATTGATATATAGCTTTTTAACCTAAAACTTGAAGATCTCTTCATGTCATTACATATAGATCTACTTCATCTCTTTAATTGTTGTCTAATATTCCATAGCATGGAAGAGCCATAGTTTATTTTAACTCTTCCTCTCTTAATGCATAATGTTATTTGAAGCTTATTGCTATTATCATGCTACAGTATAAATTCTTGTTTTTCAGTATTATCTGTTTCACATATGAGTGTTTCTCCAAGGGAGATAAGGAATTTCTATATAAACAAATATATAAGATATAAAATTCCTCTTCAAAAGGGCTGTACCTACTTTATACCCCATCATTGATGAGTATAGGAATAAGAGAATACCACTATCTCCCCAACTTTCTTTTAACACTTCCTTCCTTCCACATATATGTGTTGAGTACCTAGTATATGCCAGCCACTGTCTTGGGACTATAGGATTTTAGTAGCAAAATTATATGGTACATTTCTTGAGCTCATGTTACTTGTATTCATATTTTAATTTTTTATAAAAAACTGACATTACCAGTCATAAAAGCTGTTGCAAATATGATGGGCAGAAGTGGTATCTCAATGTTCTAGATTGTATTTCTCTGATTTTTGATGAACCTTAGTGTCTTTTTAATATGTTTACAGCTATCCTTCCCTGTAAGTTGTATTCCATTTTTCTTTTAGGTTGATGTTCTATTCTTATTGATTTATATGAGTCCTTTATATTTTAAATATAAATAATCTGTTATATACATTGTATATGTTTTCTTCTAGTTATTTTAAAAACATGTCTATTTACTTACCTATTGAGTTATAAATTATAACTAAAGTGCACAAACTTCAAGTGAATAGTTTTGAGTTTTTTCATATTTAGAAACCTATTTAACTACTACTCATATCAAGATACAGAAAATTTTCATCATCCTAGAATAGCAATGATCAATAGAACTTTCTTTGAAGATGAACATGAGTATTTTGTGCTATCCAGTACTATAGCCATTATCTATCTATATGTTGCTGTGGAATACTTGAAATGTGGCTAGTGCAACTGAGAAACTGAATTTTTTATTTAATATAATTTCCTAAAATTTAAATAGCCAGATGTATGAAATGCCATAGCCTAGTATTCCCCTCCAGGTTAACTGTTTTTATAACTTTTATCAGCATAGGTTAGTTTTATCAGTTTTTGAGTATCATCAATGGAATCATACTTTGCTTGCTCTTTGTGTATAAATGGAATTGTATACACTTGTGTTGTCCATTTTTAACTACCATCTGTGAGATTCATCCATGTCATATGAATCAATATTTGTGCGTGTTTTATTACTTTATAGTATTCTATGCCACTCAATTCTTAAAATATATTGTTTATCCATTCACCTGTTGGCTTCCCTGGTGGCTCAGTTGTAAAGAGTCTGCCTGCAATATGGGTGACCTGGGTTTGATCCCTGGGTTGGGAAGAACCCCTGGAGAAGGAAATGGCAACCTACTCCAGAATTCTTGCCTGGAGAATTCCATGGACAGAGGAGCCTGGTGGGCTACAGTCCATGGGGTCACAAAGAGTTGGACACGACTGAGTGACTAACTTTCACTTTTTTCATTCACCTGTTGATGGAATTTGATTTGTTTTTTTTTTTTTTTGAGTTGTTTATAGCTAAAGTCATTATAAATAAATGAACATTCTTATAAGTTGAATATTTCTTTTGGATATATACTTAAGAGTAGAATTGTTGGGCTATGTGGTAGCAATATGTTTGAATTTCAGTAGATATTGCTAAACAGTCTCCCAAAGTGGTTGAATTAATTTATATTCCCTCCAACAGTACAAAATAATTGTGGTTTATGCCACATAATCACTTATAATTGGTTTGTCAGGGGTCCCAGCACCACTCCCAGGTTTGACGATTTGCTGGGAGGACTTGTGAAGTGAAGTAAAGTGAAGTAAAGTTGCTCAGTCGTGTCTGACTCTTTGCGACCCCATGGACTGTAGCCTACCAGGCTCCTCCCTCCATGGGATTCTCCAGGCAAGAGTACTGGAGTGGGTTGCCATTTCCTTCTCCAGGGGATCTTCCCGACCCAGGGATTGAACCCAGGTCTCCCGCATTCCAGGCAGACGCTTTAACCTCTGAGCCACTAGGGAGGACTTATAGGACTCAGCATATAATCATGCTCACAGCTGTAACTTAATACAGCAAAGGGATGCAAAGCAAAATCAGAAGAAAGGAAATGGCATATGGGACAAATTTCAGAGGATATCAAGCACAAGCTTCCAAGAGTCTCCTTGCAGTATAGTCAAACAAGATGCACTTAACTCCAGCAATTGGTTGTGACCACATGTAAATGTTGTCTACCAGGGAAACTTGTCAGGGGCTCAGTGGTCAGGGTTTTTATTGGGGCTGGTCACATGGCATCTTCTGCCTAGCATGTGCCAAAATTCCAGATTCCCAGAAGGAAAGTAGATGTTTAGCATAAACTATATTGTGTGCACAAAATTTAGGCATGTTGTTGTTGTTTAGTCTCTAAATCATGTCTGACTTTAGTGACCCCATGGATTGTAGCCCACCAGGCTCCTCTATCCATGTGATATCCCAGGCAAGAATACTGGAATGAGTTGCCATTTCTTTCTCCAGGGAATCTTCCCAACCCAGGGATCAAACCCAGGTCTCCTGTGTCTCCTGCATTGCAGGAGGATTCTTTACCACTGAGCCACCAGGCATAATAAACCATTTTTATCAGTTTTGAATATGGTAGGACTCTGCCAAAATCCCTGTTTCCAGAAGCCAGCCAAGCCAGCCAACTTTGCAAACAGGCCTTTCTGAGGAGAGTAATCTGAGGCCTGCTATGTTAACTCTTCTCTGCACACATTTTTTTTATAAGGTATTTTGTGATGCTTTAATGAAAGGAAATATATGTAATACATTTTTCATTATTAAACAACTGTAGGAACTCACTAAAGAAATACCTCAACCACAAACATATAGCATGGATAAAAGGAAATAAGTTAGGGCATATAACTAATAAACAAAAGATCTATTATTAATATCAGACATAGTATTTTAAGGCAAAGCAATATTTTAGATTAAGTTGACTGCATAATATAAACAGAATAATACATAAGTCACAATTTAATAGATATGCAAGAAGAAATAAAACAAAAAGCATAGTATGTGATTATAACATCCCTGCCTTATTTTTATTTTTTTAAACTTTTAATTGAAGCATCATATTTTTACTATGTTGTTGTTTTTATTTTTTATGGTTTTTACACATATTTTGTTTATTTTAGTGAAACTGGTACAGACACTGTCTGTTTAAAACCCATATCCCGGCCAAAAAGTATAAATAAAGTAAAAAAGAGCAGTGTTCTGTTGTATACACTTCTGCACGAATAACTTTTAACTGCTAAGGAAAACTAGATCTTTTCTGAGATCTTCTGACAAGATTTTTCTTTCATCTTAAAATGCTTCTCTTCAGTGAAGCCATCTTTGGAGTTAGTCATTATTCTCTGTCATTTTGACTCCAACTGGATATTCCTCTTCTTTTGGTCCAGACCCTCAGATTTTAAAAGTAGCTTCAAGTTAAGGAAAGGTCATTTTCCACAGTTCTGTTTTCCGAAAAACTTCCATCTCCCACTGAAATTCATAGTCCAGGAGTGAAGCAGTCACATGCTAGAACTTCAGGGCCAATTGGAAATTCATTAGGAACACTTGCATTAATTGATCTTATTTATCACAAGCCTGCAAATGTATAGTCCTGGGAAAGGTGGTATCTCTATGTACACCTGTAATTTTTAAAAAGGAGAGGGGGCTGAGGTTTGATCACCAAAAATCAACACAATGAAAAGAAACAATAATGAATAATGGGCACTAGAATTCAAATTACCAGATGTTTTAGGGGTGCTAGTTTTCAATTCTGTTTTGAACAGCACATTACAAAAGAACTATTTTTTTAAAAAAGGATTAAAGGGAAAGAAAAAAAATAAAAAAGAATATCTAAACCTTTGAATGACCCCCTGTTTGTTCTTGATAAACTTCAATCACATCTTCCTCCATTCCCAGTTCTTTTGGAGTGTGATTATCAGCAATTCTCTGACCTTCAAAGAGAAACCTCAGTGAATTCATGGGAACTGTCTGTCTTTGACAGTATGATTCTTTGAGTTTCTTGAGATGTGTTGTCATTTTCACTTTGAAGTGAATCTCACTGCTATCCTGTCCAGTGACTCTGAGTTTAATATATTCTCCTTCCTTATCCCCCAAGTCCTTGAAGGTTTTGCTTCCTGGTCAGACATGGTGATGGTGGCTTCCCCCAGGGTCTCCGCACATCAGCGGCCTCGGGTAGGTAGAACCTCACTCCAAGATTTACAACTCCGTCTCTCTACCTGATAGTACAACACAACGGCCTTCCCTATGTTATTATTTTTAATGTACAGTTTATAATTGAAGGGCCAGAGCTTTCTCCCAGACTCAAGTTTATAAATTCTCAATTGACTTGTGAGGCCAGTAGGAGTACTTCTTGTCTAATTTGGTTTCTGGAGAGACTTCATTCAAGTCCTTAGTGGTCAGCTGATCAAATGGAATTATGTTCCTCATCTTCTCCAACTCTTTCTCATAGTCCTGAATCCTCGTCTTTGTGAGAGACAAAAACTCAGCACAGCTTTTCACATCTTCTTTTCTTTAGTGTCCACCTGGGCAGTGTGTTTATGCTCTGGTATAGGAACCTTTGGACTTCCTTGGTATCTCATCTGGTAAAGAATCTGCCAGCAATGCAAGAGACGCTAGTTCGATTCCTGAGTCAGGAAGATCCCCTGGAGAAGGGATCGGCTACCGACTCCAGTATACTTGGGCTTCCCCTGGTGGCTCAGTGGGTAGAGTCCACGTGCAATGCTGGAGACCTGAGTTCGATCCCTGGGTTAGGAAGCTTCCCTGGAGGAGGGCATGGCAACTCCAGTATTCTTGCCTGGAGAACCCCATGGACAGCGGAGTCTGGCAGGCTACAATCCATGGGGTTGCAAAGAGCTGGACTGAGCAACTAAGCACAGCAGAGGAACCTTTAGGGCATTAAACTTCTTCTCAAAGTCATCCACCAAGCTAGCTTTTGCCACGTTTGCCTTGTAGTAAGCCCAGTCGATGGCAGGTGGCTTCTCAGGCAGAGTAGCCAACCTGGAAGTGAGGGTCTTATTCCAGGACTTCAAGAAGTTAGCCACGGCCTTCTGGTTTCGGGGGATGATCTCCCCAAAAGCTATCTAGTCAGTGGCTTTTAGAGCAAGTTTCCATCCAGCCATCTTAAGAACCTTCACCAACCCCAGGTGGCCCAATTGGAGGATAATTGCTTCACAATATTGTGTTAGTTTCTGCCATGTATCAGCATGAATCAGCCATAGGCATACATATGTCCACTCCCTTCTCTGTACTCTTCATAATTTCAGTCATTTTAATTTTTGCCTTTCTGGTGGTGTTTTGGTACTATCTTATGTTTTTTTTTCCTCTGATGAATAATAATACTGAATACATTTTCATATATTTATTGCCCATTTGGATATTTTCCTGGTGAAGTGCCTGTTCAAGATCTTTATCTATTTTTCAAAAGTTAGTTGTCTTTTTTCTTATTGCTTTATAAGAATTTTTCACATATTTTCAATCTGAGTCCTTAGTTATACGTGTATATGTGTGTGTAACAATTTCTCCTAGTCTGTGCATTACTTATTCACTTTCTTAAGGATGCTTTTTGTTGAATAGACATTCTTAATTTTAATAAAGTCTGATCTACCAATATTTTTCTAATGTAGATACTGCTTTTGTGTCCCATTAAGAAATTAAGTACTCTGAGGTCGGAGATACTCTTGTGTTTTCTTCTGGAAGGTTTATAGTTTTGCCCATCGTATTTATGTTTGTGATCCATCTTAGACTGACTGTGCTTGGTGTGAGGAAGAGGTTAAGATTCTCTTTTTCTGTAAGGATGTACAGTTGTTTTCCAACACCATTATTAAAAAGACTTACCTTTTTCCGTGGAGTGGCAGTGATGTTTTTGTCGTAAATCATGTGACTATATGTGTGTTGGTTTATTTCTGGACTGTTCTGTTAGCCCCTTTGTTTATCCTTGTGTCAGTAATGTACTGTTCTTATTACTGTAGCTTTATAAATATCTTTGTCTTGTAGTATAACTTTTCTGACTTTGTTCTTCAAGATTATCTTGGCTATTCTTTTCATTTTTATGTAAATTTGGAAAACTATCTGTTTCCACATACAAAATTATCCTGCTGAGGTCTAAATTTATTTATCAAATTAGATTTAGCATTGCATTGAATTGGAGAGAATTGACATCTTAACAATATAGAGTCTCATAACCACGAAATGTCTTTCATTTTATTTAATGTTTCTTTTACTTTCCCTTATCAGTGTTTTTTAGTTGTTATTTTTAAAAAAGATGTATTTGACTGTTTCATCTTGTTGCGATACGCAGATCTTCATGGCTTCACGCGGGATCTTTCATTGTGGCACATGGACTCTCTGGTTGCAGCTTGTGGGCTCTTTGGTTGTAGCATGCAGGCTCCAGTGTGTGCGCTCAGTAGTTGTCAGACAGACTTAGTTGCTCTGCGGCATGTGGGATCTTAGTTTCCTGACCAGGGATCAAACCTGTGTCCGCTGCGTTGCCAGGCAGGTTCTTAACCATTGGACCCACCAGGGAAGTCCCTGTTTTTTAGTTTTTAATATAGAGGTTTTTGTATATCTTTTATTAGGTTTATGTCCCAGTGTTTGTGATTTCTCAAAAAAGGTACATGGTTTTTTTTAATTTAATTTTTAACTTTTCCCCTGATATATAGCAATAGTTGATTGCTGTATATTGACTTTGAATCTAGAAATCTAATTACATTCACTTATTTCTAGTAGTTTGTAGATTATTTAGAGTTTTCTATATACACAGTCATGTTGTCTGTCAATATAGACAATGTGAATTATGGTTTTCTGAACTGTACACTTTTTGATTCTTTTTCATGGCTTATTGCACTGGCTAGGACCTCAGGTACAGTGTTGAATAATGGACATCCTCCTCTTAATTCCAGAATGAAATCATGTGACAGTCTTTGAGTGTATGTGATGTATGTATCATTTATTTTATGAAGGAGATTCTTATTCCTAGTTTCTGAGAGTTTATGTCATAAACAGGTATTGTATTTTATCAAATATTTGTCCTGCATATTGAAATAATCATAAAATCATTGAGTTTTAAATGAAATAGTGTATGATAAGTGAATGATACCATGTTTAATTCAAAATAACCACTCAATTTTTAGCTATTATTTTCTGAGAACTTTTTCTTATATGAGACATAAGAGGCTAGTATTGCTTCCCAGGATGCAAGGATTTACTTAAAAGTTTTTGTGACTAGTTTTTGTATTCTGAAATGGGTTGATCACTTGTAATAATAGTGCAGTGGGATATTGGGATGTTTGTTTGATAATTTGAAACATGAATTCTGTTAACTTTATTTCCTTGCTCATATTGTTTCTTTGTGAGGTGGCTGTTAGTTATGACATTAATTTTGTTTGTTTGACAGGCCTAATCTCTTTGCTTCTTTATATGTTTTAAAAGTAAATTATGTTTTAGATATTTCATCACTAACATTTAGTATTAGGACAGAAATATTCTAATACTGGAAACCAAGTACTTATTTTTTCTAATTTTGTTAGGGTGCATGCAGTTGACACTGAGGTCTTGTGGCACAGACTGAAGTTTTGGAATCTGGCAGAACTAGATTTATAGCCTGGCACCACCAATTATTATTACTAGTATTGGTAGTACAAGCTATATTCTTTTCTGAGCCTTGTTTATCTCTCAAAAAACACATTAGTTTTCATTTTCTAGAATTTTATATAAATTTTATATAATTATAGTAAATTTTTTTGTGTGGGAAGTCTTTCAGCATAATTATTTTGAGATTCATGTATGTTGTGGAGAATCTTTTGAAGCAGGAGTTCTTAAGTAGTGGATTAGAACCAAACTACTAGCTCTTAAAGTCAGCATCAGATAGATATCCTAGATTCTCTTTAGTTTGCCACTTTTATGACATTGGGCAAGACAGTCTCCACACTGTTTCACTACATGTTAAAATGCCCAGTTCACTTCTCAGTGATGAGATCATGTACATGAGAAAGCTTTGGGTATATTCAGATGTGGTACATGTAAGAATTATAGTCCTGGGCTTCCCTGGTGGCTAAGAATCCACCTTGCAATGCAAGGGACACCAGATTGGTGCCTGGCCTGGTTAGGATCCCACATGCCACGTGGCAACAAAGCCCATGTGGCCACTAGTACTGAGCCCTGGCTCTAGAGCTGTAAGCTGCAAGTACTGAAACCCATGGGCCTAGGGCCTGTGCTCTGCAACAAGAGAGGCCACTGCAATGAGAAGCCAGGGGACCACAACTAAGAGTAACTACCGCTCACTGTAACGTGCAGCAACGAAGACTCAGCACAGCCGGAAAAAAAGTCTTAAAAAAGGAAGAAGTATAGTCTTCATGCTACTTGCCACTTGTATTCCTCTTGATCATGTTTTTCACTTACATTTTGTCTGAGTTCCCAGGTGGGAAGGGTAGTCAGTACCTCTTTCAGTCTCTTCCTTTCCTTCGGGAGGAGGCGGAAGGACAATGAAAAGTAGTTTCTTTTCATAGAAATAATGAGGGAGTCTGCTCTTGAGTATATTGCTTCATTGGAGATTCATATAACTGTTGAATTTGACTGAGGAATTTTGATATCATAGGGAAAGTAAAGTAAAAAGCTTATGATACAACCTAAGTATTTTGTCTATAATTGCAAATGTTTATTGAGTTTGTGCTCAAATCTGTTCTTTACAGCAGTGTATCACATAAAACTGGGGTAATTGCTCAAGGTAACAGATCTATGATTCAAATACAGGCATGTTGCTTCTAGAGCCCAAGCTCTTAACCACTCTGTCATGCTGCCAATTATTACTCACTCCCAAGTATCAGTGATCTTAAAAGTGATATATGTTCATTATAGAGACAGCAAAACAAAAACTCAGTTCCATAATCCAGAGGTAATCACTGTTAAAGTACTTCTTGCCCTTTTTTCCTGTATCCAACCATTTCCCTGTTATATTGTACATTCAGATTCTTTGAATTTTCATGCTGTTATAAATGATGCTGCAGTGATATTTCTAGAAGTGGAATTATTGGGTCAGAGGGCATGATCATAAATGCTTGCCATGTATTGGTGGTCAGATTGTTGTTCGGGAAGATTTATATTCTCTCCAACAGTGTTTGAAAGTGCCCCGGTAGGGTTGTTTCAAAAATGAGGATGATAACAAGGGAAAAAGTTACTTCCAAAGAAAAAAAGTTACTTTCTTCTGTTTGTTGCTGTGTTTTGAATGCTGTACCTTTACCTTTCTTCGACTTTATTTCTGAAAGATATCTGTGAAAATTACCTCTGTGGCAGAGGTTCTCACCTGGGAACTGTGTTTGGCCTCCCAGGGGTATTTGGCAAGGTCTGGAAACACTTTGGGTTGTCATGAGGTGGAGTGGTAACACAGGCGGTAGAGGTAGTGCTGCAGTAGGCAGGAGCAGTGACACACTGCTAAACATCCTACAGTGCGTAGAAGAGGCCGCAATGGAGAATTATCCAGTCTAAAATGTCAGTAGTATGAGACTGAGAAAAAACTTGCTTTATAGTAAGCTCCTGAAATCTAGAAGAAATCTAGTTATTGACAAGACACTTACTTCTGCTGTGTCTTATCCTATTATCTAAGAATAAAAGAGCCCATGGTTTTCTGGTTTTAACAACAAAGCAGGCAAGGTTTGTTTGGTTAGTCTCTGACTTGTTAAATTCTTCATATTTCAAATATAAAATCGAATGGAATCAGTTCTTAGAGAACTTTCCTCAACCCCTTTGAGCAGTTTTGAAATGTTTCTGTCACTTTCTTAATGATCCTACAGTTGTTTCTTCCTTTAGAGTTGCCTTCGCTGCTGTTTTATTTGGGGTTTCCATTAAAATATAGAATGTCTCTTATTCCCAAAGTAAAAAACAAACAACTTCTTGTGGGAACTGATAATTTCAATGTGTTTGGAACCTAAACTCAGTGCAACTCCTCCAACATAAAACATAGTTATTTAGGGGCTTTTACTTGGTGTTCAGTTCATTTGCCTTTATTTTCATACATGTATCAATTTTCTTTTTTCACTAGTTATTATAAAACTTGTGGCAAGTAATAATGACATTCATAAAAATATTTAGGACTTCATTTCTTTATCACTGTTGTTATTCAGTCACTCAGTCATGTCTGACTCTTTGCAACCCCATAAACTGCAGCATGCCAGGCTTCCCTGTCCTTCACTATCTCTTGGAGTTTCCTAAAACTCATGTCCATTGAGTGGATGATGCCATCCAGTCATCTCATCATCTATCACCCCCTTCTCCTCCTGCCCTCAGTCTTTCCCAGCATCAGGGTCTTTTCCAGTGAGTCAGCTCTTCACATTAGGTGACCAGATTATTGGAGCATCAGCATCAGTCCTTCCAAAGAATATTCAGGGTTGATTTCCTTTAAGATATCATCACTGGACGTGAGTCTGAGTGAACTCCGAGAGTTGGTGATGGACAGGGAGGCCTGGCGTGCTGCCACTCATGGGGTCGCAAAGAGTCGGACACAACTGAGCGACTGAACTGAACTGAACTGAAGATATCATTAGTAGGGAGGAAAATGTCCACTGCATCCAGTTCCTCTCAAGAGGAAACATGATGATCTGATCTGTTGGGGAGGGGAGCACTGAAAGTCATGTTTATTCTTATTAACTTGTTGCTTTTTTGTGTAGGTTCCAAAAAACTTGAGAATTTCTTTGAATTCTTTTAAATGCATATCTTGTGACTGCTAGAGCTGAAACAGTTGTTGTCTTTGTTCTATTTTTATAGTTCTGCTTTCTCTAAAAAAAGCTACTCATAAGCTTTGTCCTTTTGTGCTCTGCAGGAACCAGCACCTATGACAGAAGATCTGCTCGAAGAGCAGTCGGAGGTTCTAGCTAAATTGGGTACATCGGCAGAAGGGGCTCACCTCCGAGCGCGCATGCAAAGTGCATGTCTGCTCTCGGATATGGAGTCTTTTAAGGTGGGTCACACTGTCAGAGCTCAGGAGTCTGTTTTGAGCTATTCTGGGATGAAGCTGTGAAAGTCATTCTATAAAGTGGTGTGAAGGCCTGAATGTCTTTTTTTCATTAAATGTTTTGATTTCATTAGTAGTTAAAACACCCTGCCTCCATCCCCTAAAGGTCACAGTCAAGCTTACTGCTTGAATTTTAAAAAGAAAAGAACAATCTTTGAATAATAGTTGAAAGTTGAGAACTGAATCATTTCTTTATGTTTATTGGGCTGTCTTCTTCCTTTGTGTCAGTCAGTTTAATACAAGGCTTTTAGGAACCCCTTCAGTTTTAACATAGGCTGGTTCATTCAACAAACCTTTGATTGCCTACTTTGTGACTGGCACTGTGATTAGGTAATTAAGTATAATGTTTATCCTCAATTATAGTCTGTTGAGGTTGTGGGAGGGGATATGTAAATAATTATTAAGTGATGAGTTCTCTTAGGAAATCAAGGTCAAAAAGGTGACTGACTACTGAGTGGGAATCATGGAAAGTTTCTCAGAAGAGTCACCCTTTAGGGTGCGTAGGGATTTGCTACATGGAGAAGAATATTTTAGGCTTAGATATAGGCCTGTATCTAGGACACAGAGGATTCAGAGAGTGGTGACACTTAAACCCAGGGATAAAAAGAGTCTTGTTGAATTACTTACTCGTGAAAGCAGAGGTACATCCACGTACACTAAAAAGAAAACAGTGGGTAGTTCAGTGGGCCATAGGGCTTCCGTTTCCTGGTACTGATTTTCTGAACTGTCTCATGCCCAGACTTTTCTCCTTAACCTACTGGTACCTGCGATGGGCTCCATCTCTTCATTCCATAGCCTCTCTTAGTGCTGCTTTTGTGCTATATAGGCCAGCCTGAGTTTGGTATTTAAATGTAAACACTCCATGAAAACCTATGCCACTTGCGTCTTGCCTGCTAACAAAGTTAAGTGACAGTAAAAGGGAGCTTTTTTGTTCCATTATTTTGTTTACCCCATCATTCCTAAGGGAAGAAATCTTTAGTAAACCTCTTGAGTGTTGCAAGTTTTCCTTAGAGATTAGAAAGATACAGAAAATCTTTGCATTTTGCTGTGAGACAAGAAAGAGATGTGCTGTTTTAAAACAGATAGTTGGTACAGTGGATAAAGAGAAGCCAGTTGACTGTCAGGGCCTGTGTTAAGTCAAAAAGGTAGAGAAGGGAATTGGCTTAGGGTTGTGCACAGTAGGAAGTACTGGCTCCATCGCAGCTGTTTTTTAACCCAACCGTTACCTGCCTTCATAATCATCTGTCCCTATCCTACTAAAGTGTCCTGTAGAAGCATGTGCAGGAGGACATTCCCAACTGGAACTGTAAATGCTTTTTTCCCATAGAAACATACTTGCCTCTCATGGTAAGGTGCTGTATAATTCCTTTAACACTGTGCTTCAATAAAACTGTGGTTCATTAGATTCTTTTGGACTAGCCTGGGTAATGTACAAGTCTTTTACAGTGTTTTAACCAGAAAATAGATTGTATGTCAAATAACCAACTTACACATCTGCCTGCCCCTATGTGGGAGTCAGATAACATATTTAAGGAAGTGTGTAGTCACTCTAAAATAGGTATGGTTCCTTTTCCCTTTTTGTATAGGGATGTACTGGGGCCATGGGGCTTTGGATAAATGCTGATATGTACCTGAGGCGCTTACACAGCACAATTCCAGAAGGACAGGGCCTATTCTAGAGCATGCCGTTGGAGTAGATACCTGTAAGAGTAGAAAGAAGATAAGCCGTAGCTGAAGTGAATGTTGAGCCTCTCTTGCTGGAGCTGTGTACTGTCTGGTATAAGGACAGCCAGACGGAAGAATTCTAGTGTGAAATGTCTTCCTTTAATACATTCTGTAGTACAAGAGTTCAGTATTGATTTCTATTTTTAGGTTCACTCTCTTCACTCAAGGCCTGTCTTTCTATTTTCCTGAGATGTATTCATGTGGGTGGGGTGTTGCCTGGTTAATATCCAGTCTTATACATGATTTCTGAATCATGCAGTAATCTTGACCCATTACATTTCACAGCCATTTTCTGTTGCCATGATACCATAGCTCTTAGAAGCTGATGTGGTTGACTGTCAGTTAAGAACCCTCCTCTGATTCTTCATCCCTTTGAGGGCTTCCTAAATTGGTGGGCATGAGTATACTGATAGCCAGTAAGCTCAATAAGGAGAAACTAGCATTTTTGTTCTTCAAATTTAAGACTAACCATTCCTATCATGTTGGTTTTCATTTTTGTCTGAGGTTATTTTAAAAAGAAAGAAAATGACTTTCTGCTTAGCACTTTTTAGTAATGCCTATGTAGCTGTTTCAGGCAATTAAATATAGTATTCATAGCAGGATGAAAATGTGTTGTGGTAGAGAATTATAACCAGAAAGGAATGTGTTTAATGTGTGTACCCTTTGAGTACTAAAGGAATGACATATATGCCCGTCCTTAGTACTCTACTAATACATTACTGGGCTTCCCTTGAGGCTCAGTGCCTGCGATGCAGGAGACGTGGATTCAATCCCTGGATGGGGAAGATAGCCTGGAGAAGGAAATGGTAACCCACTCCAGTATTCTTGCTTGGGAAATCCCATGGATAGAGGAGCCTAATGGGCTACACAGTGCATGGGGTCACAAAGAGTCAAACATGACTAAACAACGACGATGACGACAACGGTACATTACTGGGCACTTGTAGAAAGACCTCCATGTCTTATTACTCACATTGTGAAACCTCTCTCTTTTTCAGGCTTGGATGTAGAATTACTTAAAAAATTTTTGGCATGCATCATTGTTAATTCTATAGAGTTATCCACTAAACAAAGCTTTAATTAGTTTGGTTTCAGAAGCCTGAAAAACAGTAACTTGATTTCCAATTCCTTAATAGCACAAAAGCAGTTTATGTGATGGTAATTTGTTATATAAGGCACAAGAATTTGATGGCTGAATACAACATTTTCGAGGTTAGCTGATGTTTATTGCAGTACCAGTATTGACTTACTGAGGGAAAAAAGCAAAACTTTTCCATCATTGAGTTATTATTCTGATCATGTTGTGTATTATTTAATTTACTTGACTTGAGCTTATTGATGCTTCTCTAAGTATTGAGTAGTTATTACACTATAATTTTAAACTAACTTACATAACTTACAGTCTGAGATTTATTTTCACTTTACATCAGATTTTTATTTCCAAATTCATCAAATGAAAATGTTTTCTTTTTCTATAAAATGGAGGCAAGAAAAACAAAGTACTTTGGTGCTTTAATATCTGATGTGATTTAATGGTAACATCCAAACTCAAGTCACGTACTAGATTTTGTGAAGATTAGTCTTTTTATGAAAATGAAAGTACGATTTTGAAAACAGGTTTATCAGTAACTATTGATTTTTGATTCTGCTGAATTTTTTGTCTACTTTAGGCAGCTAATCCAGGTTGTTTTCTGGAAGATTTTGTGAGGTGGTACTCACCTCGGGATTACATTGAAGAGGAAGTGGTTGATGAAAAGGGCAACATGGTTCTGAAAGGAGAACTGAGTGCCCGAATGAAGATTCCAAGCAATATGTGGGTAGAGGCCTGGGAAACAGCTAAGCCAATTCCTGCTAGAAGGCAGAGGAGACTCTTTGATGACACACGGGAAGCAGAAAAGGTAACTGAGGTTTGGGTATCTAATGTGACTGCTAATTATTCTAGTATTTTAAAAACTATGACAAGATACAAGAGCTTTGAACATACTTGAGAAACAAAGCTTTGAAATGTTATGAGCCTTTTATATATCTAATATTCACATTTAAGGTTTCAGAACTGGTTACAAATAGGCCAAAGAATAAGACCTGTATATTTTATGTAAAATGCTCATTCTTGGACCATCAGCATATGTCAAAAGCCTTAAAAATGATCATGTCCCTCTTACCTAGCAATTCTACTACCCAAAAAAATGTATTAAGGAAGTAATGAGAGAAATATATAAAGATCAATATGCAACAGTGATGTTCAGGAAGTTTTTTAGTGAAAAAATAGATACAACCAAAGTTTGAAAAAATAGTGTGTTGTTTAATAAATTACGGTATAATAATTTAGCAGACTACTTTGGGTCTAGAGAGTATGGATAGAGTCTTAAGAGGTGAGAAGGGATACAGAAGACTTAGATGTAGCATAGTCACCCCAGAAAGACTGTTCCTAACACTAAGTGCCAAAACACTCAACATAAGTAGGGCTGGACAGTTAACAGCACTGGGTATAGAAAGGTAAGCAGAACTAGAAGTGGGCACTCAGGTAGGGCTGGACAGTTAATAGCACTGGCTATAGGGAAGTAAGGAGGGCTGGAAGTGGGCAATCAGAGACTCTCCTCTGCCTTAGGAAGGACCAGGTAAGTAGATAGAAATGACATACCCCTTAGAGATAAAGCAATGATGGGAAAGAAGGAAATAAGGGGAAAATTAAAGATTCTCTAGAAAAAGAAGTAATACATGCAGCCTTCTTCATCTCCCACCATCCATTGAAGAAACTGTGCAGAAGAGGGTACTTTCAAACTATGACATGACCAGAAGCAGTAAAGAGCAAACCTCCTCTGTATAAAACCACTGTAAACAAGTGTGAACTGGATCATTTCAGCTAATGAGAATATTTCCCAGAAAACTGACCACAAAGCAGAAGAAAACCATAACATAATCAGTTCAGTTCAGTCGCTCAGTGGTGTCCGACTCTTTGCGACCCCATGAATTGCAGCATGCCAGGCCTCCCTGTCCATTACCAACTCCCAGAGTTCACTCAGATACACGTCCATTGAGTCAGTGATGCAATCCAGCCGTCTCATCCTCTGTCGTCCCCTTCTCCTCCTGCCCTCAATCCCTCCCAGCATCAGAGTCTTTTCCAATGAGTCAACTCTTGGCATGAGGTGGCCAAAGTACTGGAGTTTCAGCTTCAGCATCATTCCTTCCAAAGAAATCCCAGGGTTGATCTCCTTCAGAATGGACTGGTTGGATCTCCTTGCAATCCAAGGGACTCTCAAGAGTCTTCTCCAACACCACAGTTCAAAAGGATCAATTCTTCAGCGCTCAACCTTCTTCACAGTCCAACTCTCACATCCATACATGACCACTGGAAAAACCATAGCCTTGACTAGATGGACCTTAGTCGGCAAAGTAACATCTCTGCTTTGGAATATGCTATCTAGGTTGGTCTTAACTTTTCTTCCAAGGAGTAAGCGTCTTTTAATTTCATGGCTGCAGTCACCATCTGCAGTGATTTTGGAGCCCCATAAAATAAAGTCTGACACTGTTTCCACTATTTCCCCATCTATTTCCCATGAAGTGATGGGACTAGATGCCATGATCTTCGTTTTCTGAATGTTGAGCTTTAAGCCAACTTTGTCACTCTCCTCTTTCACTTTCATCAAGAGGCTTTTTAGCTCCTCTTCACTTTCTGCCATAAGGGTGGTGTTGTCTGCATATCTGAGGTTATTGATATTTCTCCCGGCAATCTTGATTCCAGCTTGTGTTTCTTCCAGGCCAGCGTTTCTCATGATGTTCTCTGCATATAAGTTAAATAAGCAGGGTAACAATATACAGCCTTGACATACTCCTTTTCCTATTTGGAACCAGTCTGTTGTTCCATGTCCAGTTCTAACTGTTGCTTCTTGACCTGCGTACAGATTTCTCAAGAGGCAGGTCAGGTGGTCTGGTATCCCCATCTCTTTCAGAATTTTCCACAGTTTATTGTGATCCACACAGTCAACAGCTTTGGCATAGTCAATAAAGCAGAAATAGATGTTTTTCTGGAACTCTCTTGCTTTTTCCATGATCCAGCAGATGATGGCAATTTGATCTCTGGTTCCTCTGCCTTTTCTAAAACCAGCTTGAATATCTGGAAGTTCACGGTTCACGTATTGCTGAAGCCTGGCTTGGAGAATTTTGAGCATTACTTTACTAGCATGTGAGATGAGTGCAATTGTGTGGTAGTTTGAGAATTCTTTGGCATTGCCTTTCTTTGGGATTGGAATGAAAACTGACCTTTTCCAGTCTTATGGCCACTGCTGAGTTTTCCAAATTTGCTGGCATATTGAGTGCAGCACTTTCACAACATCATCTTTCAGGATTTGAAATAGCTCAACTGGAATTCCATCACCTCCACTAGCTTTGTTTATAGTGGTGCTTTCTAAGGCCCACTTGACTTCACATTCCAGGATGTCTGGCTCTAGATAAGTGATCACACCATCATGATTATCTGGGTCGTGAAGATCTTTTTCTTACAATTCTTCTGTATATTCTTGCCACCTCTTCTTAATATCTTCTGCTTCTGTTAGGTCCATACCATTTCTGTCCTTTATCGAGTCCATCTTTGCAGGAAATGTTCCCTTGCTGTCTCTAATTTTCTTGAAGAGATCTCTAGTCTTTCCCATTCTGTTGTTTTCCTCTATTTCTTTTCATTGATCGCTGAAGAAGGCTTTCTTATCTCTCCTTGCTATTCTTTGGAACTCTGCATTCAGATGCTTATATCTTTCCTTTTCTCCTTTGCTTTTCACTTCTCTTCTTTTCACAGCTATTTGTAAGGCCTCCCCAGACAGCCATTTTGCTTTTTTGCATTTCTTTTCCATGGGGGTGGTCTTGATCCCTGTCTCCTGTACAGTGTCACGAACCTCCATCCATAGTTCCTCAGGCACTCTTATCTTTCAGATCTAGGCCCTTAAATCTATTTCTCACTTCCACTGTATAATCATAAAGGATTTGATTTAGGTCATACCTGAATGGTCTAGCAGTTTTCCCTAGTTTCTTCAATTTAAGTCTGAATTTGGTAATAAGGAGTTCATGATCTGAGCCAGTCAGCTCCTGGTCTTGTTTTTGTTGACTGTCTAGAGCTTCTCCATCTTTGGCTGCAAAGAATATAATCAATCTGATTTCGGTGTTGACCATCTGGTGATGTCCATGTGTAGAGTCTTCTCTTGTGTTGTTGGAAGAGGGTGTTTGCTATGAGCAGTGCTTTTTCTTGGCAAAACTCTATTAGTCTTTGCCCTGCTTCATTCCGCATTCCAAGGCCAAATTTGCCTGTTACTCCAGGTGTTTCTTGTCTTCCTACTTTTGCATTCCAGTCCCCTATAATGAAAAGGACATCTTTTTTGGGTGTTAGTTCTAAAAGGTCTTGTAGGTCTTCATAGAACTGTTCAACTTCAGTTTCTTCAGCGTTACTGGTTGGGGCATAGACTTGGATAACTGTGATACTGAATGGTTTGCCTTGGAGACGAACAGAGATCATTCTGTCGTTTTTGAGATTGCATCCAAGTACTACATTTCGGACTCTTTTGTTGACCATGATGGCTACTCCATTTCTTCTAAGGGATTCCTGCTTGCATTAGTAGATATAATGGTCATCTGAGTTAAATTCACCCATTCCAGTCCATTTTAGTTCCCTGATTCATAGAATGTCGACGTTCACTCTTGCCATCTCCTGTTTGACCACTTCCAATTTGCCTTGATTCATGGACCTGACATTCCAGGTTCCTATGCAGTATTGCTCTTTACAGCGTCAGACCTTGCCTCTATCACCAGTCACATCCACAGCTGGGTATTGTTTTTGCTTTGGCTCCATCCCTTCATTCTTTCTGGAGTTATTTCTCCACTGATCTCCAGTAGCATATTGGGCACCTACTGACCTGGGGAGTTCCTCTTTCAGTATCCTATCATTTTGCCTTTTCATACTGTTCATGGGGTTCTCAAGGCAAGAATACAGAAGTGGTTTGCCATTCCCTTCTCCAGTGGACCACATTCTGTCAGACGTCTCCACCATGATCAGCCCGTCTTGGGTTCCCTGCAGGCATGGCTTAGTTTCATTGAGTTATACAAGGCTGTGGTCCTAGTGTGATTAGATTGACTAGTTTTCTGTGATTATGGTTTCAGTGTGTCTGCCCTCTGATGCCCTCTTGCAACACCTACCATCTTACTTGGGTTTCTCTTATCTTGGGCGTGGGGTATCTCTTCATGGCTACTCCAGCAAAGTGCAGCCACTGCTCCTTCCCTTTGATGAGGGTATCTCCTCACCGCCGCCCTTCCTGACCTTCAACGTGGGATGGCTCCTCTAGGCCCTCTCGCGCCCGCGCTGAATCAGATATTCTCATATAAGCATGGCAGGATGTGAAAAATCACGTTATCAGAAATACTAAATACAAGAGCCACATGAATCCAAAAACCCCAGAGAGAAATGAAAGTACTGCTAATTTAACTTAGGATAGAAGTAGAAGGTAAAAATAAACCATATCAAAAATAAAGACTACACAGTACCCACAGATACGACTGAGCAACTTCACTTTCACTTTTCACTTTCATGCACTGGAGAAGGAAATGGCAACCCACTCCACTGTTCTTGTCTGGAGAATCCCAGGGACGGGGGAGCCTGGTGGGCTGTTGTCTATGGGGTCACACAGAGTCAGACACGACTGAAGTGACTTGGCAGCAGTAGCAGCAGTACCCACAGAAGATTAGATGCATATTTATATTTAATAAAAGGCATTGAGGAAGAGCATTAAAATAACCAAGAGAAAGAAAATGAGATAAAGGAGTAAAAGGGATTAGAGAGAAAGTAGTAAAACTGAAAGATAGGAAATGTAGAAATAACACTCATTTTTATCAGAGTTCTTGAAGCAGAAAAATCAAAACACTGGAACAGAACTAAACACTTAAAATTGTAATCTAAAATTACTTTTTGAAAATGAAATAAAATCTGAATTTACATATTAAAAATGCTCATTGGGTGCAGGGGAAAATTGATTAGGTTTAGAGAACTCCAAATTTTATCACTGTAGTACTACTAGACCTTAAATATTAAAAAAAAAAACAAAACAAAATTCTCAGACCTTACAGCAAAACATGAAAATAATTTACAAGGGCAAGAGAATTGGACAGTTGTCAGAGTTTCCAGTAGCACAGCAATGTGGGGCAGAGTTTTGAAGAAATATAAGCAAAAAATGCAAATTAAATATTTTACATTCCACCAAGATGTCCAAGTAATCAAGGCTATAAAAAAATCTTTTCTGCATGTCTCGTACATGTAACTGTACACAGGCCCTTCCTGAGAAGTCCACTACAGCTGCCCTGTCCGGTAGAACTGTCCGCAGTGTTCAGAATGGTCATAGGTTCGCTGTGCAAAGTGTAGCCCATGGCTACACATGGCCTTAACGAGCTCTTGAAATGTGACTAGTAGCATAGGAACTGAATTTTTAAATGGCTCTCTGTAGCAGGTGGCTGCCTTATTGAACAGCATAGTAGAGAAGAATAAATTTAACCAAGAGGATGACTAGGGAAACTGGCAAAGGGCTAACGGTGAACATTTCATTTCTTTCATTTTAGAGCTAAAACTACAACTAGATGGGGTCATGGGTAGAAGAAGAATATGTAAAAATTGTATATTAGGACAAAATAGAATGCATCTAAAAAAGTTGGGATGGAAAAAGAGTAAGAGGAAAGTAGAATGCAATCATTGACTGTTACATAGATAATAGGTAGTAATCAAAGGATACTATTTAGAATTATCAGACCATAATTTTATAAAGGAACGATATAAAGATACAAAGTTCATAAAATAAAGATATAATGGAAATAAGGGCAGCAGAAAAGGTAATATCACAAGAATGAAAATATGAACCTTCCTGAGTACCATGGAAAAATTATTCACAAGCAAAGAACACACACCAGATAGAGTAACACACATTATAAAGATCATACTGCATACAGAGTAATTGCAACGGAAGACAGTCTTATAAAACCCATATCTGTGCTGTAAACAGGGTATTCTGTGACACAAAAAGACTACAAAATGGACAATGGACAGAGATTTACCAGAAAACATTAAGAACGCACGGGTTATCATCGGATGCCAAATAAAACAGAATCAAAGCAGAAAAGCATTACAAGAGATACATAAGGATGCTTTACAGTCTAAAAGTGATATTTCACAATGAGAATATACAGTTGTCAGTGTTTATGCGCTGGCTAATGTAATCATTTGTATAAAAGAGAAATCATGGAAGATGCAAGGAGAAATAGATAAAAACATACTAATAGCAGAGTACTTTTAACACACTCCCAGTATACAAGACAGTCAAGTAGACAAAACTAAAGAAGATAATAAGGTTGATCTTTTAGATACATTGCAAATACTTTACCTTGAAAATAAAAATGGTACTTCCTTTTCAAATGCACATGGAACATTCACAAAAACAGATAGTATGTTAGGGTGCAAAGAAAACATCAGTGGGTTTCATAATGGAAATAACACCAATACTCTGCTGCAATAAAATTAAGGATAATGGGTTAGATTAAAAGTATTTGATCAGTGTTAATTACATTCTTAATTTTAGGAAATACAGATATTTGGAGATAGAGGGATATCCTGTATGGAACTTGATCTCAAATTATTTAGAAAAACAATGTTTATATGTATATATTGTATGGACCTACAGAGGAGGAGAGTTACATGTGATTAAAAAAAAAAGAGATGATGTAAAAGGAAATGAGTGCGGACAAAGGATGTACAAATATTTTGTATTCTTGGAAATTTGTTTTTCTGTAAGTTAAGGAAAACAACATTTGTAATAGTGCTAACAAGGATGTTCAATAGTGAGAACTCTTATTACTCTATATAAGAATGAAAATCTGTTCAAATACTTAGTAATTTGGAATATGATTTCAGTATTTGAAAAATAATAATTTGGCATTGTTTGTTTTTAGATAGATACCCTGAAGAAATTCCTCTACATGTATGCCACAAACTTATGAAATAATGTGAGAGAGACATTATTTTAGTAGCAAAAAATGGAGGGGTGCATTTTAATATAGCAAGTTATATATAGCATATATTAATATCTATGCATCTCAGAAACAATGCTGAATGAAAAACAGGTCACTGAGTGGCATAACTAGAAACAATCTGTTTATACGAAGATTAAAACCAAGCAAAACTAAACAACACATTGTTTAGGCCTATGTACATATGTGAGACAGCTATGAAGAAAAAGGAATGATTAGTAGTTACTTGAGGGGTGGAGTGCATGAGCGAGGGAGTCTTGATCAAGGCGAGCCCAAGGACTTGGAAAGTCCTGGTATCTTCTGTTTCTTAAGCTGATTGGTGTGTAAACAAGTGTTTGTGTTTTCTGTATATAAAATACTCTGCTATGTGTATTTTTTAAATTTAAATTTATTTATTTTAATTGGAAGCTAATTACTTTGCAATATTGTATTGGTTTTGCCATACATCAACATGAATCCACCACAGGTGTACACGTGTTCCCCATCCTGAACCCCCCTCCCGCCACCCTCCCTGCACCATCTCTCTGGGTCATCCCAGTGCACCAGCCTCAAGTATCCTGTATCCTGCATTGAACCTAGACTGGCAATTCGTTTCATGTATGATATTATACATGTTTCAGTGCCATTCTCCCAAATCATCCCACCCTCTCCCTCTCTGTCCACAGCGTTCTAAAGACTGTTCTATACATCTGTGTCTCTTTTGCTGTCTTGCATACAGGGTTATCGTTACCACCTGCTATGTGTATTTTAAAAACATTTTTTTAATTTTAAAAATATTTCAAAACATGAAGCCCTTCTAGGCAAATAATTTTTTTTAAATTTTATTTATTTATTTATGTCTGTGCTGTCTTCTTGCTTCAGTGGGCTTTCTCTAGTTGCTGAGTGCGAGGGCTACTCTCGAGTTGTGTGAGGGCTTCTCTTTGCGATTCCTTCTCTTTTTGTGGAGCACAGGCTCTAGGCATGCAGGCTTCAGTAGTTGTGGAGCATGGGCTTAGTTGCTCTGCATCATGTGAGATCTTCTTGGACCAGAGATAGAACCTGTGTGCCCTGCAATGGCAGACGGATTCCTAACCACTGAACCACCAGGGAGGTCCCAAGACAAATAATTCTAAATCGTAAATCATTAAATGACCAAAGCAAGTTTTGAAATTGTGTGTATTATGAGCTTTTGTTAAGAAATTGCATACACATGTGTATCTTTGTGTTTAAATAGGCATAGAAATAAGCCTGAGGAGATAAACACAAAACTATGTTGTTCCTTAGGATGTAGGATTTCTAGAGAACTTTTGCGTTATACTTCTTTGATTGTTTACTTTGAGATCTGTGAGCATTTTTCAGCCACAATGACACTATACTTCTTTTGTCTTTACTGCTATTGAATAAAGAGCTTAAAGGTAGGGACTATGTGCTACACATGCCTGCCTGTGTGTCTTTTTAATCAGAAAAATAATAAATCTTTATTTTGGAGAAAACAAAACAAAACAAAAAGTTTAGAGGAACATTGCTAGCAATGTTTAGAAATCCTAAGTGAGGAAAGCAGGTTACAAAACAGTATTTTACATACCTAATGTTAGTTTACTTAGGTGGCACTAGTGGTTTAAAAAAAAAACCCTGCTGATACAGGAGACATAAGAGACACAGGTTCGATCCCTGGGTTGGGAAGATCCCCTGGAGGAGGGCATGGAAACCCTCTCCAGTATTCTTACCTGGAGAATCCCATGGACAGAGGAGCCTGCTGGGGTACAGTCCATAGGGTCACGTAGAGTCAGACATGACTGAAGCGACTTAATACACATGCAAATATATGATGTATATATTCAAAGTCTTGAAAAATCCTGCAGTGAAAATGCTCCACCATTAACAGTTGTTATCTCAAGGTGGTATAATTTGCGGTTGGTTTTAGTGTTGTCTGTATCAAGAAAAAAACATTATGAGAGTATCCACCATTATTAAGGACTGAAGTTCTTAGCTCTTTCCAGTAACATTATTCTTAACCTTTGGGAGTAGCAGCTACTTACCTGAAGGAGTACGATAGGTACTAAGAGAAGAGAGCTCTTTTCTACTCTTGTTACAGGTGTGATTTCAGGGGAGAGAGATCTTCTGTAAATGGCTGCTTTCTTCTTTGGCAGCTGTCTTGGTCATTTTTCTAACTTTGTGTCTCCTTCAGGTACTGCACTATCTGGCAGTCCAGAAGCCGGCAGACCTTGCTCGGCACCTGTTACCCTGTGTAATCCATGCCGCTGTACTCAAGGTAAAGGAAGAAGGTAAATGTCTTATTTGATTAGTCATTAGTTCATTTCCAAAATGAAGGTAGACTTTGCCTAACTTTTGTAATGATGGCTTTGATCTTTTTAAAAACAGAAAGTCTAGAAAACATTTCTTCAGTGAAGAAGATTATAAAGCAGATAATATCCCATTCCAGTAAAGTTTTGCACTTCCCCAATCCGGAAGACAAGAAATTGGAAGTAAGTCTGATCTTGTCAAATATTCTTCCCAGTTGGCAGTAATTTTTTTAAAAATACATTTTAAAAATGCTTTGCTTTCTTTTGCCTTTTTCCAATGCATGCTTCTCCCCTTTTGCACTATTAGGAAATCATCCATCAAATTACTAATGTAGAAGCTATAATTGCCAGAGCCCGCTCACTGAAAGCCAAGTTTGGAACTGAGAAATGTGAACAAGAAGAGGAAAAGGAAGATCTTGAAAGGTAATAGCTATCTGACTAACTCATCTTTGTCTCCCGTAGGAAAAGCCACTCTTTAGAAAATTTTCATAGAGTGTTGAGATTCCTTTGTAGTGCTCCCATATTATTTGTAACAAGTGTTGGTTAGAGACAGAGAAATATTTGTTTATTATAGGATTGACCTCTCTTGTATTTGTGAGTACTTGTCACTTGTTTCCATTCCTCCCACTTTAAGAATGAGGTCTTCCAAGTCTTCTAGGAATGTCCTTGTTTGCTCTTGGAGCAGTTGCCTCTGGAGGAACTGGCTGTTCATATTTACTCTTGTTACTGGAAACTTTGCTTCCCACTCTCACTGTTCTTAACTATAGGCAGACGTGTTCTGAAACTATTTCTGCTCAACATTCCTACTTACCAGTTCTAAACAAGAGTTGTGATAGCAAATGTGCATATCTCTGTCCCTTGTGAATATGTTTTGAAAGAGTGAGCAGATGGCCTCTCCAGGATGAGGCAAATGACTGGGTCAGTCTTTTCCTCCTTCTGAGATTTGGACCATTTCAAAGGGGGGCTGTCAGCACACAACCCTGTCCATTTTTGCCCCAGATACTTGAAAGGATGATGTTGTTTTAATAGATGAGAAAGTGTTTCCAGATTAGCTACTTCAATGGGTTGAATTTGTTATAACTAAAATTTTCATCAGCCTTTCCAAGAGAAATAGCGTTATTGATGTTAAATAATTAATATTATATGACAAGGCATTTGCTACACCCTTCAACAAGTTCTTGTTTGAATATTATGTCTTTTGTTGAGTGAAATTTTCTCCCAGCCTTCTTTGCTCTTGAATATTCCTTCCTTTTAAATGAGGAGAATACACTCTAATCAAAGGAAGTTTCTAAAATAGCAGTTCAGGTTAGTGAGCAGGTGGTGTGAGCTTGGTGGCTCTGGGTCTTCGACTCTTAGTTCCACCATACGTTGTCTGTGGTATACTAGGAAGATGAATGCTTCCAGCACATAATGGCACAGTTTACAACTGAGACTGTGCCCAGCAAAACATATTTTAAGTGCATGTGTGTGTGTGCGTGCCCGCGCATGCACACACACACCTCTTAAAAGAACAAAAGTGAAACACAAGGATCATTGCTTTGCTGTCTAAATTAAATGTGATTTTTGTTGTTAAAAACATTTAAAAATCTTCCTTAGTATAACATTGTCTAAGCTTGTAGTCTAAAAGAAATAGGCTATTTCATCTTATACTTTGACAGAGATGGGCTTTTTGAAAAAATTTATAAAAAGAGTTGAAAGGCATGAAGGTTGTCATTTGAGTTGATTTTAATTCCAAATGTAGATCTATCCTGTTAAATTTTCACTCCAGCCTTGATGTAGGGTTCACCAATATGATTTTGAGGGTTTGTCCCCAAAATTAATCAGGGAGGACTGACCCAGGGTGAACTAAGCAGCTCCTTTTCCATCCTTTCATTCCCTCTTTCTCCCAGGTTTGTGAGTTGCCTTCTGGAGCAACCGGAGGTGTTAGTCGTCGGTGCAGGCAGAGGACACGCTGGCAGGATCATTCACAAGCTGTTTGTGAATGCTCAGAGGGTATGTGAGATTCCTTCTTGACCGTGTCATGCTCTCTCCAGGCCTCTGCTCGGTAAGGTACTGTTTTGATTCCCACACATGAAGCTGCTAAAAGCACTGGATTCGAACATTGAAGAAATGACTCTCAACAGTGACTTCTTAGTCTTTGAAATCCATCTGCTCTTTTACACATTTAAATAAAATGATAAGTTTATTTCTGAAATTTGTACCTAAATTTCAGAAGTTAGAATGGTCTGAAATTCCTTGTTAAAGAATCTGATAGAGACTTGGTTAGCAATGACCAATGCAGTGGTGTGGAAAAAATGTTTACTGCTGTCAAATTAGAATAGAGTTTAGTTTTACCAGTTTTAAACTCCATGTACTGCAAGTGGATTCACAACTTAGCTTGTGAAATTGCAAATCTTAACTATTTTTATAACGGTGAAAAGATCTAACTTCAAAGTCTTCCTCAGAAAGATTTTTAGGACAGTGGAAACAGTCTTCAGCATAGAAAAAAAAGCCCAATTTGAAAACTTCTCTGTCATTACCTTTATTGATGAAAGGAAATGTTTAAAAATTATATAGTACCTTCTGACATTCTAAACTGTTAAGATTTGAATTTTTTATGAGGTTGATATTAGTTAGACTCTATGTTGACTCTTTCTGTATAAATGTTTACTGGTTGTTAACTGATTAAGAGGTGCTGGCTTTTTGCACATGAGTCTCACATTAGGACTTCTTAAAGATTCTGATAAGAGTATTTTGAAGCATAGTAAATACAGGATGCCCCTTATGCAGTACTGTGATGACACTTAGAATGGCCCAGTTTTGGACGTTTAATTTTCACAGTCAAATAAGGAAAAGGATTTTCATGGGTTTATCCATGAAAAAGAAACTTCATAACCTCCTTTGAGTCAGTCTGGAGTGTATCTAGTTACTATATTCAAAATCATAACCAGATATGTTCATCTGAATTTTTAGCAAGAACCGAAACCTGAGATTATTTATGGGGTGGCAAACTAAATTTAAGGATTTCAAGTTAAAAACCAAGTATTTTATTTCCTTATAAAGTTCTAGAAAACAATAGATACTTACTTCAATTTATTATGTTTCTGACTCTGGTATGAAACAAGAATCAGGTTTGTTTTCACATCCTGTAATATCTTTGCCAGTTTACTAGCCAGAACCTTACAAACATATTTCGTTGTTAACACTAATATGAACTTTCCTCATACTGCAAAGATTCTTTTCTTAATGTTTAAAATTTGTTTGTTAAGAAGATGTAAAAATCTAAAGTATTTAAATTTTTAATGCTAAGAGTAGAACACTCTCATTGTTGTCAATAGTTGAGCAAAATTATTTTCCCCAATATGGATATAATCTTTTCCCCCAAGACTGTAAGCAAACTCTTACTGTTGTAAAAATTTGGATAATACAGAGAATTATAAAGAAAAATTAATGACCCTAAAAAAATTAATCACATTAATCTCACTATCCACTGAAGATCACTGTCAACATTTAACATCTAGTATATTCAAATATATGTAAATTTTACAATATAGGATTATATTATTTGTTCTTATTTTCTACTTAATGTGATTATCTTTCTCATGGGTAAATATAGGACTATATCATCTTTTCACTGGGCTCATTGTATAGCTATTCTCCTTTAATGGATACTGAAATTGTACATTTATCCCACGTTGTGTAATTTACAAATATTTCAAGCTTTCAAACCTTGTAGTGAATGTTTTTACAGATTCAGCAGACTGTAATCCATATAACAAGCACCTAGTTGGTCTGTTTTTAAACTCAGCTCTTAAATATCTGGGTAATTAATAGAAACCATTCAGGTTTACTCATGTAATTTTTCATAATTAACTGATGCTTTATATCAATTCTATTAAATCAAGATTTTAACATTTTTAAAGTTAAAAAATTTTACTGAAAATTTTTATACCATAATTTTACGTATTTCAAACTTTTCCTTAATATTAAATTTTAATAAACTTTCATCATGATTGCATTTATCATTGTTACATCCATATTTAAATAGAATTCTGCAAACAAATCACTGATTGGATTTTGCTTTGGTCGTGCTAAATTAAGTCAGGCATCTAGTCTTAAATTCATTGGGTTATCTATTTTTCAAGCCATGAGTACCTTTTTTTAGTATTTTTAATCTTTAGTGAAAGAGCTCGGTTTTTGCTGAACATTTCCTCATTAAGTGGCGTTCTGTACATTGCCCGTTGAGCCATCGGATGCATGAGTAGCGGAGTTTGTCTGCCCAGCTGGATGGCTAGGTGTGTTGTATGTGGTGTGTTTTTGTCTTGATATTCTTTTTGATAGGATCATGTTCCTTAATGTAATGCATGCTGTCTCTGAACTAATCTTGAAATCTCTTGTCTAGCTCTTTTTAAACCATCTTGCTTGTTTCCCTTTCATCACTGTTTCTTTTCTCACCCTTCCTCAAGCTGACTGAGTCTTCCGATGAGGTAACAAAATAGCCTTTGTCCCTTGTAGTTTCTTGTTCCTTCCCATTTCTCTTAACTTCATAAGGTCATTAAGACTAACCAACCTCCTCTTTAACAGTCTGGGTTTGGCGTACCTTTCTTGCTGGTGTTTAACATTACATTTCATATTTCCATTGCCAAAACAACTTTTTCCCCAAAATTAATGGTATCGTGAAAGAAATATAGTGATCAGAGTTAAAATAAAAGCTCTAGTTGAATATATACTTTATGCAGTTTTAATGAAAAAATAGATGCCTTTAATGTTGAGAACTTCTCTTTTGTGGCCACTGCTACATTTCATGGATCTCTGTCACTTCTGCATCACATTAATCATCCAGCAAACAAATCAGTGTTCCCAGTTTTAATTTGACAAATGAAAAGAATTGAAAGAATCAATAAATATCATCTTTCCAGACTCTGGAGAGCAGCAGCTCCTTACTGGACTGAGGACAGCAGACTTGGACTTTGGTCGTTGCTAGAAGATTTGTATAGAAACCAGAACAGCTCCATTTTCCCTCTTCGTCAGATGTCTGAATATGGCCCTCACTTTCCACAGCAGATTGCTTGGCTGTCATTATCCTCTATCTCTGTCACCAATTTATTTGTAATTTCTGGCTGCTCACGTAGTGTTTCAAGCTTCTTGCATTTTCTGTGTTGTGATTTTTGAGCAATCATAACATAATCAATTGCATTACTGAGTAATGTAGAACATTTTTTCGTATTTATCATGCTTATTCATCTGTCCTTCAAAATGATCTAAGTTTCGCGTTCAACTCGCTCTTGAATTTAGCATGTGATTCTCTTCAAGGCTGCAACCATGACTCCAGCGGAGGAGGAACTGAAGAGGATGGGCCCCCCAGAAGAGAAGAGGCAGAACTTGGCGGCCGACTTCCCTCCCCCCGCGGGCCGGGAACTCATTTTGCGCACAGCCGTGCCCCGCCCTGCTCCCTACTCCCGGGCTCTGCCTCAGCGCATGTACAGTGTTCTCACCAAAGAGGATTTCAGACTTGCAGGTGCCTTTTCATCAGATACCTCCTTCTTCTAGCTCTTCTTGAGTCCCTTCACTTGTGGCTTCGGAGACAGTGCTGACCCCTTCTGTGGAAAGGAAGCTGTATCAGTCAGAACCTGAGAGGCTGTGAAGAGGACCTGTCCTGTTCAGTGATCAAGTCATACCAGCATCTGAGAGACTTTCTGATGGCCTCCTTAGGATCTTGGTGGGGGCAGAGGAATGGGCTTCAGCTCTTGAAAGATTTCTGCTCCAAAGAGATTGCCCTTGTTGGGGTGGGGTGGGGGGGCAGGGAGGAGACTAAAACAGCAGCAGTTCTCTGTACTCACTCCCTCAAGACTGCATTCATTTCTTGTCTGTGACTATCCCATAGGCTGTTGCCCTGCATTCATAGTCTCTATGACCACTTACGTTTATTAGTATCAAGTCTGCAAAGTGGAGTGGAGTATCTGTTAACTCAGATTTCCAGATATTTTGGTAGTAGCTTCTACTCCCAGAATCTGTGTTTTTAGAATCCTAAATGACATTCTGTTTATTCAGTCACTTGGTGGCAATCTTTATTGCACTAATTAACTTTTGATGAGCATTTTGAATATTCTAGGAGAAAGCCTGAAATTTCACCTAGTCTGTGTTTTTCCATGTAACTGTGACTTAAATGTATTCCTTCTGATTAAAAAAAAGTATATATTAAATGTCACTGCAAATTAGTTTTATATATCTCTTGTAAGGTTTGTTTCTCTGACTTGTTTTGCCTTCAGTGGACTTCCGTGGTGGCTCAGTGGTAAAGAATCTGCTTGCCAAGGCAGGACACGCGGGTTCAGTCCCTGAGTCAGGAAGGTCCCCTGGAGAAGGAAATGGCAACCTACTCAAATATTCTTGCTTGGTGGGCTGCAGTCCTAAAGAGTTGGACACAACTTAGCTACTAGACAATGACAACATTGTAAGATACTACCAATGCAGGTGGTGGTTCTCTTTCTTGCCGTACAGCATGCATTCCTTTTTTTGTAGTTACTGGATGGATACTGTATTTAATGAAGTAGAAATGAGCACATGCTAAAAATATAGCCTCTGTATATAGAGATTATCGTGCAGTTAGTATAATTTGGCATATGTGCTAATATAAGGAATAGAAGATAACTTCAGTGAATTATTTTGCTTTTGTATTTTACTTAAAATGAAGATAATTGATGGGGGATGTGTGGCACCCAGTGTAAGGATAACAGCAACATATTTCTAGTTACGTGATGATCAAGATTTATCAAGTCTGTGTTGCTAAAATGGCCTCTTTCAGTAATCGTAAATCTATTTTTAGGCCTAAAATTCCCACCTACTCCAAAGTTAAAAATGATTATACTGAAGCATAGATCTTGGCTGTGTAACTTAAAAGAATTAATACAATTCTGTAAGCCTTGTTACATTATTTTTGTAAAAACAAATGTAAATGTGTGTACATATATGTATATATAAGCATATATATATATATATATATATGTATGTATGAGGTGTGGGAGGCCCTGACTGATTACCTCTGGCCTTCACAGCACTTTACTCTGAGATGCTGGACTTTGCTTCTGGGTAAACCACATACTACAGGCCCGAAGACTGAGCGCAGTTAATGGAAAGCTTGTCTTTCAAGGACAGAGTTTGTCTGCTTTATAATAAGAAAGTTAACAACAAAGAAAACATTTTTCAAAGTGGTTGAACTTCAAAAAGGCTTCATGAATCTAATAAAAGGGAAGATGTTGTTCTCTGGCTAATTTTCTCTTCTTTTCACCCCTCCATTGGCCATTTGGTTCTTATTTAGTTTTATGCTGGTCTCAGATTTTTCCTAAATAATTGCAGCCTGCTGAGTCTTGGCAAAGATCTCAAGAACACATTATGCCTTTTTTTAATGGCAGTTTTTCCATTTTCCTTTTATTGTATTTATATGTTTGTTTATTTTAAAACATTTTAAAGTACCTACTTCATATCAGGTACTGTACTAAGCAATGAAGATAAAACAGAAACCAAACATACTCCTGCCCTATCAGTGACCTTCCTGTCAGGCGGGGAAGGCTGTGGTTCCATCGCCAGAAATGGAGAGTGCAGTCAGCTCAGTGGTATGAAATGAGGTACAGGGGTTTGTCATAGTAATTCATTCATTTGTTGTTAATGCAGACTAATGCATGCAGTAATAGTGAATATAAGGAGTTATGGGAGAGAGTTTTCAGTCAAGCTGTAGGGATCAGGAAAATCTTCCTAGAGGTGATTTCTAGATTGAGAGCAGAAGATGAATAGGAGCTGGGAAATTCCCTGGTGGTCTGGTGGTTAGGACCCCACACTTCACTTTGGGGGCCTGGGTTTGATCCCTAATCAGGAACTAAGTTCCCACAAGTGGCCAAAAATAAAAAAGATGGTGAGTAGGAGCTAAGATGGGAAAGTATGATAAATTGCAAAGAAGAACTACAATATTTTCACCATCCTTGTATGTTTGCCCCTAATATAATGATTGTGTTGCTGTTCCCAGGAAGTGGAGTTTATTTTTCCAGCTCTTTGTTCTGGACTTAGCCATGTCTTTCTTTGGTCATCAGAGTGTTAGCAGGCATACAGGGTTTATTATGCAGCAAAAATTAGCTGATACGGGAGGGCGAGGGTGTAGGAAGAGTGTTACAGGTAGAGAAAACAGAATAGGCAGAAAACTCAGAAGCAGAAGAAAATGTATCTTCGAAGAATAGCCAGCATTTCACTTTGGCTGGGTGTGATACCAGAGTAGAAAGTGGCAAGATATGAAAATGGTAAGGTGCCTGAGGCTAGATGGAATTCTGGGTAAAACACAGTAAGAAGTTCAGGCCGTTGTCTTCAGAGCATTGGTGAGTTGCTGAAGAGTTTGAAAGGAGGAAATGAGTGAGTTTTAGACCACACTGAATGGATTGGAGAGGCTAACAAAGTATTTACATGTCCTAGGTCTGCTACTAAATTGGAAGTAGCAATTATATGATCAGTGTTTCTTTTCCTCTCCTGTGTGCTTTGTAACTGTGTTTCCATGTAACTGCTCATGGAAGCAACAGGAAGTATCCGCTCATGGGTCATGCCACCTATATGTTCCTTTGTTATTATTGTTTAATTGCCAAGTTGTGTCCGACTCTTTGCGACCCCATGGATGGCAGCACACCAGGCATGTGATATGATCCACTGGAAGAGGGAAATAGCAAGCCACTCCAGTATACTTGGTGTGAGAACCCCACGAACTGTATTTAAAACCCTCTTAGCATTTGTTTCTTTATTCCATTAATTAGTTTAGCACATGTCTTATTTTGTTGTTGTTGTTCAGTCATTAAGTTGTATCTGACTGTGACCTCATGGACTGCAGCATGCCAGTCTCCTCTTTCATTCACTATCCCCCAGAGTTTTCTTGTCCATTGAGTCAGTGATGCCATCCAACCATCTCATCCTCTGCTGCCCTCTTCTCCTGCCTTCAGTTTTTCCCAGCATCAGGGTCTTTGCTAATGAGTCAGCTGTTTGCATCAGCTGGCCAAAGTATTGGCGTTTCAGCATCATCCTTCCAATGAATATTCAGGGTTGATTTCCTTTAGAATTGACTGGTTTGATCTTGCAGTCCAAGTGATAGCACATGTTTACTGAATGCCAACTATGTGCCAGGTACCATTCTGGGCAAGGGATACAGCAGTGAACAAGACAGGTACAAGGCCTTCATATTTACAGTGAGGGATAAGTACAGTCAGATTATCTGAGTGAGGGAGAATGCTTTTTAGACAGGTGATAAGGGAAGGCCTGTGAGGCAGTGACAGCAGAGACCTGAATGAAGTGAGGGAACTGGCCTTGTGGATGTCTGGGGGAGGATCTCGGACAGGGGATGGAAGAGGAGGGGGTGTGAGTGAACGTGGTATGTCAGAGGCACTGAGAAAAGGCCAGAGTGCTTGTAGAGATTATAGTAAGTGAAGGAAGGGAGAGTAAAGGAAAGACAGTTGGACAAACATGCAAGGACCAGATATACACTAGACATTAGGAGGTGATTTGTTTTCTTGACTGAGAGGGAAAGTCAGTGGAGAATTCTGAATGGGGGAGGGAGGCATGGTGTCATGCTAGAGCACTTGGAAGCTTCACTCTGGCTGCTCTGTGGAGAATATAGTGCGGAGGCGGAGGCAGAAGCAGGGAAACTGGCTGGGAGTGTTGATGGCTTGGAGCAGAGTGGCAGCAGGGGACGGTGTAAAAAGTGATCAGATTTGATATGTGTTTTGAAGGTGGAATGCACAGGATTTGTTGATAGAATTACTGAGGGCATGAGAAAGGATCATAGATGACTTGGAAGTTTGGGACCTGAGTGACTGAGTGAATGAGGCTGTCATTTACTGAGATGGTACGACTGTGGCATGGGCAAGTTTTAGGGGCTGATGTGAGTAAAGATTCTGAGTTAAGGGAATTCCCTGGCAATGCAGTGGTCAGGACTATGCACTTCCACTGCTGGGGGCACCGGTTCAATCTCTGGTTGAGGAAGTAAGATCCTGGCAAGCCAAGTGGACTGGCCAAGGGAGTTTAAAAAAAAAAAAACATATATATAAAAAGATTTTGAGTTAGGATATGTTAATTTTGAGCTACCAATTAGTTACCTGTGGTAGCCAGCATCTAAGATGGTCCCAGTTGTTCTCCACTTCTTTGCTCCAGACTCAAACCCTTCTATAGTTCCCACCCCCCAAAAATTGTACCAAGACTGGTCTTTGTGACCAACAGAACATGGAGAAAGTGTTGGTATGTGACTTCCAAGATGGGTCTTCCTTGGTGGCCCACTGGTTAAGACATGCATTTCTACTGCAGAGGGTGTGGATTCAATCCCTGGGTGAGGAACTGAGATCCTGAGTGCCAAAAATATATATAGAGATATATTTCCAAGATTAGGTTATGAAAGACATTAATCTCAGAGTGCCTTTCTCTCTTGGATTACTCTGGTGGAAGTCTACTGCCATGTCACAAACAACCCTAGGGGGAGGCCCATTTCTGAAGAATGAGGGCTCTGCAAGTGGCCAGATATGCTTGGAAGCAGGTTCTCCCCAGCTTCAGAAGACTGCAGCCTCCTGAGGGACCTTGAACCAGAATTACCCAGCTAAGCAGCTCCTGCACTGCCAACCCTCAGACACTGTGAGATGATGTTTGTTGTTTTAAGCTTCTCAATTTGGGGGCCATAGGTTACATAGCAACAGATACAATCAGTCCCATCACTTCATGGCAAATAGATGGGGAAACAATGGAAACAGTGGCAGGTTTTATTTACTTGGGCTCCAAAATCACAGATAGTGACTGCAACCACGAAATTAAAAGATGTTTGCTCCTTGGAAGAAAAGCTATGACAAACCTAGATAGTGTATGAAAAAGCAGAGATATCATTTTGTTGACAAAGGTTCATATAGTCAGAGCTATGGTTTTTTCACTTGTCATGTACGGGTGTGAAAGTTGGACCGTAAAGAAGGCTGAGCAGTGAAGAATTGATGCTTTCAAACCGTGGTGCTATAGAAGACTCTTGAGAGTCCCTTGGACAGCAAGGAGATCAAACTAGTCCATCCTAAAGGAAATCAACCCTGAATATTCATTGGAAGGACTGATGCTGAAACTGAAACTTCAATACTTTGGCCACCTGGTGTGAAGAGCCAACTCATTAGAAAAGACCTTGATGCTGAGAAAGATTGAGGACAGGAGGAGGAGTGACAGAGGATGAGATGGTTGAATGGCATCGCCGACTCAGTGGACATGAGTTTGAGCGAACTTCAGAGGATAGTGAAGGATAGGAAAGCCTGGCCTGCTGCAATCCATGGGGTCACAAAGAGTCCAACATAACTTAGCAACTGAACAACAGAACAATCAAAAGTGATTAGATTGGAGTTTAAGGAAAAGGTTAGGGCTTGTGCTATAAATTGGGAAATATGGGCATACATAGTATTTAAGCTGTAGAACAGTATTGAGACCCTTCAGGAGGAGATGCTCTAGGGACTGAGCCAGAGGATACTGAGAAGGAGGATCCACTGAGGTAGAAGGAAAACTGGAAGTGTGATTTCCTAGAAGCCAAGAAAAAAAATCTTTGAAGGGAGTAGTTGATGAACTATGTCAAATGCCATTGAGACATTGAGTAAGACGCAGACAAAGTACTGGTGGGTACCTGTGGTTGCAAAGTAACAAAGGCATCAAAGAGGGAATGCAGTTCTGGGAAAGAACAGAGGTGACTGCCGGAAGCCATGATTGTGTCCCCTCCAACTGTGGGCATACTTAACACTTCTGCCCTAAGCTAGATGGGGTTTTGGTTGCTGTGCACTATTCCTTGCCGGGAACTGGAGAGCAGGGGGCAGGAGGATAGGTTGAGGACTGGGGCAAGAGTGTGAAGCCAGTTGAGTCTGTTACAAGCCAACTGTGACCCACTCTTGTTGTCTGCATGCAGAGTAATGGATAGGACTGGGCATTTGGCAAGCAATGAATGAATGAGTGGATGCCTCTTGGTGGCAGAACTGTTGTGTTTGAATGTTCTCAACTCAATTTCTTTGTCACTGGGCACCATGAAACCAGAACATTGCAGATTAGCTCCTTAAAGCCAGAGGCCTGCTGCTGACATTGCTCCAGCTCTGAGAAGTGGAGCTTGGCATCAGCCTGCAAAAGTAGGCTCGCCTAACTCAAGAAATGCAAAATAAAGCTAGTTCGTATTCACATAACTTCTTTGCCAGAAGTGTTTCCCCTGGGAGCTTGTGATGTCTGACTGGTAGTCATTGATAAATTCCCCAAGTGAAGGCTCACCTATAGCAGGGACCATTCCCAGACTGAGCTTATCTGCTTAGGTAAGCAGCTGGACAGAAGACCCCTCCTTGGTCCCTACCCAGAGAGGACAGGACTTGGCACAGTCCCTGACTCATTCTCTGGGGTCATGCTCCTCTTGGCCCCTCCCTGAGGCCAACCTCACCAGTTCCTGGCGGAGATCCTGATTCTGACTCAGAGGCACGTGCCCTTACCCCCACTTTCCAGCTGAGTGAGCCTCTCTAAGAAAAGTACATGTCTTCCCTAATAGGCTGAAAAAAAAAGCTGAAATTTTTATTACATGCAGAACCATGATAGAATGTTTATTTTCTTTTTAAGTTTTGCAGATTTGTTTTCATCTTTGTTCCAGAACAGGTAAAGCGAATGACTTGTGAGGGAGATGTTTGCAGGCTGGGCTGGTTGGTGCTGGAGGTGCTGTTAGTTGGGTTCAAAGCTGTTGAGTTTAGTGTCTGCAGTATGTAGCAGGCTTGTGATAAAAACTATTTCCCAGGAGAGAAAAAGAATTCACCACTGTATTCATTTCCTAAGGCTGCAGTAACAGAATATGGCAAACCGGATGATATTAAATGGCAGCAATTTATTGTCTCATGGTTCTGGAGGCTCCCAAGTTGGAAATTAGAGTGTTGGCAGGACCCTGCTCTCTGAAGCCTCTCTCTGGGGAGGAGGCTCCTTGCCTTTCTCTGGCTTCTGGTGGTTGCTGGCATCCTTGGTGATCCTTAGCTCCCAGTTGCAGTACTTTAGTCTCCGTCCCTGTGGTCACAGGGCAGAATATGCCTCCTGCCCCTGTGTGTCTGTCTCTCTCTCTATGACACCAGCCACCCTTCTCCAGCACAACCTCATCTGAACTAGTTACCTCTGCAGTGACCTTATTTCTGTACCAGGTCACAGTCGGAGGTACTGGAGTTAGGACCTCAGCATATCTTTTTTCAAAGGGGGCTGAGGTCACAATTCCACCCATGAAAGCATTGCCCAAAAGCCACCCAGATGGACGGGGGCTGTTCTAGGTACTGGTGAGCCCTGGGACTTGATGACAAAGGCAGGGGCCTGGCTCCGGAATGTTGGGTTCCAAACCTCTGCCCTCTCATCAGCCACAGACACCGAGCTGCTGCTGAACCTCCTTCTCCACTTAAGTGGGGACAAAAGTACCCAACAGATTGTTACAAATATTCAACAAGATGATGTCTGAAAAGCACCCGGCATGGCTGGGTATTTAGGTACTAAACGGCCTAGCTGTGGGTGAGTGACTGCTTACCTGTTGGCTGCAAGTGGAGACACATCCAGTGTTCATAGAGATGACAAAACAAGAAGAGGGACCCTGAAATCTCTACCTACTCAGCAAGTGAGTGGTTTTCTTCTGATTCCCTTCCCCTTCCTTGGCTCACAGGCTCCATGGAAGAAGTTACTCAAGTTTAAAGGCCAAGTAGACATTGTCGAGGCAGATGGCTGGGGTGGGCAAGTCGAGAAGAGTCATGCCACATTCCAGGCCTCGGGCTCATCTGCGGAGACCCTACCCCTAGTGCCTGTGTGGCCAGAGTGGAGAGGGAAGCCGGTGGCTGGTTCATGATCCTCACAGGCCCCACTGGGGAGTTTGGAGCTGATTGAGTGAGAGCAGAGAAGCTCTGGAAAGTTTTCAGTGGAGTGACAGAGGTGCAAGCCTAGACTCAGACTCATCACTGGTGACCACAGTGACCCCGGTGTGACGTGGCGGTGGCCTTGGCCATGTTGGTGAGGGAGTGAGAGATTCAGCAAGCAACGCCAGCAGGACTTGGAGAAGCCCGGGAGGGGGGCAGTGAGAGCCAGGGTGGGTCTGGATGTCTTGCTCTGACCCAAGGGGCCAGCTGCTTGGTTGGGAGAGGAGTTTGTGCCTTGTATCCAGCCTGGCACAGCCACCTGCCCGCACAGCAGCCCCCAGCAAGGGCCCTGCTCTGTGCGCCCCAGTGCGATCAGCACCCTGTCAGGTGGCACAGGATGGGCTGCTGTCTCCTGAGGGATGCCCTGTGCTCACAGCATCCAGGAGCCCCCGTCCCATCGCTGGCTGGTTATGAGTGGGAGCGTGCGACTTTTCCTTGGCCTGAGCGAGTGGCCTCCACTGCACATGGACTCTCTTGTGTCAAACACTTGTCAGGAAGGTGACCTGGGCTGCTGCTGGGGGCCAGTCAGACCTGTCTAATCAGTGATGGAGACATGGCTCAGAACTTTTCTTAACTTCTTCAGCCATTTGACAGTTTGAGTAAATAATGACTTGTCAGTGCTATTTATTCCCATTCCTCTTTTTCAGCCCTATTTTTGGCCCAGAACACTCTTTATTTTTGTCTGTGTTACATAAGGAGGGAACAGCATTCTTAGTAACCCACTGTCACTCCTGTGTTATCTTGCCTACATGAAAAAAGGAAATATTTTTAGAGAGTGAATTTCCCAAACGTTCTCAACTATTCTGGACTGGAGGGATAACGTCATGGTGGGAGGGCAGCATGGGGAGAAGCCTGGTCATTTTCTCTTTGGCTGGGGCTGACCCCTTTACCTCGGAAGCTGGTGGACCTCCTGCCTGCCTAATGCTACCCTGGCCAAGAGGCAGGGGCTCCTCTCTGAACCGGTTTAATGTGTTCAGCTGGTTCTGGAGCCTAGGAATACCCTTAATTGATATTCTTCATTGTTAAGGTTGGAGGGGGTACAAAACGAGTACAAGCAGTGAACCCCTCTTCTTCAGCATCCAGGTGACAGGCTGGATCCCCTTAGTGGGATGTCAAACCAGGGAAGCCAAAGCGCTCTGAATAAGTTTAAAAGGCTCCTTCCTGGCAGCCCTGGGAAGGCATATGTAGCTTAACTGACTGTGGTGTCAGAAGGCAGCTTCCACGGAATGGGTGTGAGCTGGGCAAGCACAGTCCCAACAGGATGGGCTCGGCTGAACCGCAGAGTCTAAAAATAAACCTGTCCAAAGAGCCTGAGTTTCAGGTCTTGCCATCTGATTGGAGAGCTGGACATGTTTCCTTGCTGTGTTTATGAGGTTCCACAACAGTGTTCTGGTTGAAAACCACCCTCAAAGCTGGTGCACAACCTCCTATGGGGAAAGCCTACTGACCTCTAGGCACAGGGCTGTGGCTGGGAGGAGTCTGAGACAGACCTCCCTGGGTTGTCATGGGGAGCGTTCACCCAGTGAGTCCTGTGGGAGAGTCTGGATACTCAGGTACTCCTACCCTGAGGAAATGCACCTGGGCCCATGGGTGCAGGTGTTCTAGCCCTCCCCCTACCTCTGTGTAAGAGGATGATTCTAGGTCGATCTGTGACCATCACATGTGCCGCTCAGGTTTAGTGATGGGAGGAGCTGGGCAGGGTGCAAGCATGGCTAGACTGTGAGAGCTGAAGGGCCTGGCCAGATGCACAGGAAGGCCCGAGGTTCAGTCCACGCGCCTGCCTCAGGTACAGCATATGGTGGCATGGCATGTGGTCACTTAGCTGATGGGGGGTTTGAGTCATGCCTAGAAGCAAGAAGGTTAGTGGGTGACTCTAGTTGACCACCCAGCATCAGCCTATCCCTCAGTGTTCACACAGGTTCCATGTGAAAAAACTGGCCCTAGAAAGAAAGCAAGCTAGAGGAGATTTTTTTAAAAGATTTTTATTTATTTTTGGCTGTTCTGGGTCTTCATTGCTGGATGTAGGCTTTCTCTAGTTGCAGCTAGTTGGGGCTACTCTCATGGTGTGTAGGCTTCGCATTGCAGTGGCTTCTCTTGTTGCTGAGCTTGGGCTCTAGAGCTCATGGGCATCAATAGTTGGGGCTCGCAGGCTCTACAGCGTGAGGCTCAGTAGTTGTGGCACACGGGACTAGCCACTTCTTGGCATTTTGGATCTTCCCAAACCAGGGATTGAACCCTTGCATTGCAGGGCAGTTTCTTAAACACTGGACCACCAGGGAAACCTGAGAGATTTAAATAAAAGGATGACTGGATGTTTGTGTTCCCCTAGAATTCCTGTGTTGAAATCCTAATCCACAGTGTGATGGCATTAGGAGGTGGGGTCTTTGGAAGGTGATTAGGTCATGAAGTGGAAGCTTAATGAATGGGGTTAGTGTTCTTACAAAGACTCCAGAGAGCTCTCTCACTGTCCCTGCCACATGAGGACACAGTGGGAAGTCAGCAGTGGCATTCCAAAAGAGGGTCTTCATAAGAGGTTGGCCATGCTGGCACCATGATCTCAGATTTCCAGCCTCCAGAACCATGAAAAATTGTTTTCTTTTGCTGATTGGCCATCCAGTTTATGGTATTTTGTTAAAGCAGCCCAAGCTGACTTAAGACCAGCTGGCTTTAAAGAATGTTTTTCATATCTTTAGTCGGTTAGTGATATGGTTAAAACAATATAATACAGCGTTAATGGCCGAACTATATAAATGACTTGAGGCTTATATTTACAAAATCATTAAGAATCATATATTTTTCAATTTCATGGGGAAAAGCATTGGTTAATGGGATGCAGTTGGCTTCTTTTGGATAAAAGTTCCCCAGAGAGCAGTGAGGACTGTGGAATGAAATTGAGCCATCACAGGCCTGACCATGGAGTCCAGAACCTGGGTTTTGGGATTTGGGTCAGCTCTAGAGAAACTAAGCAACAGGAATTCGCAGCTTCTCCTCCTAGTGTTTGACTATGAAGGCAACTTGGCTCTGAGTAACCGTCTTTCTGTCCCAGTCCCAGCTGGCCTCCTCCTCTTGCCCAGCTTGATCCCTCTGGGAATCAATGCATGGCAACTTCTTTGCTCTCTATATCACTACCTTTCAGTACCAGTTTCTGTTGATAACTAGCTTGATCTTTCACTTTTCCAGTTCTATAGGGAAACGCCCTATCAGTCCAGTTTACCTTTTCATCCCAGCCCGATTTGGGCATAATTTGTGAGTCACTATCCAGCCTTGGGTTGTCCCTTCAGCTGTGGTGAGAAGTGTTCACGGATGTGACATGGTCACTGCTCCCTTAGGAGGGTCATGGAAAGGAAAACGTTCTTTAGAAGACGGTGTGAAAAAAAAAAAGACGATGTGGCCGTAATTCCCGTGTGGCTGTGTTTATGACTTTAGTTAGTCCTAAAGGTTTTTATTTAACTTTTTGTTTGGAAACTTAGAGAGTTGGAAGGATAGTACAAAGAAATCCAGAACATCCTTTATCCAAATTCACCCATTGGCAATATTTTGCCATTTTAGTTTTCTAGGCCAAGTTTTTAATACATCTGTGTTAGATAAAAACTATGAATCCTCCATCCCCCCTCTGTCCACCTTAACTTTTTTTCTCCCACCATGTTCTGATGGAGAGAAATGACAAAAACTATGTTGGGTCGACTCTAAGGAAAGAACTTGTCAAAACAGTCATGGAGCTGATTTAGGAAACAGGTTTTCAAATCTGAATCCTCTTTACTAGATGTTGTGTTTATCCAGTGATATTTTTATTGCACATGACAAAATCAGTGCAATTAAAGTTTAAGGAAGATAAAATGGCATCCTAGATACTCTGGAAAATGCATAAGCAACGGAAATCCTGGGTAAATGTTCAATGTCTTTAAATGTATACTATACAACAGGAGATCTTGCATTATGAGATAATAAGACATTATAATGTTACAATAATTAACACTGTTGACTCAGAGTAGTTCAACAGAACAGATAAGAGACCCAGACATAAAAGGAAACTTAAGTTCCGATAGAGTAAGGCAGGTCAGTGGGGAAATGATAAGATATTCAATAAATAGTGCTTGGACAAGAGGTTAGCCTTGTATCTTAAGAGGGAAAAGAAATGAAATTTGACCCATACATCACTCCACACTAAAAAATAAATTTCTGGTGGATTAAAGACTTATGTAAAAGGAAAACATGAAATGTTTAGCCTACTATGTGGGAAAGTAGCTTAAAATTTTTTGGGTAGTGAGGTCTTCTTAAATCTCTTCCATAAAGGAAAAGATTGATAAATTTGGCTACATTAATATTAAGGACTTCTGTTCAACAAACACGATAAAGAATGAGAGACAAACTACAGACTGGAAAAAGATTTGTTACACTGAGAGACCATTTCACACTTACCAGATAGGCACAGACTTTAAAATCAGATGGTATTCAGGTGTTGACAAGGATTTCCAGCAACAGGCACTCTTATCCATTGCTGGCAAGAGTGCAGGTTGGTACAGCTTTGGAAAACACTTTTTCATTCCCTGATAAAATCTGAACAAGTACATACAACCCAGTAATCTGCTCCTGAGCATTTGCTCTAGGGCATGGCTCTCAAAGTATAGTCCCAGGCCAGCAGCCTCAGCATCTCCTAGGAACTTGTTGGAGATGCACGATGCACGTTCTCCATCCCCTAGACCCGCTGAGCTAGATGCCTGGGGCTGAGGACAGTGTTTCTGTTTGTGGGAAATGGAAGACAATGTAACTGGGGGACAGCACAGGTGTTAAAGCTACTGAGGATGCTGGGTTTATTGCTGTTCATCTGACTTTTAAAAAACAGTATACTCACTGGGAACTGAACGTTTCAGTCAGATGTATGACTGCATGCTGTGCGGTGTTCAGTTGCTTGACTCTGCAACCCTGTGGACTGTAGCCCGCCAGGCTCCTCTGTCCATGGAAATCATCCAGGCCAGAATACTGGAGTGGGCTGCCATGCCCCCTCCTCCAGGGGAACTTCCCAACCCAGGGATCGAATCAAATCCAGGTTTCCCACATTGCAGGTGGATTCTGTACCATCTGAGCCACCAGAAAAGCCCCCAAATACTGGATTGGATAGCCTATCCCTTCTCCAGGGGATCTTCCCAACCCAGGCATCGAACCGGGGTTACCTGCATTGCAGGCAGATTTTTACCAGCTGAGCTCCCAGGGAAGCCCTACCACGACTGTGTGATTGAGAGGTAAATGAAATGACGAGCAAGCTGGCTCAGCTTGCGGCCGGTTCTGGGGGTCTCGCTGCAAGATCCAAACTGGTCCATGAGGCAGTTTGATGCCAACTTGTGGAAGCTTACATATCTACCTTGGCTTAAGTGTGGATGGGGACAGTTGTGGATCTTATCACTGGGTGGGACTTCAGACGGATTTGTAGAGAGGGTTAAGAAATGTGGATGCCTGCTCTTAGAGCTGCCTGCCATTTTGCCACCTGCCTCACCCTCCACTCTATGTCTCCTCTCACACAGGATGAGACCTGTGGCTAAAGGCCATATGGTGATGTCTTATATGCACCTTTTTATAGGTATGGAACAACAAAAAAAGGTTTTGGTTCTGAACAGTCCTTTTTAAATTCTCTTAGTTTATTTACATGAGATATTTAGAAAGGTCATCTATCTTTACCCCCAAACCCTTGTAACAGATATTTCCCTGCAATAATGAGAGATGGTAAGTAGGTCATTCAGCCACATGACAGAGGAGATTTAACCTCTTAGTAATAATATCCACCTATAGGAATGTCTTCCAGACAGAACTTGAAAATGTAACACTGCCACCTCATTGGTGAATTTGGTCTAATTATCTTGGACTAGATCATTGAGCAGAGAGAAAACTTGCTGTTTGTAACCACGTACTTATTTGAGTTTGGATTCTTAAAACAGTTCTTCTTGATTCCAGACAGAAGGGAAATAGCCCGGATGTGGCACCTGCTGGGTCCTGTTGGCCGCCCACGACTCAGCCCCATGTGCCGAATCCCATACCCAGTGGAAAAGGTCTCTCTTAGGTCAGTGGGTCAGGTGGTATTTTCCGAACAGTCAGAAGAGTCTTTCATTGGGGGACAAACGTGGATGGAACAAGGAACAGAGTGCAAGTCTGAATGGCGTTTTTTTACACTTTAAAAGAAAGTGTCCACTAGTTGGGGGCCCTTCTGGGCTTTCCCCTCAGACTCTCTCGGAGTGAACTGTCCACTTTGCCCCATGAAGGGTATTTTACCATGGGGGTACTCTGCTTGGGTAGAAAAGTTTACAACAAATTTCATAAGTAAGGTAGGGAGTGAGAACTCACTAACACTTGCCCTGCGATTAGGCTTTTAGGCCAACGGCTTGTGAGTGAGAATGAGGAGGAGGCAGGTGAGGGCCCAGGCCGCCTCCTTCCTTTCCCCACAGAACGGCCCAGAGGATCAATTCCAGTGGTAACAGGAGGAGTGGGAGAGGGTTCCCTGACTCACCCTGGGCTTTCGGCAGAGAGGAATAAGCCGCCTTTTGTTAAGCTACTGTGTGTGCGTGCGTGCTCAGTTGCTAAGTCATGTCTCACTCTGCAACCCTGTGGACTGCAGCCCAGCAGGCTCTCTATCCCTGGGATTTTCCCAGGCAAGAATACTGGAGTGGGTTGTCATGCCCTCCTCCAGGAGATCGTCCCAACACAGGGATCAAACCCACCTCTCCTGTGTCTCCTGCATTGCAGGCAGGTTCTTCACCACTGAGCCACCTGTGAAGTGAAAGTCGCTCAGTCGTGACTGACTCTGCCACCCCATGGACCATACAGCCGATGGAATTCTCCAGGCCAGAATACTGGAGTGGGTAGCCTTTCCCTTCTTCAAGGGATCTTCCCAACCCAGGGATCAAACCCAGGTCTCCCACGTTGCAGGCGGATTCTTTATCAGCTGAGCCACAAGGGAAGCCCAAGAAGACTGGAGTGGGTAGTCTTTCCCTTCTCCAGTGGCTCTTCTTGACCCAGGAATCGAACCGGGGTCTCCTGCATTGCAGGCGGATTTTCTACCAGCTGAGCCACCTGGGAAGCCCACTTAGGATTGTTTTTTTGACAGGGCAGCTGGTGTGAGTATCCTAAAGTGATTAATAATGGAAAACAAGGGAACTGATCCCACTGGTATTTTATAACGACCGTCCTCAGTAGTCATGTGGAGGGGATCAGAGGAGGCAAGCCTGGAGATACGGTCCTGGGAAGATATGCCCACTGTCCCTCTCCAGGTATGTGGACGCTACTAGTCCCTGAGCGTCAAAGGTAAGTGCCAACAAAAAAGTAAGTGTTTTGGCTTGTTCCTCATGGAGACTTCTATTGTTTGTAGCTTAGATTAAAACAGTGATGTATATAAAAGAGCTGAAGTCTCCCAGAGCTCAGGAGGGATGGCCTTCCTCCCAGGATACGTCCATCCTTCAGGGACAACATCCAAGGCAAGTATTTTATGTGAGGACTGGGGTGGACCACCCTGGGAAGGACTTCATGAGCCCTTTCAGCGAACACCTTCCCTAACAGCCTTTTCCAGAGATCCTGTCATGGGGCTGCTGGCAGAGATCAGGGTCTGAGGAGCAAGTGAGGCATTTTGGCAGGAGGCTTCTCAGGGAAACGTCCACTAGGCATTCTTCTACAGAAGTGTCACGTTTAACACCAGGAAAACGGTATGTAAGTTTCCTGAACTCAGACCTAGGATCAGGGTCAGGATGAGAAGGAGGCACCCAGGAGAGTGGAAGGAGCCCCTGGGCAGGTCCCAGCACCTACAGGTAGGTAAGTGCACTGATGCTCCTTGGAGATACCTCTGTGCCACCAAGTATTTCTGAACAGGGTAAGCAGTCATTCAGGTGGCAAAATGAGATGGTGTCTGCCTTTCATTTGCCATAGCATTCCTAATATTTCAGGGCAGCTTTACAGCAAAGCTATGCAATAGGTGAAACCTATCTTAGAAATCCTGCTGTTTGGGAACCCCACCCTTCTGTCTAGTCATCCAACTCACCAGCTGATCAGGTCCCTTCCTTATACATCCCATCCTGCAGGCCACCTCCAATACACTTGCCCAGCTCTAATCCAATGAGTTACCTCCTGCTAGTAGAGAGGAGGCCTGCTGTGATTGTCAGGACACATTATACAACAAATATAAAAGCTCTTTGATTCTGCTAGGTTGCAGAATCTTGAAGGGCATGGACCGTGTTTTATCTTCCTTTAATCCATTGAACCTTTGCACTATATAGGACTATTCCACTTAAAAAAAAAAAAAAAAAGGAGTCGACAAAAAGTACATTTACTGTTATTTCTTTTATCTAAGCCAGGTACCATTTTTACTATGAACTAGTTCAGATTCCAAACGTGTATATGTTAAAAAGCACAAAGAATGCTAATGATCACTTGTAACCTGAAACCTGGCTTTAGAAGGAGAGCATTTTCGAACATTGAAAGGCTCCTGCATCCCCTCCTTGATCGCATGCCCTTTCCTCCACCCCCCAAATTTAACCACTCTGAGTTTCCTGTTAGCTACGCCTTGCTGTTCCTTGTACTTTCACCACATAGGAATGTGTTCTACAGTCTCAGTGCACTCCTTATCATGTTTTGTGTGTATAGCAAAAACTGTGTGTAGTCTTCCTGACTTGCTTGGATTGTAGTTTCTATTTATGAACCACTCTTATGTTGATGTGCATAACCGAAGTTCACTAATTTTCACAGCTGTGTACTATTTTGTTGTGGAATATTTCCAGTTTATCAAGTCTTCTGTTACAAATATTTGGGTGGTCCAAGAGGTTTCACTACTCTAAACGGGGCTCTGTGAACATTCTGGGGGCCACTCCTCGTCCACACCTACTTTCTCCTGTGTATGTACCTGGTGAGGGATGTGCGTCGTCAGCTTTATTAGAGGATGGCATGTTGTTTCCAAAGTGCTTGAACTAGTCTATACTCCCACTCATTCTGAATGAGACTTCTTTTTACTCCATATTCTTGCAAGCTCTCAGTACTGACAAAGATAATTTTTTTTCTTTATCAATTCAATGCATGTGAAATAGTTATCTTTATTACGGTTTTAACCTGCATTTACGGAGGTTTACCATCTTGGGTTAGGTATCTTTAAAAAAAAAAAAAAGAAGTTTTGTCTTGCTCATTCAGCAAAATTATAAATAACTTTCCTTGAAGCACCTGGGGCTTACAGGTCCATCCCCACAAACGGAGAAAGATCTTCAAGGTTGTAAAGAGAAGCTGAGCTGCTACCAGCATTGTTACTCAGAAGTAGTGGGCTCCTTGCTAGATTGAGTGTGAAAAGTCTTGCTGCTTCTGAAATGGAAGACAAATCCCAGTGACTTGTGTAGACTCCAGCCCCTTCTGGAACCATTCACCTTGACGATACAACTCATTCATGTCTCATTTTATTTTAGTCTTCCCGATTTTTCCTTAGCTTAAAAACCAGTTACTTTTGTTGATCCTTTCTGATCTATATTTCATTAATATCTTTTCTGATATTTATTAATTCCTTCCTTCTGTTAATTTTTGGACTTAATTTGTTCTTTTTCTAGTTCTTGAGGTGTAAGGTTCAATTCAGTTCAGTCGCTCAGCCGTGTCCGACTCTTTGCGACCCCATGAATCGCAGCACGCCGGGCCTCCCTGTCCATCACCAACTCCTGGAGTTCACTCAGACTCACGTGCATCAAGTCAGTGATACCATCCAGCCATCTCATCCTCTGTCGTCCCCTTCTCCTCCTGCCCCCAATCCCTCCCAGCATCAAAGTCTTTTCCAATGAGTCAACTCTTCGCATGAGGTGGCCAAAGTACTGGAGCTTCAGCTTTAGCATCATTCCTTCCAAAGAAATCCCAGGGCTGATCTTCAGAATGGACTGGTTGGATCTCCTTGCAGTCCAAGGGACTCTCAAGAGTCTTCTCCAACACCACAGTTCAAAAGCGTCAATTCTTCAGCGCTCAGCCTTCTTCACAGTCCAACTCTCACACCCATACATGACCACAGGAAAAACCATAGCCTTGACTAGATGGACCTTGGTTGGCAAAGTAATATCTCTGCTTTTGAATATGCTATCTAGGTTGGTCATAACTTTTCTTCCAAGGAGGAAGTGTCTTTTAATTTCACGGCTGCAGTCACCATCTGCAGTGATTTTGGAGCCCCCCAAAATAAAGTCTGACACTGTTTTCACTGTTTCCCCATCTATTTACCATGAAGTGATTAGGTTGTTTATTTACTTTAATCTCTTACTATATGAATTTTTGCTGTAAGCTTTCCTCTGAGAACTGCTTTTGCTACATCCTACAATATTCAGTATGTTGCCTTTTCATTTGCACTGAAATAATTTTTCATTTCCAGTTTTGTTTCTTTGACCCAGGGGTTGTTTAGAAGTGTGTTTTTAGTTTCCACATATGTGTAGATAGTCTCACTTTTATTTTCGTTTCCTCTTATTGTGTTCAGAGAAAACAGCTGGATGATCTGTCATAAATTTGCTAACATTTGTGTGTCGTCTGTCTTGTGGTCTGTCCTCGATGATGTTCCACGTGCACTTGAGAAGAACGTGTATTCTGCTGCTGTTGGGTAGAATGGCCTGTACATCTCTTAAGTCAGTTTGTTCCAACATGTGCTTCAGTTCCAACATTTCCCTTTGATTTTCTGTGTGGATGATCTATCCATTGGTGATAGTGAGGTACTGAAGTCCCCTACAACTACTGCATCGTTGTCTGTTTCTCCCTTAATATGTCTTATTATTTGCTAATATATTTTGGTGTTTGGGAGCCTATCTATTTACAATATTGTATTTTCTTTTTAAGTTATTTTATTGAAGTATAGTTAATTTTCAATGTTGTGTTAGTGCTTCAGCAAAATGTTTCAGTTATACATATACATTTTTAATACGTGCTGTCCTTAGTTGCTCAGTTGTGTCCAACTCTGCGACCCCAAGGACTGCAGCCCGCCAGGCTCCTCTGTCCATGGGGATTCTCTAGGCAAGAATCCTGGAGTGGGTTACCATGCCCTCCTCTGGGGGATCTTCCCACCCAGGAACTGAACCGTGGTCTCGTGCACTGCAGGTGGATTCTTTGCCAGCTGAGCCGCCAAGGAAGCCCATATATTCTTAATATATGTTATATATATGCACAATATATATACTTTTTCAGATTATTTTCCATTACAGATTATGAGATACTAAATGTAGTTCCCTGTGCTATACAGTAGGTCCTTGTTGCTTACCTATTTTATATATAGCAGTGTGTATATGTTAATCTCAAACTCCCAGTTTATCTCCTCTCACTCCCCACTGGCCCCTGTGGTAACCATAAGTTTGTTTTCTGTGTCTGTGAGTCTATTTCTGTTTTGTAAATAAGTTCATTTGTATTTTCTTTAAATATTCCACAAATAAGTGATATCATGATATTTGTCTTTGTCTAACCTACTTCAGTTAACATGATAATCTCTATGTCAATCCATGTTGCTGCAGATAAAATTATTTTATTCCTTTTTATGGCTAACAGTCTTTGTATATATATATTTACCACATCTTCTTTACCCATTCATCTGTCAATGGACATTTAGGTGGCCTACATGTCTTGGATACTGTAAATAGTGTTGCTGTGAACACTGAGATATATATATATATTTCAAATTAGTTTGCCTTTTCCACATATATGTCCAGGAGTGGGTCTAGATATTACAGTAACTATTTTTAGTTTAAGGAGACTTCATACTGTTTTTCATAGGGGTTGTACCAATTACATTACTGCTAACGGTGCAGGAGGGTCCTTTTTCTCCTCACTCTTGTCAGCATTCATCATTCACTATTTGTAGACTGTTTGGTGACCAGTCTATTTGTAGACCAGTCATTCTGACTGGTCTGAGGTGATGCCTCTTTGCAGTTTTGATTTCAATTTCTCTAATAATGAGCAGTCTTGAGCATCTACCTTTTCGTGTGCCTCTTGGCCATCTGCATGTTTTCTTTGGAGAAATGTCTATTTAGGTCTTCTGCCCATTTTTTGAATTTTTTTTTTTTTTCACATTAAGTTATATTAGCTGTTTGTCTGTTTTTGGAATTAATCCCTTGCTGGTCACATGATTTGCAGGTATTTTCTGCCAGCCTGTAGGTTGTCTTTTTGTTTTGTTTATGGCTTCCTTTGCTATGCAAAATCTAAAATTTATTTTACTTTAAAATTTTTATTGGAGTATAGATGCTTTAAAATGTTAGTTTCTGCTGTACTGCAAAGTGAACCAGCTATATGTATACACATATCACCTCATTTTAAGATTTTCTTCCCATTTAGGTCACCGCAGAGCACTGAGTAGAATTTCCTGTGCTGTATGTTAGTTATGTGTTTTATACATAGTAGTGTATATATGTCAATCCCAATTTCCCAGTTCACTCCATCTCCCCTCCCCACCGGCTACACCCCTCATATCCATATATCCATAAATAAGAAAAAAATAATGCCATTTGCAACAACATGGATGGACTTAGATTATCATACTAAGTGAAATAAGATAAAGACATACCATACGATATCACTCTATGTGGAATCTAATTTAAAAAAAAGATACAACTGAACTTATTTACAAAATAGAAACAGACTTGCTGCTGCTGCTGCTGCTAAGTTGCTTCAGTCATGTCCGACTCTGTGCCACCCCATAGACGGCAGCCCACCAGGCTCCCCCGTCCCTGGGATTCTCCAGACAAGAACACTGGAGTGGGTTGCCATTTCCTTCTCCAATGCATGAAAGTGAAAAGTGAAAGTGAAGTCCCTCAGTCGTGTCCAACTCTTAGCGACCCCATGGACTGCAGCCTACCAGGTTCCTCCATCCATGGGACTTTCCAGGCAAGAGTACTGGAGTGGGGTGCCATCTATGGGGTCAGATATACTTAAAGACTTACAGATATAAAAAACAAATTTATGGTTACCAAAAGGAAAATGTGGGAGCAGGGATAAATCAGGAGCTTGAGATTAACATACAACTCTATATAAGATTAACATACTACTACATATAAGATAGATAACCAAACAAGGACCTAGTGTATATAGGAGAGGGAACTCCGTGTTAGGTGATAACCTATATAAGAGTCTGAAGAGGAATGAAAATATATATCTATATGTATAACTGAGTCACTTTGTTGTACATCTGAGACTAACAACATTGTAAATCAACTACAATCCAATAAAATTAAAAAAATAGACCCACCTCCCTATGGTCAATTAATCTGTGACAAGCAGGGGAAGAATTTACATTGGAGAAAGCCTTTTTGTTAAGTGGTGCTAGAAAAACTACATGGAAGAGTGAAATTTGAGCCCACTGTAACACCATACACAAAAAAACCTCAAAATGGACCAAAGACCTAAATGTAAGGCTAGATACTATAAAATTCTTGGAGAAAACATAGAATAATTTTTGATATAAATTGCAGCAGTATCTTTTTTGATCTACCTCTTAGCGTAATAACAAGAATCGGACCTAATTAAACCTAAAATCTTGTGCATAGCATAGGAAACCATAAAAAAAGGAAAAGACAACCCTCAGAATAGGAAAAAAATATTTGCAAATGAAGCAACTGACAAGGGATTAATCTCTAGGATATACACACAGCTCATGTAGCTTGATATCGAAAAAACAACCCAATCAAAAAATGGGCAGAGAAATGGTATGTTTGTTCTACTTTCTCAGGATTGCTCTGGCTATTGGTTCCATACACATTTTAGGACTTTTTTTCTATTTCTTCGAAAATGCCACTGGAATTTTGATAGGGATTGCATGAATCTATAGATTGCCTCAGGTAGTATGGCTATTTTAACAATATTAACTTTTCTGATCCAAGAACATGGAATTTCTTCCATTTGTTTGTGTCTTCTTCAGTTTCTTTCACCAAAGACGTGCAGTGTCAGTGTACAAAGCTTTCATGTCCTTGGTTAAATATATGCTGAGTGAGTGAGTGAAAGTCACTCAGTTGTGTCCGACTCTTTGCAACCCTGCTGCTGCTGCTGCTGCTAAGTTGCTTCAGTCGTGTCCGACTCTGTGCGACCCCATAGACGGCAGCCCACCAGGCTCCTTTGTCCATGGAATTCTTCAGGCAAGAATACCTGGAGTGAGTTGCCATTTCCTTCTCTAGGAGATCTTCCTGATCCAAGGATTGAACCTAGGTCTCCTGCATTGTTGGCAGATTCTTTACCTTCTGAGCCACTAGGGAAGCCCTATTTGTAATGTTGTGATGCTCTTATAGCATTTTCAACTGGCATTTTGAAATCTGGCATAGAGAGAAATGATCTTCATGGGTCATTTCACCTCCAACTCTCATATAGTTCCCACACTGAGAATTTTCTCCCTAGAATTACCACTTTAGTTTGATCTAAAGAGCAAGCTCCACTCAAATCTGACCTACTTAGACCACCCTCACTTGCAAATATCTCATGCTGGAGGAAAAGTAGCATGCTGGCTTCTCAGCTCTCAACTGTGAGGGAACCTTGGTTACCCTGGCAATGAGGCAGAAAACTGCAAAGAGCCTGACCAGCAAAGCAGAAAGAAGGCCAAAGAAAGCTCAACTAGTTTTAAAAATGAACTGTAAAATTTGATTTCATACAAGGGGCTTCCCAGGTGGTGCAGGTAAAACAATCTGCCTGCCAGTGCAGGAGGCGCAAGAGACATGGGTCAGGAGATGTTGGATCCCTGGGTCAGGAAGCCCTGGAGAAAGGGAATGGCAACCCACTCCAGTATTCTTGCCTGAAAAATTCCGTGGACAGAGGAGCCTGGCAGGCTGCAGTCCACAGGATCACAAAGAGTCAGACACGACTGAAAACACGCGTTACATCATGTCAATGAAATATTGTAAACTTAAAAAAACGCTGGAAGATTAATGATTGTATAGTATTTATACAAATATAAGTCCTCCATGTTGTGAAATACAAGCTACTAATTAAAACTAAAGAGTACTCAAACTAATGTTACATCCAAACAGTATTTGCAAACAGGCCTTTTGTGAATGTAGTTCTCCCTTGACCCTGTACTTTGTGAGTTTTGACGTATTGATTCTGATTCTCTCATGATTCTGACGTATTGCCAGATTATGTCTTGGTTTTCTTTCATCATCACTCTTTTATGTCTGAGTATCAAGTACATTTTAATGTTACCCTTGCAGTTTTTAAATATTTATCTCCATCTGATCATACTTTAGAAAAAGTGTTTTATCATCATCATCATCCCTTTTAAAAGAGATTTCAGGAATACCCTCTTAATAAAATAGGACTTTAAAACCAGAAAATGATAACATTGAGACAAAGAATGCTTTGACAGTAAACCTAGTTTTATGCATTAAGACAAATTTCAAAATGAAGTTTAAATGGCATTTTGGTTTTTTAAAACATGTTTTAACAGTTACTTCAGCCAGAATCCCTGAATTGTCCACAAACACCATGGGTCCAATTAGGTTATTTTCAGAAGCATCTTTTCAATAAAGACAACTGGCTAAGAAATAAAAAGAAGACAATACTCAAAATATGCACCCCAGGTTCATTTTGGAGGCATTTAGTGAATAAGAATCTCTCCTGCATACTAAGCAAGGAGGTCATAATTGGTCTAGAATTCCTGAATAATGATTTTGCCTCCAAAATTTCCCTTATGGCTTTACAATGTTGCATTTTGGCATCTAGCAGCCTATGACCAATACTAACCCAGCACCATTTTTCAAGTAATTGAGTATATTTTTCAAAAACAGTCTAGGCACAATACAGTGATTAAGGTATAGTCAGTGGAAATTGAAAGCTTAACAAAACTTTACTGAAATATAATGGATATCAAGAAGATCATAGAAATATTTAGTATTGTATTTCAGTTTGTTAAGTACTTTCAAAAAGTATTAACACGAAAAGCATTTAACATTAAAAGGGAAGATGAATTCTTGATTTGTGTTTTGAAATTTTTCACTTTTAAAATATTAGACAAGCACAAAAAAAATTTGGTGAATTCTCCACATACAAACCGTATGTCATCCATTTTAAAATGTTTATGCTTCATTTCTTTACTAAAAATCGTGTGATGTCTGATCCATGCTTTGATGCTAGAGATTGTCTTCTCACCTGGCTTCTTTCCTTGGCTTGTTGGGCAGTTCTCTAAAAGTTAAAAAAAGTAATGCATGTGTACACATGTTAGAATTAAAGTACTGGCTATAGCAACTCAAAAACTCTGTTAATTCTGAAAAAAAACATGCATTATCACCACACTCGTGTACCAGTGCTTTGCCCTTAGTGGGGTTACTAAGCCAATAACTCTGAGGTCTAGGTGTGTGCAGGGCCCACCTACCTCCTGTTCTCTGGGCTTGAAAGCCTTTCCCAACCTAACAGCCAAGCCAGTGCAAAAAAACAAAATGAGATAGAACAGAATTGGATTCTTTTGCTAATATAAATAACATTTTTCATGAGACTCTAAAAAGGTGATTACAAGAAGGCACAGCATTCTCTTTTGCTGTATCTTAATTTTCTTACAGATCTTGACTGTGCTAACAGTTTGCACAGTTGAGAAATCAAATGACCTTTTGCCCAACTGAAGTCCATGTATGTGTGAAGTTATCCAGGTGGGTACGGAGAGGAAAAAAGGTTAAAACTAAAAGCCCTTTTTATGACATGATCCTATTTATGTAAAAGGTATTTACATAATTTTTACACAATAAAATTTGTGAATAAATTGAGTAATCTGAAATATTAAAAAGAGGCTAAGGAAGTGCTCATATGATGTGAACACTGGCAAAGGATCTGAAAAATTCTCAAAATGTAAATACACTTGATTAGCATTTTTATAAATATCAGGGTCTTTAAAGTAAAGCCTCTAGGTTAGCAATTTGAAAGCAATAAAAAATATGTTTCTGAAAAAGATTTTTTTTCCCCCTTACCTAACCCATTTTGAAAAAATTACAAGTAAACAAAATAATTCTTTTTTCACCACAGCAGCAATAGCAGTGCAGTTAAACAGGCACTTTTCACCACCAGGATCGAAGGAGCATATCTGAGTACGATCCTTTTGGAAAACAGCATGGAGAGAATTCATCTCCTGCAGTCTCAAAACTTGACTCAAAATCTTAAAACTTGAATCAATCATTTTACAACTGAGTATCTTAAGGAACAACCTTGAAATGTAAAAAATAGTTTGTATACAAAAAAATGTGGTTGGCAGCATTGTGTATATGAACTAAAGAATGTAAACAACTTCAGTGTTCATCAGTATGGGAATGGCGTAACTAACTACAGTAGAGATGTAGTCAGTAGACTAATATGCAGCCATTTTAGATGATAAACACTGAATGCTTATCATGGGAACATGGGGAAATGCTTAAATTTTGCCATAAGTGGAAAAAAAGTTGGGCACAAAGTTGCACATTAAATGTATGCTGCTTTCTAAGATTATATCTTAACAGGTAGATCCTGCGACCTTTTGCTTAACTACCTGTTAAAAATTCATCCTAGTTGACAGACCATATTATGTTATTCTTTTCCTTTCATTTTAAGCACTAGGTAATTGTTCCAAGATGTACCAAGATTAATAGGTTTCATATTTAGGTCAACAGTGTAGTGCCTGTATGTGGAACTGAGTTGGTCCTAGAGATAATTTATTCATGTTCTCAGATATTTCAGGGCATATTTAGTTGCAGATGCAAACATATGCCACTGTCCCAATTCACTGAACTTCTAGTTTAAGGGTTTGGGTCTTTTCAAAACTCTGCAATATGTTAAGTTGTATTCATTTTCTTCTAGGTAGTGGTGAAAATTTCCTGGTCCTAGAATAAATCGAAAGGGAAGCAGTTTCTTTTTCATCTGTGACTGAGAACTTGCATAGACCTCAAGAAAAAACTCAAGTGATAGGTAATGAAAAGAATAAAACACATCTCAGATCCCAGACCATATAGATTCATCCGTATAATCCTCCACACCTGTATGCACAATTTCCAATTAGCTGTCTTAGTATGGAGTCAGATGTGTCTGCAAGCATCACTGACCTCTCTGTGGCAGACTGTGCAGAGGGTCTGCAGGTTGTCCAGGGAGCACTGCCCTCCTCCACCAGACACAGGCTTGATGTGGTCCACCTGCCAGAAATGCCCTTCCCCTGGGTTTCTTATCATTTCATTAAGCTGTAATAAGAACACAGCATCAGCGGTTTTCAACATACACTGTGGGAACTGTTGGTTCTGAATTGTGCCATCATGTTTACACAGCAAAATCACAGGGAAAAATACATTAGGGTGGTTTTTTATAGCTTTTATTATGAGTAAGAAAAACCCTCTAGGTTAGCAATTTGAAAGCAATAAAAAAATATGTCTCTGAAAAAGGTCCCCCTCCCTTACCCAAACCCACTTTGAAAAAATTACAAGCAAGTATAAAATATCAAGCCTCCTTACAGATTGGGAACAATCAGTTGCTTATGCACCTTTGAACTAGTTTATATAGTTACTAAAACAAAACTGATAAAAAGATTAGAAATGGAAAACTTCTGAGTATTACTGAACTCAAGTCTTTAATTGTTGACCTAAATGCATGTGTACTTGTACCAATGACAGTTTAATAGTGATCATCTAGAACTTTTGCAATTACCTGAGAACCTCCTAAGTTACATGGACTGGAATCAAATTTCTAGAACAAACCTCTGTAACTTGAATATTTGGAATAAACAAATATATTCATTTAAAGTAGACACTACCTAGGCCAGTCCTTGTAGACACACTTTATATTTAACTAGTGATGACTGACATTTAATTGGTATTATTTTAGCATTTGATCTGAGGTCACAGCTCACAGCATAGCAGTGTAGATAGAGTTGTTTAAATGGGACAAAGATTAGTGTGAAAGTGGTTTTTATTTCCTTGATCTTGAACAAGGAAGACTCTACAATCAACTTCATGGCTGCTGGCCATGGGAACCTGTGACACATCTCTGAAGTGCTTTAGGAAAGTTATCAGGCCCACAGATAGCACAGGGACCTTAACAGTGTCTGGCCCAAGAGCACAGCCCAAGGAGGCAGCAAACTGGAGCAGTAAACGGTCTACCTGAACTCCACTGTAGATGGACTGACTTTCCCTCTTCTATACTGAACTTCCCAACTTTGGTTAGAAGATATATATTGATTTTTATTTTTGAGGTTGGCATTGTTAGAGGCAATGTCATATGGCAGCCTTGTGCATAAAGCAAGTGGCATACTCTCAGGGGAAAAAACATCCATTTTGGTCGTCTTGTTTGTAACCAAATCTTTTGCGCTGAGCAGTCTCCGCTGTGACATTTTGTGATCCAGAAGGTGCTTCTTTATTCTTCCCAAGAATTCTAAATCACTTGGGGCCAGCTTTCTACGTCCTAAACTCACCTCTGGAAAGAATCACCCTGTGTCCCCCTGGTCGTCCCCATCTGTGCCCTGGGCACTGCTTATTGTCTAAGCACTCCTCGTCTAGATGTATGCTACGTCCTGTATTCTTGGACAGACTGCCTTCTAGATGTCCATGCGTCATTTCTTTGTGTCTTTTGGAAGTCTCCACATGGAGGCAGCAGACAGTAGCTGGAGTCTGGCTGATGTCTCTGGGATGGGTGTCACATGCTGCTCACCAACTAGACTGGATCTTTCAGGAGCTCTGGATAATGTTAGGGGAATAGTGTATTTCTCTAGCTCTGAAAGTCATGCTACTTCATCTTTGCAGAAATGCTTATTAGTTAATTCAGCAATACTAAGTAAATAAAACTGTAAGATTTTTGCTGGAATTTATCCAATATTTTTGTAGAGTCATTTTTAAAAATGAAGCATATATTTTACACATTTTGCTCTAGTTTGAAGTTTAGAGGTGCTTGGATCACAACATTGGAAATCCAACTGAGTTTTGGAAGTCAAAGTGGATACTGAGAATACTGTGCTGAGAAAAGTATAATAAACTACATTTTACAATAGAATAAACAAATATAAGTTTCTTTTACACTGTAATGAATTGCATTTTAGGGATTATCTGTTTACCCCTTGTTACTCAACATTAAGTGAAGTGAAGTCGCTCAGTCGTGTCCGACTCTTTGTGACCCCATGGACGGTAACCTACCAGGCTCCGTGGTCCATGGGATTTTCCAGGCAAGAATACTGGAGTGGGCTGCCATTTCCTTCTCCACGGGATCTTCCCAACCCAGGGATCGAACCTGGGTCTCCTGCATTGCAGACAGATGCTTTACCGTATCATGAAAAGTGGAATGACCAGACCCTAAGTGCCTCCTAATGCAAAGAACCAACTGTTAAGATCTCTTCCCCAAATAATCTAATGAGAATCTAGTTAGGGACTTCCCTAGGGTTCAGTGGTTAAGATTTTGCCTTCCAGTGCAGGGGGTACAGGTTCGATTCCTGGTTGGGGAGCTAAGAATCCACATGCCTTGAGACCAAAGAACCAAAACATAAAACATAAACAATACTGTAACAAATTCAGTAAAGACTTTAAAAAATAGTCACATTAAAAAATGTTGAAAAAAAGAATCTAATTAAACTTCTAGATCTTACAACCATTATTCAGTAAGTCAGGAAGACAGAGAAACATGTCAAAAAACATCACGAGGATACAGGTCCAGAATGTGGACCACACACAAATCCAGAACGTGGGAAATCCCGCAGGCAAATGACCCAGTTTCTTCAATAATCGGTGGCGTAAAAAAAGGGAAGGGGTAATATTACAGATTAAATGAAACATAAGAGATATAGTGACCAAATGCAATGTGCAGGTCATATTTTGATCCTAATTTGAACAAAGCAATTTTAAAAAGGCATTTTTGAGATCATCTGGGAAACCAAACATGGAGTTATTGTAACTGGAATTATAATTATGTTGGGTGTGATTATGGATATTGGGCTATGGGTTTATATTTAAAAGAGAAAGATAAAGGGAGGGAGAAAGAAAGTCTTCATCTGTTAAAGGTACATAATGAAAGTATCTAAGGGTGAAATGAAATGCTGTATGGGATCTACTTTAAAATAATTCCAGGAGAGAAGAAGAATCAAAGTGAGGCAAACATGAAGTGAATAGCAAAATGTTGGTAAAGTCAGGTGACAGGTGTGTGGGTTCATTATTCTGCTTTTGTAAATGTATCTGAGAATTCCCATATTAAAAAGGTTTTAAGAGGAAAATGAGCCAATATTCATCACTCAGTGCAATGCTGTCTTTATCAGTCAGTGATTAAAACTTACCTGTTCTAACGGGAGCTTTGAGGTCCAGGTAGCATCCAGAAGACTCTTCCTCTGACTTTTAGGGGCATCTCTCAGACGTAAAAAGAGTTCTTGTGCATTCAGATTACACAGCTGACACACACCATGTTCAATTTCAAATACTTTGGCTCGCAGGTAACTATTATTAGATCGAATCCAAAACTCCTCTTGACATTTCAGAGAACAGAACCGTGAATCCCAAGCATCTGCTTTACACTCTTGCTTAGTTTGGCAAGTGGTTTGCTGACAGCGAAGGCAAAGTGGATTTCCTTCGTTATCCACAGCCTGCAAATAGCCTTTGAATGTAGAAGCCTTCAGAATGAGATCACCTTGGGCTGTGCAGGGATTTAGAAATGGGATACATTTTCCACCTTCAAGAAATTCTCTAGAAGGGGCAAAACATTGAATAGGTAATTAATTAAGGCTTACTCTATTTTAGATCATTGTTACTTCATTTAAAGGTCTTCAAAGTTTCTGTGCTGACAAACAGTAAACATAGGGCATGCAGATTCTGTGATTCACTGTGGAGATGAAATATTAATAGCTATAGTCAGCACTCTATTACACACCAAGGAAAAGAAAGAATGGTGTGTTCAGAAAAATTAATTTGAATACAAATACGTTGCCTCTCTTTGGAACTTAGATGTCTTCAAGTTACACAGACTCTGAGGCATCTGGAGAAGATCGAAAATGAAAAGTTAGAAAATGCTTCTTCAGTCTGGGAAAAGTTAGGCCACCCTGCTCACTCCATGTGTTGGGTCACACACTTCATTAGGACCAGGAGTCCATCACCAAGATTTCCATGAACATCTGAATATTGCTGGCCTTCAGGAGACAGACTGTTCACATCCATTCAGTCACAGAACCAGGGAACCAACAGTGCTGATAGAAATTAGAACGGGAGACTTGCTACATATGTGCCTCCTACAGGTAAACTCGGAGTTGATAGAATTAAAATTAGAGATGAAACATGGCAGGACATAAGCTTACTTTGTTAAACTAAAGGAAAAGGTACATTATTCAAGAATGTTGAAAAGTCCTGCATGGGAATTACAATAGCTACTTTGCTGTTAGAAGTGTTAAAAAAAAAAAAAACTTTTTATGATAGAAAGAACTCAAGACTGGGGGCCAGAGCTCAGATTGGACCTCAGTACTAGTATCTGGTAGCCTGGGGCAGGTCATATAACCCACTTGGTGTGAGATACCTTCTTGATCTCTAATTTCTAAGATAAGGGCATCAGGAGCCTTACAGAGTTGCTAGGACAGAAGAGCTATTACATTGTGAAAGCTTTTTCTAGTGTGTAAAGTGGTCATACAGAGGTAAACTATTGTTACAGAAATGAATACATTCATTTAAAGAAAGAGTCTTAGTACCACTATGCCTGACAAGTAAAACCTCTTACTTTGTAGAAGGGTCCCCTGGCCTGGGCCCCTTTGTGATCAGTCGGACATGCCCCCCGTCATTCTTCACCTTGTCCATCGAGGCTGCAGCAACATCTTCTTTCGTTATATATCTGAAACAAATACACATGAAGTGGATGTCCTTTAAGAGTTTCTCTATTTCATGTTCACATTGCTCCTTGCAAAAGCAGTAGGAGAAAAAGGAATATATAAGTCTGTTCATTGTGCTAATACTTAAATTAGAGAACGGGAGTTTCTTCCTCTACATTGGTCTCCATGTGTGGTAAACACTTCTCTTTGTGCCAGATAAGTTTTCTGAAGATTTATTTTTCTAAGAAATTCAAGAGTCAGTCAATATCCTTTGGACCAGTTTTCACTCACGGGAAAAAAGGAGTGGGTGTGGGAATAAGAAATGATCAAATTCATGTACCACTGATAGCTGTAGGTAAACTGCTTGCCAAGCCATGCCGAACATCTCTAACTGCATTTTTACCTCCCTCTTGGCCTTCTCTTCAAGGCTCCTCATATCACCTTAATCAGTTATAATAGTGTATCATCGTATTTGGATAAAGTTACTCTCTTTAATCAGGTTCAGTCACATTGTGTATAATCTCAAGGTTGTTTCCATTATCAGCTCATACAGGGTTTAGGGAATCCTCCACTGAAATAAAGCCACTTTTTACAAAGGATTCAGAACCTTATTACACAACACTATCAATACCACATAATGGTTTAGGGACTGGAAGGAGAGAGGAAAGTTCCTTCAGTTACAGGTGATGGGGGATTTTAAGTAGGTGAAATGCAATTACCCAATTAATTCCTTCTAATTAGCATGGCCTAGTTTCTCGAGTGGTTTACAGTTTTCTTTAAAAATTGCAGTTTTCTTTAAAAATTACTCTAAACATGCATTTCTTCATATTCTCAAGTATTTCATTTGGTAACTTGACAATAAAACCAAAGTTAAATCACAATGGAATTGTGCAGTTTATAGGTAAAAATTTTTTAATTGCTTTTATATTGTTAAAGTATATTTAATAATTAACAGATTCCCTTTCTATAAAGTATGGTATTTTTGATTAGGTGATACAAATGCATATTTCAGAAATTTAAAGGCACACACTGCTGTGTATGGTGATAATAAGCCTCCCTTCCATTCCCATCATTTTCTCCCCACTTCCCCAAACTACATCTTTTGCCAGTTTTCACTACATCCTCTTAGAAACAGTTCATTTTTTCTTTGTAAAGGTGTATAACTAATTTGGGGACTTCCCTGATGGCTCAGTGGTAAAGAATCCACCTGCAGTGCAGGAGATGGAGGAAACGTGGGTTCGATCCCAGGGTCGGGAAGATCCCCTGGAAGAGGAAATAGCAACCCTCGCCAGTACTCTGGGAAAATCCCACGGACAGAGGAGTCTGGTGGGCTATAGTCCACAGGGTCGCAAAGAGTTGAACACGACTGAGCACAGGAGCATGCATACCTTTAATTTATTTCTTTGTATTTTTATGGTCATATAATTCACATATCATAAAATTTACTATTTTAAAGTTTACAATTCAGTGCATTTTAGTATATTCACAAGGCTGTAACATCACGACTATCTAATTACAAAACATTTTTACAACCCCAGAAAGAAACCCATAGTCATTAGCAGTCACTCTCCATTATATTTTATTTTAAAAAACAAAAATAAATAAATGGGACCTAATTAAACTTGAAAGCTTTTGCATGACAAAGGAAACCATAAACAAGATGAAAAGACAACCCTCAGAATCAGAGAAAATACTTGCAAACTAAGCAACCAACAAGGGGATTAATTTCCAACATATACAAACAGCTTGTGCAGCTCAGTATCAAAAAAAAAACAAACAACCCAAACAAAAATGGGCATAAGATCTAAATAGGCATTTCTTTGAAGAAGACATACAGATGGCCAAGAGGCACATGAAAAGATGCTCAACATCACTAATAATAGAGAAACGCAGATCAAAACTACAATGAGATACCATCTCACACTGATCAGAATGGTGTTTATCAAAAAATAATCTACAACAGTAAATGCTGGAGAGGGTATGGGGAGAAGGGAACCCTCATACACTGTTGGTGGGAATGTGCAGAACAGTGTGGAGGCTCCTTTAAAAAAAATAAAAATAGAACTACCATATGACCTCAGCAATCCCATTCTTGGACATATACTGGGAGAAAACCATAACTCGAAAAGATACATACAAGCCAGTGTTTATTGCAGCACTATTTACAACAGCCAGGACATGAAAGCAACCTAAATGTTTATTAACAGAGGAATGGATAAGAGGATATGGTATATATATACAATGGAGTATTACTTAACCATATAAAGGAAAAAACCTGCCATTTGCAGACATAGATGGACCGAGAAACTGTCATACAAAGTGAAATAAGTCAGGAAAAGAAATACCGTATATAAATGCATATAGGTGGAATCTAGGAAAATGGACAGATGAACCTATTTGCAAAGCAGAAATAGAGACACAGATGTAGAGAACAAACATGGACACCAAGGGAGGGGGAAAGAGGGTGGGGTAAATTGGGAGACTGGGATAGACATATATATACTATTGATACCATGTATAATATAGATAACTAATGAGAACCTTCTATATCGCACAGAGAACTCTACTCAGTGCTCTGTGGTGACCTAAGTGGGAAGGAAATCCAAAAAAGGCTATATGTATATGTATTAATATAACTGATTGACTCTGCTCTACAGCAGAAACACAACATTGTAAAGTAGCTATACTCGAATAAAAAAGCGAAAACAAAAGGTAGAATAATATACACTAATCTTCACCTTGCTCTTTTTGCCTAAAGATACATTCTTGGAGATCTTTCCATATTAGCACACATAAGATCGCTCTATACTTTTAATGGTTTCATGTTATTTCATTATCTAACTAGTCTCTGATTAATGCCCATTTAGGTTGTTCTAGACTCTGCTATCCCAGATAATGCCGTAATAAACAGTCCTATCCCAAACATCCCTATTTTCTATACAAGAACTATCTGTAGAATAAATTCCCTGAAGCAGACTTGCTAAGTCAAAGATCTTGGGTGCTCTAAATTTGGATAGATTTTGACACATTGCTCTCTTCTGGGTTGGTACCAGTTTATATAGTGCTCAGTTGTACTCTTGCCTGGAAAGTCCCATGGATGGAGGAGCCTGGTGGGCTGCAGTCCATGGGGTGGTGAAGAGTCAGACACGACTGAGCGACTTCACTTTCACGCATTGGAGAAGGAAATGGCAACCCACTCCAGTGTTCTTGCCTGGAGAATCCCAAGGACGGGGGAGCCTGGTGGGCTGCCGTCTACGGGGTCGCACAGAGTCGGACACGACTGAAGCGACTTGGTGGCAGCAGCAGCAGCAGCTGACTCTTTGCAACCTCCTGAACTATAGTCCGCCAGGCTCCTCTGACCTATTGCTAAAAATTCCTCTAAGGAGTTTTCCAGGCAAGAATACTGGAGTGGGTTGCCATGCCCTCCTCCAGGGGATCATCTCGACCCAGGGATGGAGCCTGCATCTGCTGCATTGGCAGGTGGATCTTCTACCACGGAGCCACCTGGAGGCCCCACCAATTTATAGACCCCACCAGCAGTGGATGCCAGTCCCTCTCACTTTCACTAGCACAAGGTATAGCAGTTAAAACGTCTCTACTAACGGAGACTGGTCCGCTGGTATAGCTTTAAATTTGAATTTCTCCTATTAAGAGGAATGATGACTATCTTTTCACATGTTTGCATTTCTACTTGTGTGTCTTTTTTAAAGCAAAAAGGAATCAGAGTGAATTCTTTTAGTATTCTTTAACTTGCCCTTTTAGCTCCTAAATTCCCCCTACACACACACACACACACACACACACACACACACTGAACTTAAAAGCTTCCTAGCTTTGAGGGGCAATGAGATATTAAGCCTTGCCTTTGGTATTATTCAATGTTTAAAAGCTTAGAAACTTAATTCAGTAACTTTAAAAGATGCTGAGAAATTTATTCAGAGATTTAAGAACTAAAAATAACCTCTGGCTTTCCTACGAGATGTTTAAGTACAAATGTTTGGAAACTACAAGAAACAGATCAACCAGCCTCATAGTGGGTTTGTTGACAACTTTTCAAACGTAGTTGTGTTACCAATATTTAATTTTCCATTGAGGTCTGCTAAGTTCATAAACATACCAACTCTCAAACGAATTATAGTGAATCCCCATTTTGACAAATAGTGAAGGAAGAATGTTGTCTCCTGAAGTGATTCTGGGGTGAGGATGGTCATGGAAGATGCACCATGGGAGTTTTGCAATAAGAGAGGAGTGAGTTGGAAAGTGGCCGCACCAATGAGAATAGTGCTGGGCTCGGCTGCCGACCTGACCAGCTGTGGCTATATGATGAAAAGTTGGTATTCTAAACCCACAGGTTTCCAACTGAATCAGGCCTGCCCTCCAACAAGTGGGAACCCACTTAGGAACCTATACAATGGCTGGTGATACTGGCTTTTAGAGTGAGCTGCTCAAAAGCTGACTGCAGCCTCTGAGCTCGGTTGTAGCCTGCAAACAAGTAGACAAATAATCACACTGGGAGATCTAGTTATTGCTTTTGGGAGAATTCCCCCAAAGTAATATATCTTTGTCTTCATTCTGAGGCTAGTCCATCTTTTCAGAGATGACTCCTCTAATCTCCTGCCTATTCTAAATTAAAATATGGCTGTTGATGTGGCGGCTGAGCCAATACAGGCATCTAGGGAGGGTAGTTTCTAGCATAACACTTCTCTCTTTGTCTCCACTAACCCTGAAGTTTCCAAGACGGCTGCCTCTCTGGTATAGTTTCTCTGGAAAGAAAACTATATTTTTTTGGGCTCCAAAATCACTGTGGATAGGGACTGCAGCCACAAAATTAAAAGATGCTTGCTCTTTGGAAGAAAGGCTATGTCAAACGTAGATAGTGTATTAAAAAGCAGAGACATCACTTTGCCAACAAAGGTTTGTTTTTCTAGTTATGGTTTTTCTAGTAGTTATGAAGGGATGTGAGAGTTGGATTATAAAGAAGGCCGAGTGCCAAAGAACTGATGTTTTTGAACTGTGGTGTTGGACAAGACTCTTGAGAGTCCTTTGGTCTGCAGGGAGATCAAACCAGTCAATCATGAAGGAAATCAACCCTGAATATTCATTGGAAGGACTTGCTGAAGCTGAAGCTCCAATACTTTAGCCCCCTGATGTGAAGAGCCACTTCCCTGGAAAAAACTCTGATGCTGGGAAAGACTGAGGGCAAGAGGAGAAGGGGGCAACAGAGGATGAGATGGTTGATGGCATCACTGCCTCAATGGACAAAATTTGAGCAAACTCTGGGAGATAGTGAAGGACAGGGAAGCCTGGCATGCTGCAGTCCATGGGGCTGCAAAGAGTCAGACACGACTTAGCAACTGACAACAACAGCAGAAGGTGACCTGGCAGGATGATGAGAGGGAAGGCATCCAGTATCTGCCTGTTCCCCATACAGACCTCCAATTCAGTGTGTTGTGTTGCCCCTTTCACACCTGCTTTCAGAGAGACACACTTCAGTTCACTGTGACGAGGCTTGTACAGCCAGAATCAGCATGCTTCCTCTGTCATCACCCTCTGCAGAAGCACAGGTTCCATTTGCCTGGCTCTGCTAAGTCCATGTCCCTGGAGCCCTCTCTCTCATTAGTGACCAAGGTCTTTGAATCTACCTCCTTAATACCTCTCCTCATTCTCTCTCCTCCATTCCCATTTCTAATGCCTCAGTATAAGCCCCTATCTTTTTTTTCCAGGTCAACTCTGTCTAGGAGTCCCATCTCCTGGTATTCAATTGAACACTCACCCAGGTAATGTTGCAGAGGGATTTTGCAGATGTAATTAAGGTTACTAATCAGTTGACCTTAAGAAAGGGAGCAATTCAAAAAAAAAAAAAAAAACAAAAACCAAAACAAAACAGAAAGGGGTTAATTCCAAGCATGAGAAGTATTTGACACATCATTGCTGATTCTGAGACATAGGGGCCTATGTGCTAGAAGCAGAGGGTGGCTCCCCTGTCAATAATCAGCAAGGAAAACAAAGTCCTACAGCCAGAAGAAACTGAATTGTCAGCAGCCTGAGTAAATGTGGGAATGTATCCTTCCCAGACTATCATTAAGAACCTAGCCAGCCAGTATCTTTTTTTCAGTCTATAAAATCCAGAGCAGAGAAACAAGTAGGGTCAACTCAGACTCCTGACTGAAAAAATTGAGAGATAATAAATTCCTGTTATTTTAAGCTGCTAAACTTGGGGTGATGTGTTAGGGCAGCAACAGGAAGCTAATGCCACTTGTCTCCCACTTCAAGTCTTGCCCTTTCAATCTAACCTTCCAACTGGGGCCAGGGGGAGCTCCTAAAAAATACAAATCTGACTACTTACTCCACTGCTTTTTAACACAGCTTTATCTTTACTATATCACCTATATATAATATTTATAAATAATACTGTGTATCTGACTTAGGCTTGCACTCATTTTATGACTTTTGCCTTTACACCCTGACCAGCTGTCTGTCTTAGGTGGTGCTTCCATGTCTGCTGGAGAAGAAATAATAGGATGTGTTAGAAGTGGCTGGAATTATGATTGTGTAAAGAGAAGGCCAATACTTAGGTATGTGTGTGTATGTATATTTTTATATAAAGTAATATATAGTCATGGGAAAAGCCAACCAGTACAAAAGAGTTGAGGCAAGAGTCCAAAACTGGCAGCTCATGGATAAATCCAACTAGTCGAAGAGCTTTACGTGACTCATACAGTGTTTAATTTTTAAATCTAAATTTGGGTGACATTAGATAGGTTATTACTTTCTAATTTGCTATAGTTTTACCCCTTACCCCATCCTTTTCTAGTTTTACACCTGGTCTCATTCATTCATGTATGGTTCCTTGCTTTATCTTTAGTCACATGAGTCTGTAATCTCAGTGGGAAGTATAAAGTCCCTACAATCTTCACAAATCCCTAATCATATGGTCTAGAGTCAGCTTTTGCAGCAGTGGCACCAGGGACATTGTGAAACAGGTAACTGTTGGGAGGAGTGGCCCTGTTCCCTGCAGGCTTTTTGGCAGTACCCCAGGCCTCAACCCAATAGATGGTCTCAGCTGTATCCCCTAATCATGAAAATCTACAAAATGACCCCTAAGATTGCAACCACAGAAGAAACTGCCTCCAGCTGAGAACCATGTGTTAGAAAAACCTCTGACACCAGTTCCTAAGCTATCTTCCCCAACACTATGTCGCTAATAGCAGTTACATATATTTGTGTCTCCATCCTTTTTGTTTTTTTTTTTTACAGGCTTCCCAGGTGGCGCCAGTGGTAAAGAATCTGCCTCCAATGCAGGAGACGTGGGAGACGTGAGTTCACTCCCTGGGTCGGGAAGATCCTCTGGAGGAGGGCATGGCAGCCACTCCAGTATTCTTGCCTGGGAAATCCCGTGGGCAGAGGAGCTTAGTGAGCTTTGCAGTCCATGTGGCTGCAAAGAGTTAGACAAAACTGAGCAACTGAACACAACAAGCTTTTTATACACTTATTTTTACCCTTAACGATTTTCCATGTTCTCACGTATGATATTTTGAGACAGCAGAAGAGGTCTTCACAGTATGAGGATTTAATGTACTTAACCAACTGTATTAGATACAGTTAATGGATTTTTGTCACCCATGTGCATAGAAAAAGCTAGAGATGATAAAAATGCTGGATGTGAGGATGAAGAGAGATTACAGGTATATGAAGAAAGCAAGAGCTAAAGAAAGGGCCTTTTCCTGCCAATAGTGCTGCTTGGTTTGGTGCTTTGTGATCTCTTCCAAAACGAGAGCTGGGCTATAGAACAGCTGCCCGCTTTTCCTGAGGATCTTTGCTTCACACTGACAGAGAGTCTACAGAGACTGGGGATTTCAGATCACACACAAGGGGATGTCTCTGTGAGGCAAAGATGCTGCTGCTGCTGCTGCTGCTGCTGAGAAAGGAAAGGGAGCGTGTAGAGATTTGAAAGGCAGAGCACATCCTGAGAAATGCTGGCTGGAGGAAGCACACGCTGGAATCAAGATTGCAGGAGAAATCTCAATAACCTCAGACATGCAGATGACACCACCCTTATGGCAGAAAGTGAAGAGGAACTCAAAAGCCTCTTGATGAAAGTGAAAGAGCAGAGTGAAAAAGTTGGCTTAAAGCTCAACATTCAGAAAACGAAGATCATGGCATCCGGTCCCATCACTTCATGGGAAATAGATGCGGAAACAGTGGAAACAGTGTCAGACTTTATGTTTTTGGGCTCCAGAATCACTGCAGATGGTGATTGCAGCCATGAAATTAAAAGACGCTTACTCCTTGGAAAGAAAGTTATGACCAACCTAGATAGCTATATTCAAAAGCAGAGACATTACTTTGCCAACAAAGGTCTGTTTAGTCAAGGCTATGGTTTTTCCAGTGGTCATGTATGGATGTGAGAGTTGGACTGTGAAGAAAGCTGAGCGCCGAAGAATTGATGCTTTTGAACTGTGGTGTTGGAGAAGACTCTTGAGAGTCCCTTGGACTGCAAGGAGATCCAACCAGTCCATTCTGAAGGAGATCAGTCCTGGGTATTCTTTGGAAGGAATGATGCTAAAGCTGAAGCTCCAGTACTTTGGCCACCTCCTGTGAAGAGCTGACTCATTGGAAAAGACTCTGATGCTGGGAGGGGTTGGGGGCAGGAGGAGAAGGGGACGACAGAGGATGAGATGGCTGGATGGCATCACCGACTCGATGGACGTGAGTTTGAAGTCTAGGAGTTGGTGATGGACAGGGAGGCCTGGCATGCTGCGATTCATGGGGTCGCAAAGAGTTGGACACGACTGAGCGACTGAACTGAACTGTTATGATGAAGGTGGAACAGTACAAACCTGCGATAGTCAACCTTTCCTATTAGTTTGTTTCCAACCACGGGCATGATAATTGCCACCTTCCCCTAGTAGGGGCTTCCCAGGTGGTACGGTAGTAAAGAACCTGCCTGCCAGTGCAAGAGACACAAGAGACACATGTTCGATTCCTGGGTTGGGAAGATCCCCTGGAGGAGGAAATGGCAACCCACTCCAGTATTCTTGCCTGGAAAATCCCATGGACAGAGGCTCCTGGTGGGCGCCTGGTGTCACAAAGAGTCAGATGCAGCTGAGCACACATGCACAGCCTACTTGGGTGGTGGTACATCAAACAGAAGCAGCTACCACACTATATCACACCCAAGATTCATGTTACAAGAGCACAATCAACCTGTGAGTCTGGCCTCTCTCTTGATGAGCAGGACTCATAGTGAGCAAGATCCAGACACTTTGATTTTCCCCAGCAGATGTGACCAAATTCACAAAATATCTAATTATGTTGCTACAAAATACGCTGTCTTTTTATGTATCATATTCTCTTAATCCATCAGAATTTTGTTAGTGGTTACATAAAATGTCTGACACTCCTGTAGAAATAACTATGACAAACAATAAAATACAAAATGAAGAAAGACAACTCATACCTCTTAGTACTGTTTTGTTTGGTTTGCTGCTTTGCGATCTCTTCCAGAGCCAGAACTGGGCTGCGGAACAGCTGCCCGCTTTTCCTGATTATCTTCTGCTTCATGGCAGTTAGACTACTCCATTCTCGAACAAACCTCAAGATCTGGTAGAAAATGAGATAATGAAAAGAGTGTAGAGCTCGCCAGGCATCTTCCTTTGAAAGCGAGGCTACATATGGCATCTGAAAACAGATGTTTTATTATAACCCCAAACAGGCTTTGAGTCTCACAGTTTAAGGTTTTCTTCAGTTTGCTGCAGTTTTCCTACCTTTGTTGTGAACCATCTATGGCCAGTTCTGCAGAGGTCTCTTCCAAGCCATCAGCTCTCAATAGACACCAGTTAGGACACTCAGCACATGTCCCTCATGCACAGAGACCAACAGCAATAACGTGCTCACTGACACCAAAAGCGCACATACCCCAACAGTGGCCGAGGCAAAACTGGATTTGGGAGACAGTGGATCTTGTGGAGACAGTGCAATATCTGGGCATGGTTTGTACCTGACTGCCTAAACTCTCACGGGAAAAAAGCCGTCAATAATAAATCTGGGACATTTCATTAGGGCTACTGTTACTCTTACTTAGTAGTCAGTTATACATAATTGGCTATTTTCTGGTAATCAGAGCATCAGCATTAGATGACACCAAAGAAAACAGCTCATGGCTACCTTTTCTTTTAAGATGGGTGCAGCTGACCACGGCCAATGTTTTCATTTCTGCTCAAATGCAAAAACATAATCACTGTATTCTTGTAAACAGGGCTATGCTGCATGCTGGCTCAGCCCCCACACACGCTGACCCTCCTTAGCAGTGAAGCTCAATCAGCACAGATCAGAACTAAGGCCTCCCCAGCAGGTACATGGCCTGTGGCTGCACCCTGGTGCTTCCCATAAGGAATGGAGTCCCTCAACATGGTGTTATTCCTGCTCTCAGAGCTCGTCAGTGTTAGAACTTAACCTACAAAGATAAAGTGTGATTTTGTCAGATACCAACCTCACAGCTGCTAATCCTGTGAATGAGAAAATAAATGATGTGAGGATGAGTCTACCCACAGAAACAGCAGCCCGAGGTGTGATCGTTCGCCAGGGTAACAGATTTCACGTTTATCCTGGTAATTCATAGGCACTGCCTGGACTGATTAAAGTGCACCCAGTGATCTGACTCTGCAGCAGGCCACAAGCTGCTCTGCTTTTATCAAACTCAAAAATGGTCTTTAAAATTACTCAACAAATTTTCATTCAGAACAAATGTGCAGGATCGTTCTTACCAGGGAGCGATTTTGTTTCAGCTGAAAGCTTGCTGGTAAATCTTCCCACAGGTCTAATTTTATATCCAAAGGAATGAAATTACAGTTCATCTGGTTTCCATCCTGATTATAGATGAGGAAGTCAGTATTAATCCATTTTGTCTGTAGGCACTAATAATTATTTTAAAAGTAAACAATGCTATTATTGCATTTCATGCCCAGTCTTCTAAACTGATAAACTGAGGCAGCTGATTCCAGACAAGATTCCACCCATACTGCCCCCACTGAGAGGATATGGACCCCAGGAGGGGGCCAGGCCCTCTGACAGCCACCACTACATTTGGTCTAAGGGTAAGCCATACCATGTAGAGAGGTGTTATCAGTCAAACATGAAGTATTTTCTTTATAAAGTGAAAGAAGAATCTCTGTATATAGAAATCTACTGTATAAAGAAAAGTTGAACCTATATTCTGTCTAATTCTCTCAGCCAGAAAGAAATGTTAGTTACCACAGTCACTTTGGGGAAAGAAAAATACATAAAAAGTACTTACATAGTGATTAAAAGTTGCGATGTGTAATTGTTATTCTGGCTGGGGTTCTGGCTGAAGTGAACAGTTTAGAGGTATACTATTAGCATGACATAAGATGCTAAACATCTGTTACTGCTCTTCCTTTTAAAGAGTGTTCTTTTAGGCACTGAATGGGAGTTTTTATATGAATTTCTGTTTCTAGATTTTATTTCAGGTCTCATAAGGTGAACAGAAAAGCTTTCTTCTGAACTCTGCTGTAGCTGTGAAAATCCCTGTTGACATTTGACCTGCTTAGTGTCTCCGGTTTAGAAAATTGATTGAATAATGTTTCATGGCAAGGGGACACGTAAGTATTTAGAAGAGTGGTAAAAATGCACTCGAGACTGTTGAGAGAGGTCAGGAAGGTGGCTGTGGTATTTGCCTGGTGGCAGGCAGACTGCTTTTCATACTGCTTAGGGGGTTCTCGTACGGATGTGAGTTGGACCATAAAGAAGGCTGAGTGCTGAAGAATTGATGCTTTCAAACTATGGGGTTGGGGAAAACTCTTGAGAATCCCTGGGACAGCAAGGAGATCAAACCAGTCAATCATGAAGGAAATCAACCCTGAATACTCATTAGAAGGACTGGTGCTGAAGCTGAAGCTCCAATACTTTGGCCACCTGATACAAAGAGCCAACTCATTGGAAGACTCTGAAGTTGGGAAAGATTGAGGGTAGGAGGAGAAGGGGGCACCAAAGGATTAGATGGTTGGATGGCATCACTGATGCAGTGGACCTGAGTTTGAGCAGAGTTCTGGGAGATGGTGAAGGACATGGAAGCCTGGAAGCCTGGCGTGCTGCAGTCCATGGGGTCACAGAGTAGGACACGACTTAGCAACTGAACTACGACGAAAGCACCCTCTACCCTCTACCATTTGCAGTTTCTCTCCAGTCTCCACCAGAGGAGGAAATACCCTGGCATGATGATCCAGGATACAGAGCCTTTACTGTATACAGTAAGAAGTTTAAGGGCTTCTGAATGTGTGTGTGTTTGCTCTGCCTGGGGTCTGCCTTCTGGATTCTTGACCTTCTAGCCCCTGGGAGAGCCATTCTCTGTTATTCTTAGGTGATGGTCTCACAAAGGGCAGGAGGTGGCTCACTTAGACTTGTCTCTTGAGGATCGGGGGGCTTCTTGGTGCTCCCCAAGTCTAGAAGTTCCACATGGCAGACCAAGGCTGAAGCCTTTAAGGGAAATGTGTCCTGCCTATTTTCATTCTTGAGTCGCTCTTGGCAGTGGTCCCACAGTGGAGGCTGCTTGGAGCTTCTGGTATTCATGATCCTAGCCATCTCCTAATCTTCTAGCAGTATCTTCTAATATTCAGTTAGAACTAAAGATTATTACATGGTACAGCATCTATCTGTATTTAATAATTTGGTTTAGCAGAAAACCCATAATTGAGTTTGGGCAGGCCTAACCTAACTTATCTTTAAAATGACATTATTTCAATAGAATGGCCCATGTGTTTAAAAACTCACAAATCCTATTTTATGATACATGTAAAGATTAGAAGTTTGAAACTGTAGATCAAGCAAAAGTGTTCATAAATCTCAGGAAATTTTTTTTTCTCAAATACTCATACTAGTGAACCTTGGCCAAAGATTCTCACATGGTCTCCAAGACCCTTCAGAAGATCCAGAGAGACGTAAGTTTTATAATACTAGTGCAACACCATTTGCCTTTTCCACTGTTATTGTCTTAGGAACGTCCAGGGAAGTTTTCCACGCAGAGGCAGATCTGAGAATCCCACCGTCTTCTATTATGACTTCAGTAGAAACCACTAAAGATGTAAAACTATGCCACTCTTTTCACTAAACATTATTTTTGTTTTGGAAATTATAATTATTTTTCACAGAGATATGCTTCTTATATAAGTATGCAATGGATTTATTATTGCTAGCTTGTTAATTATTATTTATTCCTTTATTTTTGGTTGTGCTGGGTCTTCACTGCTGCGCCGGGCTTTTCTCTAATTGTGTTGAGTGGAAGCTGCTCTTACGGGGCACAGGCTTCTCACTGTGGCAGCTTCTCCTGTGGCAGAGCACAGCCTCCAGGCGCATGGTGTTCAGTAGCTTCAGCGCACGGGCTTGGCAGCTGATGCTTGCAGCCTCTAGAGAGCTTGCAGGCTCATTAGTTGTGCAGCAGCACAGGCTTAGCTGCTCCACGGCATGCGGAATCTTCCTGACCCACGGATTGAACCCATGTCCCCTGCACTGGCAGGCAGATTCTCATCCACTGCACCACCAGGTAAGCCCTATTACTGTTAGTTTCACATGGATAAATATTTTAAAGTGTTTCTGTTTTAATTTCAAATACAGTAAATACCAAGAGATATAATCCACATGGGGTTTCCCTGGTGACTCAGTGGTAAAGAACCTACCAATTCAGGAGACATGGGTTCCATCCCTAGGTCAGGAAGATCCCCTGGAGAAGGAAATGGTAACCCACTCCAGTATTCTTGCCTGTAAAATCCCATGGACCAGAAGCCTGGTGGGCCATGGTCCATGGGGTTGCAAAAGAGTTGGACACAACTTAGTGACTAAACAACAACATAACCTATATTAACAAAAGGTCTTTGGGTCCCCAACAAATTTTAGGAGTGCTAAGAGGTCCTGCGACTGAAAAGTTTGAGCGCTGCTAACCCAGGCCGTGAGCAGTCATATTATTGAAGCTTCCTAGAGTTTACTCAGCATGTGTGGGCAGGCTTAGGCTTGTGTGAGGATGCTACTGCTGCTGTTGCTGCAGGATCAGTGCAGGAGGCAACTCGGAGTGAGAGTTCACCAGGGCCAGGCACTGTGCTAAGGGCCTCCCAGGAATTAGCTTATTTTGTCCTGGCAACAACTACTCCATATTTTACAGCTGAGGAATCAGGCACAAGATTCCACAGTCAGTAACAGATCTGAACTTAAGCACCCTGGCCCTGGAGTCTGCACTCTTTAACTACCATGCTGTTTGCCACTCTTTGTCTTTAGATTTAACAGAGGAATCTGAGAATTAGCTTTAAGTAGGAAAATAACTCACTACCCATCTCACTGCTAATAAAATTATCTCCATTGGAACATGAAAAAAGGAAGCTTTGTGTATGTTTCCAGAATCCACATGATGCCTACCTTAGTATAGATGTGAATCCGGTCAGTATTCTTACTTGCACAAAACATCAGGGTATCATACACTGGCCAGTTCTTCAACTGTTCTAATGAAGAAGATAAAAAAGAACCTGTAGGCATATCTACCTTCTACCCAGAACAGCTTACTTTAATCCTGTGTGGGTTAGGATGATGAAAGAGTTGTATCAAATATATCAGCACATTTGACAAAGAACATGTACCTGGACGTGAAATAAACATGGCAGGTGATCTAAGAGCACACTGGCTTATATGGCAACAGTTGCTTTGGAACTTTTGCTAATGACCCAACAAGAAAAAAAAAAAGAAAGAAATTCAGCATTTGCTTAAAAAAAAGATAACCACTAGGCATAAGGGAGATTTTCCTACCCTGAAAGAGTCCTTATCAGTCTTGAAGGAGTCTAGAATCTATTCCTATTGCCACAGAGGGTTTAAATTGAGACCGAATGAACACCATTTTGATTATCCATAGCAAGACTGCTATGTCGAGGGCCACTTAAATGACTGATGCCTTATGGCCCGGTGCCTCACATTCACAAAAGATGAGTGAACAAGACGTCTTTCTCATCATCTCTGTTTATTTTTTTCTCAGTCCTACTGACCAATATATTCTGCAGAAAGGATAGGGTTATCCAAGCAGATCTAAATAATAATTAGTTAGCACTTATCAAGCACTTACAATGTGCCTGGTACTGGTCTAAGTACTTATATGAACACCTCTCAGAAACAAGTTGTGCGTCTTACAGAGGAGGGGAAGCAAGGCTTGTTAACCTGCCCAAGGCCACTGGTAGCAGAGCCCAGTAATCTGGCTCCACAGCCTATGCTCTTAACTTCTGCCATGGTTCCCAGTGACCCTTTAAAGTATTTTTCCACATCTACAAGTCTATGATTTATCTGCAGTATCATCTATTTGAATATTTCTAATCGAGACATCAGTCACTTCACAAACTTAGATTGTGGATTATCCCCATATTTCATAAATTCAAAAATGTATGCTTTCCCCACACTTTAATATCTCTGAAATTGGCATGTCTTCCAGTCAACAGCCGTGGCATTTTACAACCATGGTTGGCTAAGTGACAGCCGTAAGGTAGTTCTCACTGCCTGAACATGAGCTTAGTCATAACTACAACACTGTTGTCACTTCGACACTACACTTGAGATATATGCATTGTCATTTCTGAGTGTTGATTTTGATTACCTTCAAAATGTCTTCAAAATGTTTTACTATGGTTTGGGATTGAAATGAAAAGTTATCATGTACACCAAAAACTTGCATACAGGATGAGAAAGTGTAAATTTGTTATTAAAGAAGCAAACATGCATCACTGGAGGAATAACCAGTTACTATGTCATAGCAAAACTGGCAGTTTCTTTATTTTGGCTGTGGGTCTTCATTGCTGAGCAAACTTCTCTCTAGTTAACGACAACTGGGGGCTGCTCTCCAGCTGCAGTGCACAGGCTTCTTACTGGGCTGGCTTTTCTTGTGTGGAGCACAGGCTCTAGTCTATGGGCTCAATGGTTGTGGCCCACGGGCTTCGTTGCCCCAGGGCACGTGGAATATTCCCAGACTGGAGATTTCATTTGTGTCCCCTGCTTGGCAGGTGGATTGATACCCACTACACTGCCAGGGAAGTCCCATCTTTTTCTTTCTTAATGTACATAAAATAAGTGCCTATCATAATCATCGTCTCCAGATTTGAATAACTATTGTTAATACTTAAAGATCAGAAATCACTCTTTGATAAAAAGCCTTATGAGAACAACTCCAAATCAGCTGATGTTTTTTGGTAGCTACTAGTTACATTAGGGAATGTATTTTTCTTTTCATTTTTTTCATGAAATATAATTTAATGGTTCCAAACACCAGATAGCATCTTTTGAAGATACGGCCTTCCTTCCAGACCCTTAGAATTCCAGTTAGAATGAAGCTACAATTCCAGAGTGGCATACACCACTCTGGTTCTAAAAGAGCATACGTGAGTAGAAGCATTTTACTATAATGTCCCTTCTCCTTCTTCTGTTTTTCAAGGAAATCTGTGTTAGTGGGCAGATGTGAAGAATATAACTTCTGCAGCCCAATGATCTGAGACGTAAAGAAAGAAAAAAAGAAGAGGGAATAGGTGTAGCGGAAAATACTAGCATTGTCTATGGATAAGGCCAATGCAAATTTCACCAGCAGAATATAATTTCTAAAAGTCTGGTGATTTTTGAAAAGAATGTGTAAGTAAAGCGAACATACATCTTCATCAAGGGACCAATTTGTAACTAACAAGCAAGTATTTCCCTGCTATAGATGGAGAGTATCATGGCCCAGCTGATGACAATTGCCAGTTGCCGATTCTGGGTCTGATGTTTTGTTCACTGACCTGGACACTGTCTGAGAGCAATGGTTTCATCCTCACTGGGGGCACTGTCACAGTACACACAAGGGAACTAGAAACAAAACACCTGAGTCCAGATTGTCTGCTTAAAGGCCGTTAAAATTAACAGACCTGAACAGAATCTATTGTGAGATAGTTTTGGGAAGACCTTGAGGAATTAAGAGGAAAGGAAAGCTGAGTACAGAAGAAAGGAAGACGCCTAGAGTTTAGAAATACTTAATAAACATTTCATTTTAGAGCTATGAACCCAATGCCGAATTATATCTACGTTTAACTTCCTGGTGGTTCAGAAAGTAAAGAATCTGCCTGCCAATGGGAAGAGCCCTGGGGGAAGGGAATGGCACCCCACTCCAGTACTCTCGCCTGGAGAATTCCATGGACAGAGGAGCCTGGTGGGCTACAGTCCATGGGGTTGCAAAGAGTTGGATACGATTGAGTGACTAACACTTTTATTTTTTTAGAGTGAATCCAACTCTAAACTATAAACTAGAGTGAACCCAACTCTAAACTATATCTATGTTTTATGGCAACTAACCTAAAAGGAAAACTTTGACAATCCATCCCGAACACTTTGTGGTTGTTATAATGAGACATCAACCTGTTGGCTACTATGGTCACAAACTGAGTAACAAAGAAAATATCCCCAGGGTACACACAGTCTTTTGCCAGCTGGCCCATAAAGATTGTGACGGATAACATGCAGGCTGGTATTTGCCAACCACTGCAGCCATAAAGAATGAATGGAATCAATGAAAGAAGTAAATAAACCTGAGACACTACATGGTTGGTTGGTCATGATTCACATAGTCTTGAAATTATGTTCCTTGAAAACATTTTACTGAAAAAAACAACAACCCTCAAAACTCTAAATATAAAATATGCCGATCAATTGTAACCACTTAAAAGAAATTCACGTGTATGGGTTTCATGGTGGTACAGTGGATAAGAATCCGCCTGCCAGTGCAGGGGACACAGGTTTGATCCCTGGTCTGGGAAGATTCCAGATGCCGCAGAGCAGTTAAGCCCGTGCACCACAACTACTGAGCCTGTACTCTTGAGCCTTCACACTGCAACTACTGTGCCCATGTGCCTACAGCCTGTTCTCCACAGCAAGAGAAGCCACCACAACGAGAAGCCTGCACACCACAATGGAGAGAAGCCCCAACTTGTTGCAACTAGAGAAAGCACACATACACCAACAAAGACCCAGTGCAACCAAAAATAATAAAAATTAAAAGAAATTCACTTGTAAAGGATTAATGATCTCCTAAGTGGCTGTCAATCATCTGTCAATCTTATAGTAATCCATGGTGTCCAAAAGAACCCCCAAATATCAAAACCATGCTCTCACTGCAAGAATGGGCCAAGCTTGGTGGGCAACAGGCTGGAGATAGCACATGTAGCCCATATGAGTTTAGCTCTCTCTCTAACATCTGAATGCCAACAGCTCTGCTTTTCTGGCCATCTGGTGTTTATGTATGTAGTTACAAATGGTTGGTATTTTTAATACAAAAGGGAATACAAGGAACCTGGAACAAGGTAGTAATCGTAAACCTATTAACAGTGTTCCACGTCCAAGCATATGGTTATTACTTGGATCCTGGAAATGGAAAGAAGACTTACCATCACCTGGCTGGGGGGTGAGTCTGTCTTCACTCTCAGTTGTTGAAATTTCTTCCTTGCTCTCAGCTAACGGTTCAGGTGCTGAATGTGGCAGGACTTGTTTCTCTCCATCAGAACTAGTCTGAATTTTTTTGGAGGTGTCCTGAGAATCATCTTTCTCGTTTTTGTTTTTATTCTGGGTGTGGCTGAGGCTATCTATTTGTGGAACAAATTTGTACAATAAACAAAATAATTTATGAAAAACAAATAATTTACACTTATATTTAGCTAAAGTCAATGTGTATCCTAAAGCCAGTACAGAAAGTAGAGTTTAACAATGTCACAGCTAAGTTGTACAAAAAGAAACAAAGTCAGCAACATCTGTTCATTCTTTCTAATCATTTATTGGGGATCACCAACTACCACTCTAGGTGCTGGAAAGGCAGAGGGAACAAGTCAGAAAGGTCCCTGCTTCCTAGAGATTCCATTCCAAAGGGCAGAGATAAATAGGCAAACAAATAGGATCTTTTCTGCTAAAGAGAATTAAGTGAGTAAGAGGATGGGGTGGGAGGCTCCCTGGAGCTGAGAGCTGCTCAGGGATCTGGGAAGCCTGGCCCAGGGGCCTGTATTCTTGGCTTAGAGCCTTAGTGTCACTGGAAGCCATTAAAGGGTTGTAAGCACAGGAATGTAATGATCTAAGTTTTTAAAGGCTCCCTCCATCTTCTGTGGAGAGAACGACCAGCCTCAGGGAGGCTTCAGAGAGAGATGCTGGTGGCTTCCAGTGTGATAGTAGCAGTGAAGATGTAGGGACTGGAATCAAGGCACTTTGTAAAGGTTACACTAACAGAACTTCATGAAGACGGGAGTGAAGTGAAGTGAAGTCGCTCAGTCGTGTCCGACTCTTTGCGACCCCATGGACTGTAGCCTTCCAGGCTCCTCTGTCCATGGGATTTTCCAGGCAATATACTGGAGTGGATTGCCATTTCCTTCTCCAGGGGATCTTCCCAACCCAGGGATTGAACCTGGGTCTCTCGCATTGTAGACAGACGCTTTACCATCTGAGCTACCAGGGAAGGAAGACGGGAGGACAGGGAAAAATCAAAGACGCTGCCTCAGGTTTTTAGCACAATGTAGGGAAGACAGGGGAAGAGAAGCTTTGCTGTTAGATGTAGTGACTGTAAATCAAGAATTTCATTTTGGACATGTTAAACTTGAGGTACCCTTTAGACATCCAGGTGGAGATGTTATGTAGGTCACTGCATATATCCAATCTGGAATTCAAATGAGAGATACAAATCTGGGAGTATGAAGTATCAGATGCAGAGGATAAGCAATAGATGTTAAGAACAAAGCACAAGAGAAATGTTACATACTGACAACTCTAGTGATCAATGCTTTTGAATTGTGGTGCTGGAGAAGACTCTTGAGAGTCCCTTGGCCAGCAAGGAGATGAAACTAGTAAATCCTAAAGGAAATCAACCCTGAATATTCACTGGAAGGACTGATGCTGAGGCTGAAGCTCCAATACTTTGGCCACCTGATGAGAAGAGCTGACTCACTGGAAAAGATCCTCATGCTGGGGAAGATCAAAGGCAAAAGGAGAAGGGGATGACAGAGGGTGAGATGGTTAGATGCCATCACTGACTCAATGGACATGAATCTGATCAAACTCTGGGAGACTGTGAAGGACAGGGAAGCCTGGCATGCTGCAGTCCATGGGGTCAACAAAGAATCAGGCACGACTTGGTGACTGAACAACAGCAAGTATTCAATGTACATTACAGCAAATTAATGTACTAGCTAACATACTAGAGACCACTAGTTAGCAACTTCATAAGACTTTCCAGTCCTGTATCCTAATATCGCTCATTTAATGTTTTGAATTCACTGTTTCCTCAAGTGTTACATAGCAGGTATTGATTTTAAAATTTAAATGAATTGGAATTCTGCTTTTTAATTTTTGGGATGCATCCAAATCAAGGTTGGAAATGATTATGTCAAACTGTAGTAGTATTAATCTAATAATTATAACTATCATATATCAACACTATCACTGTTACTTGGAATATGTATTGTTCTTAAATCAGATTGTTTCATATTCACAAAAGGTGTTTTGTTTTTAGACTGCTTGACAGTTTGCTTATTAAATCATGGTTCTAGAAATCTTCATTGTTGCTCTTAGTATCATAAAG
>NW_024070211.1:73846384-73851892 GCF_014754425.2 Oryx dammah
ATGAGATACTTTATTTTTATTGCCTGTAGCAGTTGGAAATTGAATGAGATAATGCAAATTGTGGGAGATATTATATGGGATAAGCTTGTGGCTCCAATTTAGTTCACAGACAACAGGTGTCCACGTTACAAATATAATCACCCAGATGGCAGACTTGTCAGTTTTGGGAGGAACACCCAGAATCAAAGCAGGAAAGACTCAGCTACTGATTACATTTTCTTTCATCAAAATTTAGGCAGAGGAGAGCAAGGCAAGCAGGAAGGAACTGGAGCATTAGAGCTTCTATCTTTGCTGAGTCTCTGTTAATGTCAAGACTCTGAGGAATTCACATATGATGGGAAAGTGTGTATAATCATTACACACTTTGATAAGATTTTATTTATAATTTCTTCTAGTTTCCAAAACCATCCACTTGGCATTTTTAGTTACCATAAAAATGGTCTCTAAAACTGGAAACAAAGGAATACTGATGATGTTTTCTTAAGACAACCACAGTTGTTAATAATCACTTCAAAAATAAAACACCAGCAAGCATATCATATCATGCGAGCAAAACATACTCTGAGGTATGTTTATGATTTCTAGTTTTAAATAGCATGTTTTAGAAAAGAATAAACTCATAAAACAGACATGAGATTTGGTTCTTCAAAGAAGATCAATAGAGGAATTTTTATGATTTGTCATGGGAGAAACATGGCACAATAAATATTTCAGTAGGTGAAGAAGCCACACTGGATTCATTCTGCTGTTTAAACAAGATAATCTACAATTTCTTTAAAAACAAGTATTATCTACAGAGGAAAGAAAACAGCGGGTCTATGGCTATAAGGCATATTTGCTGCCATAGCAACAGAGCTTCTATTCCTGCCCACTGAATTCACATCCTGCTGGCATTAATCAGAAATGTCCATTTGTGCCAAATTAATGCCATGTCACAGACGCTGGGGGATATACATTCTTGACAGAACTGGGAGCTTTTCGCATTCCACAAGGGGAGAAGTTCACAGTCTTCACTATGTGAAGCTCTTCCTCCAGCTTAAACGCTGAAGTCGGAACCCAGTCATGGATCTCTGATGACAGCAGCTGTCTCTAAACACACAGGTTATGTGAAGACACCACTGCTACCCACCTCACGGTCGCCCTCCATGTACTCACCAGCACCGCCCCGCGGATTCTCACACATTTCACAGTAGGGTAACACTGAGTTATTGATGTAGGTGCAGAAAGAACACTGCCAGCCCTCACCATGAAGGGCTGGGCTAGTGGCCTGGGCCTTGGCCTTGCAGGCCCCGACCGCGAGCCGAGCTTCGGCCTGCCCAGGCCAGCAGGGTTTCTCCTCAGGGGGCCTGCAAGGGTCATCGATGGCGACCGATTTCAATTTTTTAGCTTCAGGTTCAAGATCACTTTCATCACCTCTTGTAGCTGTTTTTCCAGGGTCTGCTGGCACTATAGTATTTTTCTCCTGAGATACCCTTGATTCATCACAGGAGGTCTCCAACTGTCTTTTCTTAGCGTTTGGTAGAAAGAATGATCGAATATCACGCTGTTTTTCTTTTTCAAACTAGGAAAAAACAAAGTTATTAAATTAAGAGGCTATTGAGTGTGTTCTTCCTAAATGAAATAGCTTAACAAACTTGTCATTAACCATATTCCTCTATCTTTTGAATACCGTATTGGAAATGAATTCAACCCTGTGATGACTCTTCATATATACATACATGTAGAATACCACTATTGTCTCCATATACTTTGTGTCTAACATTTTTTTTAGCACTTACAACGTGTGAAGCATCTTATGTATATCAACTCATTTAATCCTCATCCTAGCTCTGTGAGGCAGGTAGTATTACTCTTCCCAAATTTCAAATGAGAACACTAAAGCATTAGAGAAGTTAGGTCACTTGGCTATAGAAGTCATATAATAAAAATAGACTTTGGCCTCTAGATGTATGTCAGGGAAAGGAAGCAATTGTGTGTTTAAATACTTCAAGTCAATCAAGACTTGAAAAATGTTTTCATGCCCAAACTATAAACACAAACAATATTCATAAACAATATATTTTTCATATTAAAATAGTTTCCTGACCAAGGAATATTTTCAAATAGCAGTAAAGATATGAATTAGAACACTTTCTTTAATAGAGATAGTTTAATAATTATCTTGTTTCTAAGAAACAGATTTCTCTTTTCTAAAAGCAGCAACTTCACGATCTCATGTTTTCCATCCTCTTTTTGATGTGTAAATTTCAGCCTCCTAATTAAGAGAAAGGATAACAGCCATTTCCACAGCTGATTAGCCAGCAGTTAAGGTAAATTAAAGGAGTTAATTTTAGAGAAGTCCTGCTAAGGCCTGAATTGGGTACATGGTGGACACAAGCTGTGGCAGACTACACTTCCAAAAATGGCCAACACTTGTCTCACACTGTCACACTGACACACCCACATTTAGAGGTGGGGTCTTGTGTTCCTTTCCTAGAACCTGGGTGGACCTCTGTAACAGTGCCAGTCAGCAGAATGCCGTGAAAGCTTTGCTGTGTGACTTCCGAGGCTCGGTCACTGCGGCTAACAGGGCTTCTGGCACTCTCCCCTTCTCCTTATCTTTCAGGAGGGACACTAGCCTTTGGAACACAGCCACCGTGTTGTGGGGAAGCCCAGGTCACACCAGAGAAACCACGTATGGGCATTCAACTCTTCAGCCGCACATGGGTCCCCCAGTGGTGGTCAGCATCAGCTGTCAGACATGTGAGTGAAGATGCTTTCAGATTCCAGCTCCCAGTCTTGGGAACGACCAGCAAAGGTCCCACTTCTGAGGAAGCAGACATGTCATCTCCATTGTACCCCGGCTGGATTCCTTATCCACAGAAACCATGAGAAAAAATACACAGCTATTGTTTCAAGGCACTAAGTTTTGGGGTAAATTGTTATGCCACAATAGATTACAGATACTATAGTGACATCCAAATATTGCAAAGAGAAAGTTTACATAATAAATCTTATCTGTATTCTTTAGTAGTGCTGAATAAGAGAGATTCAGCAAATTAATCAAGACAGAAGGAATAGTGGTTACTGGGAGCTGTGAGAAAGGGAAAAATGGAGTTACTGCTAAATGGTTATGGAGTCTCTGTATGGGGTTTGAAAATAGTGGTGTCAGTTGCACAACACCGTGAATGTAATTAATGTCACTGAATTATACACTTAAAATAGTTAAGATGGCAAACTTTACAATTATGTACATAATCACAAATATCTTAATTTCTAAAAAAGGAAAAAAGGTAGGAAGAGAAGAAGGAATACTTATGTTGTTTCTATATTGGTACAATTAAAACATATATTTTAGGAAAAAAGTCCTCAATAATGTACAACTTTGATTTTGTATGACTACTATTTACATACTCATATACTATTACAAAGTTATCTAGTAAGTTGTGGAAGTTACAGAATTTAGACAAAAATATAAAGAATGAAATCAACCATGAGACAAGATTTTTAAAACCATGCACAAGAGAAATTCTAAGAAAAGGGTAGAGGAAAGCAGGGAGATTATCAGACTCATGGAGTTTGGTGTTAAAAAAGTAACAAAGAAACAAATATAGTTATACATTTAAAGAGAATGTTCTATTTCATACAACAGCACTGCAAAGAGAACTCCTTGAACTCTGAAAATATTGGCAAATATTCAGCAAATGTGAACAAATTCTACCAGCTATTTCTAGTTAGACGACAATGATCTTACAAGAGAGGTTAACTTTCTGAATCCTTGTACATGTCTCTAAATGACCTGATTTAGCCCTAACTCTTGGTAGTTTTGCTCGGCAAAAATTCTCCAAAATCTTTAAAGAAATTGCTCGATTTCTTCCAACATCTGATGATACTGACAATGTTCCTTTGTAGTTGCAAACTCTTTCTTCATTTTATAGAGGCTTTTGGAACCTTCATCCCTGGTATTCTAAAATTTCACAATGATCTGTGTCTGTATATCTCTATCTGTGTCATCTATATCTATATGATTTCTGCTCAGCACCTAGGATACCCTATTAATTTTGTATAGTATTGATCATCTCTAGTTCTTGGACATTTCTATTCTTTTTTGATAGTTTCTCCCTCTTCATTTTCTCTGTTCTGCTTTTCTGGAATTCCTGTTAGCAGAATGTTGGACCTGGACATTTACGTCATCTTTTACTTTCATATTTTCCTTCTTTGTGTCTTTTACCCTCTAAACGCGTTTAGCTCTATTTTATCTTTCAATGGTTTCATAAAATTATTTTAGTTTGGCAGTCATATTTTCAATATGTAAAATTTCCTTCTTGTTCCTTTTTCGTAGTATTTTGATTTTATTTGTACCTATGTGCAGTATCATCTCAAATCTGAAGATACAAATTAGTTTTTTAAAGTTATCTCCAGGATCAATTTTTGTACTATTTTGTTCACCTTTTCCACACCACAGATTTCCTTCTCAAATGTCCAATGACCTCACACAGAAGAGCGATGGAATAGGAGGGCTGCCTGGGAATTCAGGACACATGGGCTTATCACCAAGAAGACCGGGTAGGACATACTGATTGAACGGGAGGGGTGAGGAAGACGGAAGGGACTACAGCGCACCTCAGACTCCTAAGTTTCTGACTTATGACACTGTATGGATGACATTTTCAATTATCATAACAGGGAATATAGAAAGATAAATGGGCTTATTATTGTCTCATTATCTTAGAATAGAAGGCAAAAAGAAGAGAGAAGGAAATAAAAGCTTACTTTTAGATATGTATGAGGACTGGTGGGTACCAGGGTGGTGAATTCCAGGAAGTAGGTCCACAGTTGAAGGGAAAGAAACATCTGGATGCATGTGTGGGAACCAGTGACAAGCAGAGATGGTTCCAGTCAGAGGCCTGGATGCCACGAACAGAGGGAGGAGGAGGTAAGAAGTCATGGATGGAAAGGAGAGGGATGTTAGGAGTGGAATGAGGAGGAAGAGATACCAGGGAAGGCAACAGCAGGAGCAGTAAGAGGGTGGAAAGGCCAGGGGATCAGTGGCTTCAGCGTGCTCCTGGTTTTGGTTTCTACTCATGATCCCAAGCACTCAGAAAAACCCATGTCCTTCAGATCTTTTTAATCAGATCTGGGAGATTTTCCTGTATTTTTTCCCCTCTATTTTCTCTTTTACTTTTGGAATTTCTATTAGGGAAAATCTTCTGAACTGATCATTGATGATTTTCTTTACTTTTTCTCACATTTTTTTTCCCGCCTCTGTTGTTCTACTTTCGGTGTGATTTCTTCATAATCTTCCTTTTTGTCCTTTTCAGATTATTATTTTCTGATGTTATAGGTTCACTTTCTAAGAGCTTCTCCTTGTTCTTTGATTATTCCCTTTCCTTATTCCTGTTTTGTGGGTGCAATACTTTTACTTCTTATGAACATGAATGGAAGGTTTTTTGTTTTCTTCAGTTCAGTTCAGTTGCTCACTCCCAACCCCTGGAGGATGAGTTGTTAATCTGAATTTTTTCAGCCTGA